>NC_139660.1:2736502-2801502 GCF_951799395.1 Argentina silus | reverse complement strand
AGCTGTGATCGCTCAATTTGGAGATAAACAGAGCAAATGGGTCACATAGCTTCTTGCTCCGTTAAGCACCAAAATGTCCATTAAGAAATAGTGAACCATCCCTCTAGGAACCTTGGTTTGTGGATTGTCTAAATGATGAGAGCAGTAGAACTGTATCCAATTAACTTTACCTGTTGTAAACCACCAGTGGGATGAGCAATAGACATTTAACTCTGTTCCAATAATTGCATCTCACATATTTTATCTTCAATGGGAGGGAGGGAGGGAGGGAGAGAGAGAGAGAGAGAGAGAGAGAGAGAGAGAGAGAGAGAGAGAGAGAGAGAGAGAGAGAGAGAGAGAGGGAGGGAGGGAGGGAGAGAGAGAGAGAGAGTGGGAGTTGTTTGTGACTATCATTCCTTCCTATATCCACATTGGAGTTGCAGAGGGTTTTACCTATATGAGTCCTGTGGACCGTCTGAGACTGAAACACCTCAAACACCAGGTGATTCTGCAGCTCAGCTTCCCAACCTCACAACTCCACTATGACATTCAATCAACCACTCACCCACAATAGAACTACTTTGTCTTTCAAATCATCAAATTGATTACATGACGCATTCGTTCCCATTGTTTTGCCTTTAACAAAATGCACAAATCACTCGATTCTACGCAACAATATTCCCATGATGCATATCCACTGTTGTCAACTGTCATTTTAATGGACCGGGAGTTCCAGAATTAGAATCAATCCATGACCCTGTGACACCGTCCACTCTTGTATCACAAAGGAACATGAGTCACCATTAACCCTTATCCCCGACCCCTGTGTGTGGGTGTGTGAGTGTGCAGCTTGTTGTTCCACAAACAAAGCTATATATTCAGGGTCATCTGCCTCTCTAATTAGATGGTGCCCTCCTTCAAACGAACAACAGGTTCCGCGGTCACTCGTCACCGTAATTAGTTGAGAGGCATGAATGAGGAACAACATGGATGCCATGAACAACAGACCTCAAAGCACTGGAAAACAGAAGGTACAACTAGAAGAGGCACACACGTTAGCAAATGTGGGCCAAGGCTTGTCATGTCCACAACATCCAGTGACATACTGAAAGGAAGGAGCGAAAAAACAACTCCTTTGTATAACAACATTTTCAGTGATTTTCAAAGTAAGCGAATGCCTGCAAAAAGCCTTCCCAGCAGGTGTTCAGTAGCACCATACAGTACAAGGAAACCAAAAGCCTGCCTACTCTACGGAGAAGATTGCAATCGGAAATAGGTCAGAGAAGGAAGTGGCCCATCCCCCTTAAGAGAGTATGCTCAATTTGTCATTCTCAAGGAACTTGCGAATTCAAATTAATCTCCAACTGAAAATGTCAAATTACAGCGGGAGAGATCCTCTCATCTTTTCATGCCCAAATACAGTGTGTGCAGCCCTACATCCCTTAGTTTCCCTTCTCCTTGTCAAGAGCAGCCTTGTGCTCCTTTGTTCTCTCTGGTTCAAAAAGCCCTCAGACCCTCGAGACACTACGGAAGGAAATGCTTCAAGCTAAAAAGCCTCAAACTTTGAAAAAGCAGAACAAACTTTTCTGATACCACAGAAATGCCTCCGTGAATATTACTCAAGTGCTTGAGCTTCTATAAATAAACAAACAAGATTTGGGTTGTTTTTTGAGGACTGAATACGGCATTGGCATTGAGGGTAAACTAACAACTCATGTAAATTGCAGCTACACTGGTAGACAACGCCATGTACCAAAAAACAACAAGAACAACAATAAAAACACTGTGACTATCCTCACATCCCACATACTGTAGCCATCACACACTAGCGGCTGCCATGGCTGTCCCTCTGCGATTGGCTGAGACCTCCAGGGTAACATTTGGGCTTTGCTGCCGCTCAGTCCGTCGCTTACAAAGCTTGAGGCTCTCGAAAAAAAGAAATGAAAAAAAAAAAAGCTGCTTCGAATACTTAATCTTAACTAGTGTGCAGTGAACCGTCTTCACATACAAACCTTTCTTCAAGCATGGACATAAGTTGAGAACCCACTCCCCCACTCCCCCCCCCACTACTCCCCCACTCCCCCCCCCCACTACTCCCCCACTCCCCAAATCTCCTTTCTGGTGATAAGCCGTGAAGTGAAGTCAGTAGTGCGCATACAACTGTGTCCAAACCTATTACCACACAGTAACAGCACTCTCTACCCACCAGCCATTGCTGTTGCAGGCCCTTACTGGATGTTGCTGTTCACTGATGGAAGCAAGCTGTCCAGATCTTACTCATTTTGGTGAGAGGAAAGAAAAGTGGAGAAAGAGAGAGAGAGAGAGGGGGGTGGGGGGGGAGAGGGAGAAAAGGGGGGAAGAGAGAAATAGAGAGCCCCTTTTCCAGGGCCTATGAGGGAGCCGATAATAGGATAAGATGTTTTTACGATATCATTACAGAAGTAACAAACACTGTTTTTAATTTTAAAAAAGCTCACGTTTCAGAATGTTGTCTCTCCATCACCCCCTACAGTGATTGTGTGAATGAAAGATAACTTCTTGTGATAGGCTGTGAGGCCACTCTTGCATTTCTCCCCTGAGGTGTTTTGAATCGGCGAACCGCAGCGACCACACACAACCACTGATAAGAGATGTTTGGCGTAATGCAGGCACCGTTCATGGGAAGGCAATCAAAGGCTCATCAAAAACACCCTGGGGAATCAAGTCCATGGCAATCACTCATAGGGAAAAAGAAAAATATAATAACTTGTGGAACAACAACATCAATTGTCCTGTGCTCCCCAACACTAGATTTGCAAATGGGCTGTCGCCTACGACAGCACATGCGCAACGCCTCCTTGCTTTGCACAACAACTAAATAGGTTTGTGTCAATGATAATAACCACTCAGTTTCTCCAATCACCTGCAAGTCACTGATTTTCCACTGTGCTTGTCAAATACCAAGCAGATGACAGTCATAAATTGGAATTTCCCTACTCTGTTGCGTGGACAACTCTGTCCCGAACCCAAACATCTGGAGGAATGAATGAATGTGTTATTACATGCAATAGTATGAGAGGGACTGGTCAATTGCTAGCAACATACACTACATAGTACATAGCAACATACACTACATAGTACATAGCAACATACACTACATAGTACATAGCAACATACACTACATAGTACATAGCAACATACACTACATAGTACATAGCAACATACACTACATAGTACATAGCAACATACACTACATAGTACATAGCAACACTGGAAACAAGCAAACCAGAAGGCCTTCCTTCTATTGGCCCGATATCAGACATCTGCAGTGATCACATATCCTACTCTTTATCAAACCATATCAACAACGTGACCTAAACATCACAAGACGTTGAGGTCTGAGTGTATTCTGTAAGTCGTTCCAGTGTCACACAGGATTCTAGTGAAAACCAATTAAAGCTTCTCAAGCCAAATCTCTACAATCTTTCCAGAATCGTTTCCCTTTATGAAAACACAAGCCTTGAAACAGTATACACAAGACACAGCTTGGAGCGGAGCCAAGCAATAATTTTTAGTTTGATTAAACACCCCACTAAGACACTCATCATCACCAAAGCCCATAGATTAACTGGCGTCGAAACAATTTTTGAGTCTTGATTCCAGTCTCCTCCAGAAGATGTGTTGGTGTTAATCAAGACCCTTGGCAGGTTTAGGAGAACAAACGTCAGATCTATGTGATGGATGGAAATGCAGGAAATCTATGGAAAACATAATTACGACATTATTGATTTGGATGATATCCGCTTTTGGAATATGGTGAGCTAGACCTCTGTCGAGGCTTCGTACTGTAGTGATTAGGCTCCGGTGACTGCAGATTCTCCAGCCCCTTTTCTCATTTTAATTCACACTCAATCCCACACACTGTCAACACTCACAAACAGTTGACATTCAGTTTCATCGCTTGACTGAATATGAGGAGAAGTCATCTTGCAGTGCGGTAGATCATATCGCTGGATCTCCACTAATTACACTGTAGAGTGCTCCAAATCATTAGCGATTCACACAGCAAACAGACAACATGTCAGAAAAGTGTACCACTGCCCCTGGAGACTTCCTTTATGTAAATATCACCCTGTAAAAAATGTATTGCACCTAAGGCAGATACCTATTAGTCTCAGCAGAGAACCATAGGCTTGTCTATACTAGAGATGATGTGAATAGAACTTTACGAGTTGATACTATTCTGTATTCTTCAATGTATCCATCCTCCATCATGAGTCCAACTGAGACTAGGAAGAGCCTAAGTAATATGAACTCATGAGACATGTTTGTGGCCGTCTTCACATCTCAGGGTATTGAAAGAGTACTTCCATGGATTACAGGGTTTCCTGGGTATAATAAACCCGTTTCCTTAGGTCACCTGTTGTTGCGTTCAGTAGCTGTTCAATAAGACATTGCATTTCAATGATTTCACTACAGCAGAACTATATGGGTGAATTTAAATACAATACATTTGCCCTTTAGAGCAAGCTATGACCAACACACACACACACACACCCACACACACACACATGTATACACACACACACACACACACACACACACACACACACAGAAACACACACACACACACACACACACACACACACACACACACACACACACACACATAAACACAGACACAGACACACACACACACACACACACACACACACACACACCGACTGACATTTCAAGTTTATTATTCTGCTGCTACGAGCAATAACAGCAGGAACCATGGCAGAGCTTATCATGCAGCTGTACTGTGCCGTCCAAGCAGGACTCAGCAGTGGAGATCCTTCCAGTAGATAGTCACAATGGAAAGTCTTGAAGGTCCTGACTCCAGACTTTCTCCATTGCAATAAGCGAAGTTGCAGTTCAAGTAAAGCCTGCACTATAATAGCATGTGGGTAAGTTTGTAGGTATGCCTTAATAATGAAATCATTTTTCAGGCAATGAATAGCCCACATCTCACATGGCCCGTGAAGACCCCTGTCATATATGAGTAATACAAGGCTGTATTGCTAAGCTGAGATAAATAGAAAAATCCTTTGAATAAGGAGCTGACATGCTGAACTCAACTCATGCACTCCATAGCCAAGAAATATTACAAGTCTTTTCAGGGGCTGCGTCTGCAACACAAGGGGATGGCCTTTTTGGCTATTGTCTTTGTTAGCCTGAGATACAGTCTGGAGACTGATCAAAAGTAATGCTCCAGTGCTCATAGGCGTCTGGCTGCCAGTGCTAGCAAGTGAAACAAGTGCAGTGTGTCACTGCGTAAGCCTCTGCTCTGCTGTTCCGGTCCACCTCTCTTAGACACAGCGTTATATGAATAGACAGGCTCTAATTGGCTAAAGTGGGGATTCTCATTCGCCTTCCTAACGTGGTATCCACTGTGCTACTTTATAGCCAGTCAGAGTTAATTAACTACTCTCAATACCAATATTTGTAAATGCGGTTAATTAAAGCAAACTCAAGACACACACACACACACACACACACACACACACACACACACGCTCGCATGCAGGCACACTGGTACCCACGCAAGCACACACACACACGCACACGCACAAACACACACTATTTCTTATCGTAATGAGATCGTGTATTCCTACCAGCCTCCAGAACACATACTGTGGTAATAACCGCAGAGAAATGGCCCCCTTCCCTTTTCTGGCCCAGCGAAAATAAAGCACAGTAAGAGAGTGAGGTTGGGGTTCCAGCTGACTCCTTCTAACTACTCTGTTAATAAATTGTCATTCTAGGCCCGGGTCCCAGTGTGCCTGTGTTCCTCTCCACAGAGATGAGCTACTTCTGATCTCAGAGTCTCTGCTTTCTCTCTCTCTCTCTCTCTCTCTCGCACTCTTGCGCGCTCTCCCTCTCCCTCAGGCTGCGGCAAGGCGCTCTTCTCTGCAGTTGTTTTTCTCCTTTTGCTTCTTCTCGTGTTCCTTCTGCTCTTTCATCCACAGACAGCGGTTGGTGCTCTCCAGCTACTGTGAATTAGCATTCCCTCTGACCTCCAGCACCCTGTCTACAGCCCGCACAGTTGGATCAGAGCTGTCAATTCCCTCCTCCGCTAGAATTAGAAGCTAAGATGATCCCTCTCTGGCCTTAGACCGAACAAATCAAATAAGAGCAAAAGCGAGAGAGGGAGAGAGAGAGAGAGAGAGAGAGAGAGAGAGAGAGAGAGGGAGAGAGAGAGAGAGAGAGAGAGAGTCAGGATGCTGGTGGAGTTGTCACATGGTCAGACAGTGGTGCATCAGGCGGTCATGAATCAAATCCCAGAACTAGATGTTTTGAAAAATGAGTTCATCTGCTGTACGGTACACCCATCTGCACTCAGACATTCTCCCGCCCGAGTTCTTTTGCACTGCCAGCCTCCAAAGCACCGAGAATGTACTGAGTTGCATAAATACTTAACAGGTATAATTGAGGGCCTGGTGGTTTACTGAGTGGAAAATACAGCACTCTGACTGCAGACATTTGATAATTTAGAGAAGAGGTGAATGAAGACCGAGGGAGAGCAACTGAGGTAGAATGTGGGGGAGAGACTAATGAGAGAGAGAGAGAGAGAGAGAGAGAAGTAGAGAGAGAGAGAGAGGGAGAGAGAGAGAGAGAGAGAGAGAGAGAGAGAGAGAGAGAGAGAGAGAGAGAGAGAGAGAGAGAGAGAGAGAGTGGGAAGAGGGTGAGACAGAACGAGAGTGGGAGAGGCTGCTCTGCCAAGAACTAGGTACATGTTTTGTTGAAGTTCTCAACTCCAGAACATCTGAGTTAATTTCAGGTTAATATGTACTGTAACTTATGGCATTATGCTTGAAGAGACAGTACTGAACACAGTTTCAATGGTACTATTGAAATTAAACACTTCATTTAAGGTCATAGATTATAAATATTTCTTTTCTGAACACAAGGAAAGATAGTGTTTATGTTGACCAAAAATGATCTTACTCAGAGAAGTGAATGACACAATGGCATCCAGAAATATCAACAAGGTCAAAAAGATTACCCACCGAATTTAAACTGTTACAAAGAGATGTTTTCATCAAGAGGCACAACAGCCATGCAACACTGGTCAAACGGAGGCATGGGGCATTCAGTGGCGTAGCACACTAAGGCGCATACCATATCATCGCAAGGTCCCTGGTTCGATTCCGGCCATCGACATATCCTGCATGTCATCCCTCCTCTCTCTCCCTTCCTTCCTGTCAATCTCTACTATCTCTATCCCAATAAAGCAGAAATGCCCTGAAAACATACATATAAAAAAAAAAATGGAATTCTTTAACGTTTTATATCTTATTGACAGATGGATTTCAAAGGCCCACGCTGAAAGTGAGTGCAGGATAAGGCTTATCTGCGCTGGTCCTCTGCAGCTTGTAAAACAGCGCTGGAACAAGTGCAATCTCGCCTGTGATAGATTATAGCCCCGGTGTTAGCTCAGCATTCACGCTAGCCAAGCAAGACAATGAGAATGCTCTCAGGCATACACACCACAGACTACGCACATGCGAAACATCTCACCTTTTAAATCCCACTCACAACAACCACAGAGGGACTCCTGGACGAGATAGATAGATCAGTGATTGGAGACCACAGATATCACCGTTTGTTTTGATTTCGTGAACGAATCCATGAATGCTTTCAAGCCCTTTCTCTTTATTGAGTCATACATAAAATGAATGAAGGAACTATTGGAGGTAAACATTGGAAATACCCCAGCCCAATATGTTTGATTCTGGCTTCCACTGAAAACCATTGGTACACGAGATGGAGTTCTTGGTTTAGTTTGTGCTCAGTGTGGCATGAACCATGAACCTAAGCCCTTGGAACATGTCCCATGAATGTTACTGACATTTTGCCAATACAGTTCCCCTCGAATAGTTGATTATATAAGGCTAAATCTCCTAACACAAAATCACCACTTTGATCCCAAGAACGGATTAGCTGGTAACGATTTACATCAACTCTGGTAAAAAAATCTATGTCATGTTTTTTCAGTGTTTATTAATGTGTTATGAAGAACATGTGGTTTATTTAAATCAAAGACAGACAGACAGACAGACAGACAGACAGACAGACAGACAGACAGACAGACAGACAGACAGACAGACAGACAGACAGACACCTACACACTCTCTTGATCTGCAAACCTTTTTTTTGTGTTTGGAGACATTTCTAAAGTATGTGAGAATAATCCAAGCATTATATTTCTCTCCTCCGACATATTACTAGGAAACTGTATGGCATGCTTATGAATGTGACATATGGAAATATATATGTCATATGCTACAGTATGCCTTTCACATTCATGCCACAAGGTTAAAAGGCCCATTCAGAATTATGTTTTTGTCCCATTTCTATTAAATAGGCTCATGGGCTCACTCTAGCTTGTATACATACAGTACCAGTCAAAAGTCTGGACACACCTTCTCATTCAATGGTTTTTCTTTATTTTTATTATTTGCTACATTGTAGATTAATATTGAAGACATCAAAACTATGAAGGAACACATATGGAATTATGTAGTAAACAAAAAAGTGTTAAACAAACCAGAATATGTTTTAGATTTGAGATTCTTCAAAGTAGGCACCTTTTGCTTTGATGACAGATTTGCACACTCTTGGCAAGGTGTGTCCACACTTCTGAATGGTGCTGTATATATATAGATATTCTCTTGCTTCATTATATAAATATATATATATATATATATATATATATATATATATAGAGAGAGAGAGAGAGAGAGAGAGAGAGAGAGGGAGGGAGGGAGGGAGGGAGGGAGGGAGGGAGGGAGGGAGGGAGGGAGAGAGAGAGAGAGAGAGAGAGAGAGAGAGAGAGAGAGAGAGAGAGAGAGAGAGAGAGAGAGAGAGAGAGAGAGAGAGAGAGAGAGAGAGAGAGAGAAATAATGAAGAAAGAAAAAAGAGAGTCATAAAAACAGTACATTCATTAAACTTGGAAGCAGCAGCTCGCATTTTCTTTCTACTCATATTTTTTTCCCCAACTTTCTTCAAAGGCGAGTGCCCGGTCCTTGCAAAGGACGGGAGATAAGAATAATAGGACACGTTAAAAAGAAGAGTAATGAGGAAGAAGGCTGTATGAATGGCCATTAGAAATTATATCTTATTTAAAAAAGCCTCCACTGTCTCCTAACAGTGCCGAACACTTGGGATTTCAGGAGGCAGTAGTTATCAAGATGAGCGACCAGAGACTCTTTCGAGATAATGGGAGACACTGTGGGAGTTTGGCTGTTTTGTTTTTGGGCGATTGAAGATAATTCACCCAAAACACGGTCTAATACAGTTGTTTCCATGTCTGGGAAGTTATGAATGCAAATGGGCCCCAGCAGAATGAACCTGACCGTCATCAAGAGTTGTTAACTAGTGTAAACCAATGTATCCCCTTTGCCCTCTCCAGACTAAAAATAATTAAAAGCCAGTAGCCTATCTAATATCAGACAGCTCATCCGGACACATATCTTTTGAGATTGTCTTCAATTGATTTTTCTTTTTCTTTTCCAATCTCACCTTTGTTCCCCTGTTCCCGCCCTTCATTCCCAATAAAAGAAATATGACAATATGATGTATCTTCATTTTTTTTTTCTCTCTTCCCTTTCTTCCCTCTCTTCCTGGTACGAGCTGACTCGCTGTGGCTTGTCTAATCACAGGAGAAGCCAGGCAGCATTAAACGATCTGAGCTGCCTGAGAGGATCAGATAAATCCCCTGTGTTCAATAAACCAAAGCGCCTTTTCCTGAACGCAATCATTCTTAACAGGCGCATGAGTGCTGATCCTAATCCTGAATATTTGCTGTGCCCGTCCCTGATGCCCGGCCCGCCACCGGCAGCCCAATCTGCTATGAAAATAACGTTGATGTCGCCATAACGGCTCTTCCGAGGTCACCTCGTCTCTCCCTCTCATCTCTGTCAGCGCGGTGACGGTATTTGCCAGACGGACAGCATTTCTGATTGGCCTACGTTAACGAGTAATTACACCATCTGTCAAGTTATCGCTTTGCAATTATGGAATGTGACAGTTTAAGGCATCAGCCAGCCGGCCAGGGAGGAGGGTGATTCTCCTATTGTATCGTTATGAGCGCTCCTCCCAGATGAATGAATGTCAAATGCAGGTGATATTTTTCTTTCCATTGGAATCAGATCATCGATGATCATATAAGCACGTAGAAACTAATGACCCTATCCGTCATATGACATAATTGATGAAATCCTTGATTTAATCACATATTCTAAGAACAATACATTGCCGGCAGAAGCTTGAGCCATTAGCAAGATATCAGTTTTAATGTAATTACCACAGCCTATTCCCTAGCATAGGCCATAACGTTTCTCATTAAGCTTGCTCGAAATAAAATATGAAAAACATATTTATTTTTCATGTCTTCCTTCCACATAATCATGACTATATAAAAGCACTCACTACTATTAGTATAATCATCATCATCATCATCATCGTCATGACCTTTTAATAATCAGTCAGATAATTGGTCCCGTCACCATGCAGTCATATAAACACTTTTGTTTAAGTAATAATAATCATCATTACAGATCATTACTTCCCACCATTATCATCAACATCATTACAACCCTTTTAAGAATCCTACAAGGTTAGAAGGGGCAAAGCCTCCTTCGTTAACTACAGACACAGATTGACTCGACTGTGAATCTAGACTTTCCTCTTGGCCACAACATGGCCGCCAGCCAAACAGATGTTTCTCTGGGAGGATCTCCTTGTCCAATCACGCCAGGACATACTTGGCCCCTGGCACCTCCGAAAATGGCATGAGAACCACAGAGTGGCACGTCTGATAGTGGCCAGAGCATTTCTCCAAAATGACCTGAGACAGCCCGAGCTCTCTGAGGGCTGTGGAATTATACAATTATACAATTTCAGCTGTTCATCATTTCTGTTGTATGACAGTCACTGTCGGTTGAATAAATCCCTTTCACTCTTTAGCCTGTGTTAATTTTATTTTTTTTAGCCAGGTCAATGTGGCTCGGTAACAAAGAAAAGGATTCCAGAGGT
The DNA here is from genome assembly GCF_951799395.1 of Argentina silus. Classification (NCBI taxonomy): domain Eukaryota; kingdom Metazoa; phylum Chordata; class Actinopteri; order Argentiniformes; family Argentinidae; genus Argentina; species Argentina silus. The sequence continues at coordinate 2,790,462 of NC_139660.1, read as the reverse complement.
TGGTGTGCTGCAGTGTGTGGGGTTCTGGATGAATTAACTAAAAGAGATTAAAAATAATACCCTGTCTGTCACGCCAGTCCTTTGTCACCTTATTGGAGTTCCAGTCAGATTTGATTTATCTCGCAGCTCCAACATCACTCCGACTCTAATCCCCTCTCCCTCCAGAGGAAGAGTCATCTGCGTCCGTCCTCTGTTCTAGATGTGAATCCATGTCGTTTGAGGTTATTTCTGGGCGTGGGTAGTCCATCTTCCTGTCTGCTCACTAATTTTCAAGCTCCCTGGGGGGGAATCCAGGCTCCATCTGATGATGTGCGTGTCAGAGAGCTCTGCATATGGAATATGCCCTGGTGTGGTAATCAGTCCCCAGTTGATTGGGAGAAACCCTGGCAGATATCGGGGGCATAACGGCTTTTCGACTCTTCTACACTTTTTTATTTATTTCAGATTACAAACACAACACTCACGACAAACCATTTTCCGGGGGAAAGGAACCTAAAGGCAGTTGGGAGACGCTAGTTATTTGTGGGGGGTTTTCTGTTCGAATTGTCACCTCAGACACCGTGTACACTGAATCATAAGTCTCCAAAAGATGGTACTCAACATTGGATTATTGCTTTAAACAAATCCTCTTGTTTCAAAGGCACTCAGGTTTAACTGCTCCATAAATCAGATACAAGGCTTCTGTCCAGACGGGCCCAGCAAAGGGGCTGTGAAAAGATCTAACTAAGCCTTCGTAGGGAGTAGAGTGTCCTCATATTTCATCAATTTTAGATTTATAAAGTTGAAATTGACGTCCCTTTTGGATATGCCGGGTCTTGGAGCAGGGCTAGGGGGCCGCTAGGAGTTTCATCATCCTGACAGGATCTGACACCTCGGGCGTTCGTCAGGCCACCAGCCTCACTGCGTCCTCCCTGGGTGAGCAATTATGTGTGAATGCCCAGCTCCATGTCATTCCTCATGGCTTTAATAGCCCCTTCCTCTTCATTGAACATCTGAAGGGGGGAGCAGCGTCCATCGACGGTTAGGGCACTCCATTCCAATTAGCCCAGTAAAAAAAAAAAGAAAACCCAGACTCTAAGATATCATTTCTTCTTCTTCTTTTTCTCCTCCTTGTTCTTCTTCTCTTCTCTACTTCCCTCCCCTTCTCTGTTGCCTCGCAGTGGTGTGGAGCTTGTAGGTTGTACATGAAGGTGACTTAGGCTTTATCTTTTTTTTTTAGATGTTTATAATCAAAGCGAGGAGGTTGACTTTGTGGGATGAGATAAGATCAATCAATGCAACGCAGACCTTATCGTTCCTTCCTGGGGGATGTCAACTTCACATGATGATGACAGCGGAGGTTTTATCCATAGCATACTGTAGCATGCACATGCTTTGGCACATGTAGAAAACACAATGGATTCCAAGACCCACGGTTTTGCTGTAAAGAAAACACATTAAAACACATCAAATCTAGCCCGCAATCTAGCCCGCAAATCTAGACCGCTTCACCCTCACTACCCCCCCTATACTAACCCTAACCCCAACCCCGACCCCCCTGCTACCCCCCTGTACTCTCTCCTGCTAATAAAATGTATTTAAAAAAAAAAGAAATGAGCCTACTGGCATTACGACTGGGACATAGTCTGTTTATTCAACATCTGTGCAGTGGTGTTTTGATGATGGTCTGATGTTGGTGGTTGCTTATAACTTTAATGCTCTGTGTGGTTTGGATATGACACGATCAAGTTAGTTGCATAGGGTTGCATTTGACTCTCTTGGCTGTTAGTTCCCAGATTCTACGGTATTAATCTCCAATACAGGTATCATGGAACCTACACCAGGTTATTATTGTTATTTTGCACTTTGACACTAATACTACTCAGAATTCATAGAAACCAGCTTTTCTGTTGTTTATCCACGACGCCCTCTGAAGCTGGAACAGAAAGTGCATTTTGAACTCATTCTGAACTCATTCCTGCAAGTCGGAGTGGCAGCCTAAAAATGTCGCCACCTACGTTATCTGCTGTTGTCGTCTGATCCCCAGCCTTTGGATTACAGAGCATAGAAACACAGTGCCGGAAAAAAGCATCACATCAATCGTGATTTTATTTTTTTCAAGCATTTTCCGGAAAGAGGGTCTGGAGAATGGATGCTAAAAGCATACTTCGGTGGTCAAACATGACCAAAACCGTTTATATACCTGCTCTTGACTTGCATTGCCAGGGACGAGGATGGACAAGCTATCTGATTTCTCCCTGTGTTTAAGTGCACTCACAACGCCTGTTGTGCTTCACAAAGCAAACCTCAATCTATTTGCAGGCCTCTCTGAAGCCAAGCACTCAATTGATTGGAAGGAGAAAAGCTGATTGAGTCGTCTGGGGCATGTTTGCGTTATGCTGTCTTTATGCTGTCTTTTTGCTGTCTCTATGCTGTCTTTTCTGGACAGGTCTCAGCGGGGGCCTGAAAGCAACACTGTGGAAAGAGGAGAGAGTGTATGAACAGTGACGACCCGAGGCAGCCGGAGACCCCCCCAGGATCCACAGGTACGTCAGGGGTAAGGAACCGGGCTGCATTTACATTTACACAGCATGAACATACCTGCACATTGTTTAGATGCTTGCAGAGTTAACTGTAGCACAAAACGCTGCTGCATTTAAGTGTAGCGGCGTATAAACTGCATGTGGCTGCTCTCATTTCTTTATGCATGATATCGTACACGGTACCTTGCAACTGTAAAACCAGCAAGGTGTGTACATTACCTTAAACAGTTGGAATGACTCTCAGTCTCCATGGATGTATCTATGCTCATTATAATCATGTGCAATTATACATACAGTATCCTGTAGTGTTCTAGTAAGCTCTCTTTCTGTCGCATTTAATTTATTCAGTCATGGTGACCAAAAGAGCTTTACACCCTGAGTCGCTTTTTCCATGCAGTGTGCCGCAATCTGGTTTAATCAATAGAGGTTAGAGCCATGGAACTTCACCCCCACTGATTTACAGTAAAAGCTTGAGAACAATTAAGGATGCTGTATCTCTGACTCGCTGAGAGGAGTGTAGAGAAGAGATAGCATTACATACAGTACAGTTTCCAGTTTCCTTTCCAAAACCTCACACAAACAAATGCAATAGGATGTACTGTATATAGTTTTGAAAAGAAACAAGCCTCCAGGGAAAACCTCCCACATCTGTTGAAGTTCTGACGTATTCTTCCTCATAGATTCATTGTTACAACAACCTTGATTTAGAAAACCCTTTCTCGGTCATTTTTATGTCCACAAAAAATGTCTGGAAGTGAAGAGTATTTCTGATCTGTGAACACGATGTTATAGTATTTTCTCTGAAAGCTCTCTTAATTCTGTGCATCAGTGTTGCAGATGTAAATACTATTTTTATCCCTCTGTACGGTCTATGAGATTTTCTGTGGCCTTTAGTGGCTATTGCTGTTTCAGTTCCTCCAGCCATGCATTATGGGATAGCCAATTTCTTCTGATTAATGTATGGAGCCTAAGGCCCTAGGTGGGACGAGCTAATTACGTTCTGCAATAATTGCACCAAACGTTGTCCAGTCAAGTCACATTAACCTGATATTGTTCTGTTACAGGGAACAGCGTGGGAATGGGGCGGCTCCTTTTGAGGCACATAACCTTATTATATAAACCTGTTTTACCCTCAAAACAACAAATGTGAAGTTGTAGATTCAGGCTTTATTGACGGGACAGAAGTCTACTGTAGCTGACCTTGCAGCAATTCATTCCATGTGCAATTTGTCCAATTTGTACAGTCAGCAACAGAATGTCAATAGAAGGAAACAGCCACCGAGCATTTGACCCCCAGACAGCAGGAAAAGTGCATTTTTCACCTGTTTACTATGTCAAGATGTACAAAACTGCCAAGAGAGCGAAAAAAAAGAGAAAGGCACTGCAGCATAGTAATTAAACTGTTGTAACCTTGTCTGTAATTGTCTCCGGTGCCTAAACTCACATCGCATTGGAACATTGGGACAGTGGCTCACAATCCAGTGACATTCCATGTGGGGCAGTCATTCTTTCATGTAGCCCTTATCTGCAGAGAGCACAGACTGTGGAGCACGGACCACACCTAGCACTCGAGGAGGCAACAAAGCTGCTTGGAGACAGGAGCGCAGCGCGCAGGATGGTTGTTATGGGAACCGAGACGCAGCAACAGAACATTGTCTCCTCTGCTCGCGGATCGATAAGTCAACATGGCCCCAAAAACAAGCTGGAGAATAACCCTGACCATCTCCTTACCCTGGTTAGGAGACTAAATGAGGTCTGTCTCCTCTGACCATAGTTTCACATTAGGCGAGATAGAGAAAAATACATAGAGAGGAGGAAGAGAGAGAGGGAGAGAGAGAGAGAGAGAGTGAGAGAGAGAGAGAGAGAGTGAAAGAGAGAGAGAGGAGGGAGAGAGAGAGAGAGAGAGAGAGAGAGAGAGAGATAGAGAAAAATACATAGAGAGGAGGGAGAGAGTGAGAGAGAGAGAGAGAGAGAGAGATAGAGAGAGAGAGAGAGAGAGAGAGAAAGAGAGAAAGAGATAGAGAAAAATACATAGAGAAGAGGGAGAGAGAGAGAGAGAGTGAGAGAGATAGAGAGAGAGTGAAAGAGATAGAGAGAGAGAGAGGGAGAGAGAGTGAGAGAGAGAGAAGGACAGAAAAACAGACGGGGAGGGGTTTGAGGGAGGAGGACGGAAGAGGAGAGCAGTCACAAAATAACAACACCCTCCTTCCATATTGCTCACTGTGAGGAACAGCTAACTATGGTCAGAATCAATATTTGCGGAGAGTGTTGCAGATGAAGACAGGCATGACAGAGACACTTAAGGGGATACTACAACAAACAGCCAGAAACCCGCAGACAGTAACCAACGATCCAGGGCTGTCGTTCAGATTTATTGACTTGAGCGTCGGGACCTGTTAAGATAGGAAAGGCCCGCTGAAAAATACACACTGTTAAGATGACCTTTTCAGATGACTGCTGTCATCTGTGCATCAAGGGGATGTGAGGGAGAAGGAGTTCATGTTGAGGTTCATCTGTACCTTCAGATGTCACTCTAGAGGATGGACAGTATCGATTTGCTGCTTTAAAAAAACTGCATTTGCATGAAACCTTTTTTTTTTTAAATTATTATTATATTGTTACATGAACCCATTGAAGAACTGCCACTTGGATGTCACACCGAAGTGCAACATTATGAAACATTGTGCTTGTTTGTATACCAGCCTTTATCTGGTACTTGGTGATCTGCTTTCTCTAAATGCTCTCTATTAGATTAGTAAATATCTTAGATGTTATCATGTTTATTTGAAATCCTACAGTATTATTGATGTTGTACAGTACGTGCAGCTCCAATGAGGATGATTGGCAGAAAAACAGATGCTACAGTTTCCTTAATTATAGCAGAGGGCTCAAACCAATGGGCACATCGGCTTGCAAGCAGCACAACAGAACATCTAAACCTCTTGAGACCACAGCATGGGAGTTAGAGGGAGCAGCACACTTCACATTGGAGTATTTCTTTTTTGTATTTACTTGCAGTACATCCCAGCAATCTGTTCCTCTCCAAGGTCCCACAGTCTGCTGGCTATGCTTCTGTCTGTTCTGTGAGAGGAAGCGTGCCTCCTACATGTTAGTCAAACTTGAGGAGAAGAAAAATTACTTTACTGAAGGTCTAGAGGAGGCACTAGAATAGTGTGTACTGGGAAAATGCAGGAGAACATTTTAACCTCTGATCTCCTCTTTACCGAGAACATCCCCACCTTCCCTCCCGTTTACCCTCAGTATTTTTAAGTGAAAAAATCTTGTGAGAGAGAGACAGGGGGAAGGAGGGAGAGAGAAAGAGAGTGAAGGGAAGGGGGGAGGGTCAGAGGAGGTGGGATGAGGGAGGGGGGGGAGACCATCTCATCCATTTGCTGATCCTACGCCTTATGGAGACAAACAACACTTCACAACAGTGTCAGAGCGTTTCTCCGGGAGAGTCGTCAGGGGAGGAGGAGTGAGGGGGAATTTTATGCACGATGCCACAGCTTCCAGTCAGGGGCCACCTGTTAATGCTCAGGACTTGAGAGATATTTTCAGAGGCCTCACCATACAGAAGGCAGGTGGCAGGAGGCTGTGAAAACCCCATAAAAGGCAGCCAGGTGAAACAGCAGATCTCACGTTGAGAAATAAGTAAGCTCTGAAGTGAGCAGCAAACGCATATGGCATCAATAGACTGGTAAAGAGGTAGCTCTGTGAGTTTTTTTATTTTTATTTATTTTACCTGTGATGGAGTCCCACAGAGCTTGCTAGGCAACAGAAAACTGCAGAAAAGTACAGCAGCCTCACTCCAAACCAGTATTCAACGGTGTGACCCCACGAGCAAGTTCACCTAGCTATGTGTAGCATAAAGGACTTCGTCACCCTGAGGGTGTGGGGAGGTCAACCACACTAAGGGTCAATCATTTGGGCTGGCAGACTGGCATGAAGTGAGGGCATGCAACACCCAAGGGCATGTTCACAGGTTTCTGTTGTTTTTTTCATTCCTTTGTTTTTCTGCAGTTCACCTTGCTAATAAATACATTCATAGGACAAACGCAAACAAGGACTATTAAAAGCAGATGCATAAAGTACACAGGGGCTGGTACAGGGGAGGCAGAGGTCCTGGTTCTCAATTATTTAGATGTCAGCAACTTCTCCATCTCCTCTGCACCAATCCTGGGATGGCCAAACCCGCAAACAAAGAAAGGATTACATACAGTAGACTAGTTCACAGTCACAGGACACTCAGAGCTCCCTGCCTGGAGTAAAACGACCACAACATACAGGTACACAATATGGCAGGGAGCCCATGACTAACCAAACAATCAGTAGGTAGGCTACATACAGTACAGTAGTACAGACAGCGTGAATGAGTCAATGCAGGCTGGGGCGGAGGTTGGGTTCACCACACAAAACGTACTCTGCTCACCACATCACACGACACAACTGTTGAACGCTATGAGGAGCATAAACTTGGCTGCTTTGCCTCTGTCCCTTGAACATATACACTCACCGGCCACTTTATTAGGTACACCTGTTCAACTGCTCGGTAACGCAAATATCTAATCAGCCAATCACATGGCAGCAACTCAATGAATTTAGGCATGTGGACATGGTCAAGACGACCTGCTGAAGTTCAAACCGAGCATCAGAATGGGGAAGAAAGGTGATTTAAGTGACTTTGAACGTGGCATGGTTGTTGGTGCCAGACGGGCTGGTCTGAGTATTTCAGAAACTGCTGATCTACTGGGGTTTTCACGCACAACCATCTCTAGGGTTTACAGAGAATGGTCAGAAAAAGAGAAAATATCCAGTGAGCGGCAGTTCTCTGGGCGAAAATGCCTTGTTAGAGGTCAGAGGAAAATGGCCAGACTGGTTCGAGATGATAGAAAGGCAACAGTAACTGAAATAACCACTCGTTACAACCAAGGTATGCAGAAGACCATCTCTGAACACACAACACATCGAACCTTGAAGCAGATGGGCTACAAAAGGGGGTCCAACCCAGTACTAGCAAGGTGTACCTAATAAAGTGGCCGGTGAGTGTAGATAGACAATGTTTTTGCATATGTGTGAACCAGCTGTCCTGTCACCAGCTGCGTCATTTTCGACTTTAGAATCCCCCGTCTGAACAAATGCTATGCTTCATTTAATCGGGACACGCAAAGTTAGGGGAGGGGGAAGGTGATTAGGTAACACAAGGTAGCACACAAACCAATCACACTGCAAATCAGATAAACACGTTACACTTGCATGCAAGAAGCCTGGTCATGACCTCATGACCTGATGATTTAACGCCACAGTATGTCTGCCCTCAACACTGTTGCCCTGCACGTTTTACAGGTGCCGATGGGTTTCACTTGCGAACAAAAAGTAAACAGATCAAGTTGGAAGGAGGCTTTTAGAAGCTGCACTTGCACAGGAGAAGGAGTACATCTCCTGCATTAGCAGAGGAATGCAGAGGAGAAAATACGGCGGGCCTTGTATGTTGAGCTACATCCTGAGTGCTCCGGGCCGCCTATTTCCCAATAGGACACTAAAATAAATGCAGGGTCATTTAGAACTCTGAATGAAGCTGCAATGAAAAACCCAGCAACAAATGGCCGCTCTAATAGAAATATATTCGGCTGATGTCAGCAATCATCACAACAGGGCTCTTACATCACTTTTATGAGTCAGCAGGAGTGTGGCTGGGGCTTCTGGCGCACAGGGCTTCATTCGGGTTTTGCTTAATAAGGCCGAGCTATAGATTTCCCTAGGGGCCAATTGTAGAGGACGGTAAGGGACGAGACCGACCCACGGTAGTGATGTATGTTTGCACTGACCTAGAAAAAAAGCAAACTTGTTTTAGACTGTTTATTCTCAGAGGAAGGTGACCAGAGAGAAATAATCATACAGTGCATGCAGAAGTAATTTTCCAAATGTCAGTGTGGGGAGATTGCGGCGTGATTAAGAGCTTGAGGTATGTCAGAAAATACTTCAAAGACCTGGAACTACGACGCGAGGCTGCAATGCATGATGAGCGTCATCGATCAATGAGTCTATAAATATACAAACCGGAAAAACCTTCACGAGAAAGAGGGAGAGCATACTTGCAACACGGTTTACCCACGCACTACCAGAGGCTTGATAACATACATAGCTATGGTCTTTGTTTTCAGCTGGTTTTCATATCTGCCTTGTTTTCATCTGCGCAACCAGGTATGTGGAGTCCGGCCAATCAATGACTTGAATTGATCATTCAGTGCTAGGTAGACAGGTAAACACCTCACGACTGCAGTTCTGCACCCTCGGAATGTATAACTAGCCAGCACCAGGAAGTCAACGACAATGCTCTGAAACGTTGAATTCACATATTCTCAACCTGACTTGTCCACGCCATGAAAGGTGGTGGCACTCGACGATCGGCTCGGCGGTCGGCACTAAAGCTCCAGAAGGAAGCAGCAATTAGTTGTCATTTAGATCAATTCGCCTCTCACTCCGTGTGACATTCAAACTAATGCAGTCATTGGAATAAATGACTCATCCACTGACAAAGATATTCCATCGAGGGTCTTCACACCTGCAGTGGGAGGCTTTAGCCACACTCAACTAATTCCGTACTGCATGAGGGGTAATGAAATGTCACAAGGCATCATGAGAAGGAGATTTAATTACTTTACCTGAAATGACTTAAAAAAAAGAAGAAGAAGAAGAAACATATTTAATGTCCTCGGCTGTCTGTCTCATATGAACTCATTAGTAATCAGCCATCCTGGTTCATTGAGTGGCCTGTAAGTAACCATCAGACATAAAAGGCCTCGGATCCAAATGTCTTTGCATGACGAAACTGAAGCCTTGACACACGCTGTAGCTGTCCAGGACCAGGGCCGATCACACAATCAATCAATCAATCAATCAATCAATCAATCAATCAATCAATCAATCAATCAATCAATCAATCAATCAATCAATAAACCATTCAATCAAGCTTTATTTATATAGCGCCTTTCATACAAAATTGCAATACAAATGCAATCCAGCTGCGGAGACAGAGCAACGCACTAAGCTGTGTTTGCTGTCTGCGTATGCAATCCAACAGAACAGATATTTGCTTCTCTGTGATATTTGTTTCTCTGGGGCCCTACAGTAACTGAAATGGCATCGCCCTCGCCGCCTGCAGACCTTGTCCCCTCTTTATCCAGTCCTCTGAAAACAAAGTGGCAGCCCCGGCTCAGAATCTTAAGTGGGATTTGCACACACCTGTTTATTTGTGTGCGAGGCAAAGGTGAAGGAGTGTGCAGAGAGACAGGCAGCAGGGGATAAACCTGGGCATGGAGGGGGGGGTGGGGGGTGGGTTCACCTCATCACCATGCTCAGCATGGAAGAGGAAATGAGACAGAATCAACTCTTCTTTCTGCCAAGAGCATTATCATCTGCCTATATTAACAGAGAGAGGGGGGAGAGAGAGAGAAAGAAAGAAAGAAAGAAAGAAAGAAAGAAAGAAAGAAAGAATGAAAGAGTGGAGAGAGAGAAAGCACAGACAGAGAGAGCACAGACAGACAGAGAGCACAGACAGACAGAAAGAGCACAGACAGACAGGGAGAGCGCAGAGAGACAGGGAGAGCGCAGACAGACAGGGAGAGCACAGACAGACAGACAGGGAGAGCACAGACAGACAGACAGGGAGAGCACAGACAGTAAAGGTTTACTCAGCCAGCGACAGAGACAGTAACAGGTCCACAGTGATGCGTGCGGTCCGTCCACCATGCTGTGTGTTAAGGAGTTGAGCTCAGGCCATGCCTCGCCCCAAGTGCTTATTAAAGAGATGAATCACAGGGCGGAGGAGGAGGAGGACGCAGACTGTTAATAACAGGTTATTAGTGTCCATTTGCATAGGCCTGGGCACGGAGATGAGACAATAAAAACAAGGGTTACATCTGGACTCTGACCCCATCACTGTCACTCAGGGTGTCAGGCTGCCAGGCAGCGGAGGGGGGTGGTTGAGCACCCAGCACTGGTGGACACGGAGCCTGCCCAGCGAGGAGCCCTGTCAGGGGCTGTGTCAGGTACACAGGTTCGGTCCAGGTGGGACTCTTGGTGGCTATGCTCCAGATCCGCTGTGTCCCTGTGTTCCACTTCCGCCTGGAAGCCTCTTGTCTGCCCGTTCCAGACGCAAAGCCCAGTCAAGCAAACCACAAAGTCAGTGATCCGTAATTTATTCCACATCGACCGTTTTTTTTTTTATGTCAGGAAACATTTTTTTTATTTTGTTTTGGAGTATTCCTTGGGGGGAATGTTTTCTGAGTACTTTTCTGAATATGGCGAAGTTGCCTCACTGTGCTGTGGTGATGGTGATGCATCCTAATTCATATTGACATGTCCATCTGTGTTAACCTGAGTCTTCTGAGGGCAGAGAGGTGTGGGGGCGGTGGGCAGTGGGAGCTGTCAGAGAACAGAATTCTAAGGCTACTCATGTAATTGTCTGAAGCTTTGCATGACTTTGCCGTTCTTGAATTCATTTGTATCTAATGACATTGTATCGGTTTGTTTTTGTAGATCAGGGCAGAGTTTATTGCATTGCCTTCAATCTACAGTACCTGTCATTAGGCACACATATTGCATTGCATATTTCCATTGGTATTTCATTCATGACACTGATTGGTTTATAAATTGTATTACTTTCAATCTGCCTCTCGTATGATGCAGATATTGCTTGGCCCTTTGGATTTCAATGTGTTTCATCTCATAGGCTTTTAGCCAAAGCTGATCTCACTTAAGACAGTGGATTGGTCCTGGGTCCTAGAGAACACTCTCTTTACAAGCAAACACCAAGACTATTTCCACTGTATGAAATAAACATACAATTGACTACAATTCTGGTGTAATGCATCACAATACTGACCACAATAAAACTCTTCACTCTGCTGACAATGAAAAACAAGTAGCACACACGATTCTTCACTTAAATGCTTTTTGTTACAACAACAACAACAACAACAACAACAACAAAATCAATTTGGAGCCAATCCCTTCTGTCTGCTCTTAAGAACTAGAATACACTTCCCTGACATCTCAATTGTGTGGCACAATTGTTAAAGTAAATTACAGAGTAGGACTAGGGGTGGGAGGACAGCAGTGGGTCACTTTGTGAGAAGTCTGATGAAGGAACCGTTTTTGGCATGTTTGAGAGGTTCATATCACACTAGAAGCACTCAAATGGTCTGAACAACCCTCAAGTTTGACCTGTCTTTTACGAAACGATGGTATTTGGAAATAGAATCAACTTGGCCAGAACTGTTCAAACTGTTGTGGATTGATGAAAATGTTACACACACATATGCTGGTGCAAACACATCCTTGTGCAACAGGGATATTAGAAATATACTAGCAGATATGGGTGGCAAAGATGACTGGGTAAAAGAGAGAAGCAAGTCTGGTGTTAGGGTGGCTACTGTAACTGCCTTTTGACCTTTTTATGACCTTTCAGAATGAAACAGATCCAGTGCTGATATGTACTGATACAAAATGCATAGTGCACTCTGCTACCCCACACAAGAGTACTCACATATGAGACCAGCTTTAATGGATGATTTATAACTCCTTTCCACTTCTGAACAGTATTCAATTGCTTACCAAATCAAATATGCACACTTTCTACATACCACAGCCTTTTTGTTTGGCAAACACATGACCAAAGGCCATAAAATTACAAACTGCACCAGCCATTAGTCCGCCCCCACGCAATGGATACATCTCCATAAATATGGATTTCGTGTCCGAGAGCTGCACACCAAGGCAACTTCCTCCAGTATTTTAACTTTGCAGCTTATCAGCAATACAGTGGGACCACGCAAGCACAGCAACCAACCCAAACACCAGTAGGTTTTTATCAGCTGCTACATACTATGCTAAACGTTTTTTATGAAGGGGAAGTGCAGTCGCAGATTCTGTTATTAAGTGTCATGTTCGGCTGTGCTACAATAAGCACATAAATAATAAGTAATGATGACTATAATTGCTCTTCCTTTTGGCTGAATTAGGAGGGGCTTTCTGTAAAGAGGTAACAAACCAAATGAGCCTTTTACAGGTACAGAAGGTCTGTGCATCAAACATGAACTGGATGTTGTTTTCATCGTGGTTACATAAAGGTAAGACAATCTATTGACTATTCGTCTTTCAGCAGACATATGAACATCTACACAGAGAGGGAGCCTCATTTTGTTGCATAGTCTGGCGGTACAGTCGCCAGAATTCAATGAAAGACAATGTGTCAGGTGTTGACGTCAAATAATCACTGGGGACTTTTGATGGCACGAATACCAATCAGAGAAGAAAGACTTAATTTTGCTACTCAGTTTCGCAACCCTCCAGTGGGTCTTGTTGCTATGTTCGTTGCTAACAAAATCTCACATTCAGGTGCTTTAGTGCATTGGTCATGTTACAGGATCACCGCTGAGAACAAGCCTGCTCTGTACCCTCCTCTGCCACCATAACAATGGCTGTAATCATCATTTAAAAATGGGTTTGAGCTTTCCTATTTTGCCTGCACACAGGGCCAGTCCGTTGTTGACTGTACTTGCTCTGCAATTTTGAAATAACAAAATAACTCACACAACCCCTTAAAGGAGAGGGAGCGGGAGCGTGGACTTCATTTAACTACATTGTCTTTTGTCTTTTTTCTAATGTCATTATTAACCATGGTCTTCAGATGACTGCCTTTGTAGTTTCTCATTTGAAGTCTGAATACTGTACTTGTAGAGTAGGTTAATCCTGTGAAACACTAGGCTACTGTTGCGTTGTAGCTGTCCATTTTCGCCTCATTGTCATTTGAAATAAGGTTTGCTATTCCAACTGCAGCACAACAGAATATTCTTTCATGTCAGCAGGACTCGGAATTCAAATACCTCTGGGAATTCTCTAAATAGATTACATAACAGGAACACCTCAAATGCGCTAACTTCGGAGATAATGCAATATTCTATGTTTAACAAAGGCAGAGGAAACACCATTTCCTCTACACTGTGACCATAAAACCCTGCACAATGACTGTTCCCCAAAATGCTAACCCTGTGGGGATAGATGTCCTACTTCACACCCGCTTATATTGTCAAACTACTGGTTGGCAAAGCACTGTTCCACAGTATAATGTGAGTTATTTCTTCTGAAGACTGATATCACCCCACAACCCAGTTTGCAAATTCATTCCTTAGGGGACAGATGAGACTATCTGAAAATAGAGGCTATTTCATATAATGTACTTTGCATTGCAAAACGCGTACTGTACTGTAGATTAAGTGGTCATCTATGATTCCTAATGTATGCTGCATAACTTTGTCATATATATATTTATTTATTTTGTAAGATCAAACATATATAGTATAACCTATGAATGAAGCTGTGCCTCAGCAAGACAGTAGAGGAAAATATACAGTATCTTCAAGGTTCTCCTTTTGAGAGACGTGAGGAAGTGGTTCTGTAAGAACTGCCTGAGGAGAACTCGGGGGAGTTGGTGTTTGCGGCGAGGGAGCAGAACAGAACTGTCCTCCCTCCCAAGCCGTCACATTACCGTGAAATCTTTCCCATCTCTGGACAGCTTCCAAATCTGCGTGTCTGCCTTTCATCGACTCTCCCAGAGACTCCCAGAGAGGCCCAACAGATTGTCAGAGAGAGTGGTGAAGGACATTTCACTCACCACTGCCTAAAAGAGTCATTCACTCACTCTTCAACTCCAACTCCAGCACGCCCCATATGAACATATGGGGGATGGGATGGAGAGACAGATGTAGAAGTGAAGCTCGGAAGCCACCGATAGACAGATAGATAAATAAATAAATAGAGCGGCTAAATTCTTGTCTGATGATGGTCTGTTTGACAATTGTGACAGAGGTTGCAAGCTGGAGAGATCAAACGTGATTACTCTGCACAACGGCAAGGTTTTTGTAGGTTGTCGTGGGGGCGTTGGCATCACAAGTGACATAACAGTGCACACTCTGCCCACAATCTCCTGCTCCTTGCTGATCAAAAGGGAGCCATATAATTCATTCAGAGCAAAATGAATATGAGATGAGCTGAATAAATTGAAATGCAGAAGCACAGACAAAGAGGCTTATAGTCTGTGTCATTCAGACACAGAGGGCTTTTACCTCTGGCATGTCGACCGTGGTGGCACAGATATACTGTATTCGAGAAAAGTATGACAGCGCAATCCTAACATAAATTCTACACAAAATGGTGGGACCCCTAACAATCTGCGACAAATCCCTGCAAAAGAGCTACCTGTCAGAACAGTCAATCTTCCTCTGAGGAGAGCAGCGGCGGAAGGTGAAAGGTAATCCCCAGACCGTCACTTTGGTTCATGTCAACACCAGCGAAGTAGCCTGTCCGATTACCCACCCCCTGTCGCTCTCCACAGACAAGAGAGGCACCTGAACTCACAATCAACTCAGCACTGGGTGGAGGACAGGGGAGGCTGGTGGAGGACAGGGGGGCTGGTGGAGGACAGGGGGGCTGGTGGAGGACCAGGGGAGGCTGGTGGAGGACAGGGGAGGCTGGTGGAGGCAGACGTCGGAGGACGGGCTCATTGTAATGCATGAGGAATGGTATCACGCGTTTGGCACTATGATTGCAGTGGGTGAGTTTAAACTATTCATGTTGGTTACACTTTACATCAATTTGTCTCTACTGTATACCTGCGTAGTAACACTGTAATTACTCTTATAACAACATTGTATTAACCTGTTGTTACATAGTAATTAGGTAACTGCATGGTATATGGAGTTGAAACTATATACTATTATGATGCATGTAACAGCATGCTAATAGAATGTTGTTGCTAGGGTAATAACAGAGTTATTACATACTGTACGAGCAGACATAGTGCCAACTTAATGTAAAGTGTGACCATTTCAAATGCTTATTACTGTTTGAGGCACTTGTAGCCAAACCATATCCTCCTGATACTATAGTGTCTATACGGTTTATGGCAAAGATGGCATACACACATCTGACATCTGTTTGAGTACCTGCAGAGCCTTGACAGACAGGGCTATTGCTGGGCCTGGTGGGTGATGGGCCGGGTGGAGGATGAGGCAGACGGTTGTGTACACTGCAGCTCATTATCCAGCCCAGCAGCTGATGACAGTAAACAGGGGAGAAGAGAGGAGAGGAGAGGAGAGGAGAGGAGAGGAGAGGAGAGGAGAGGAGAGGAGAGGAGAGGAGAGGAGAGGCCACTGATGCAGAGGAGCAGAGATGAAGGGTCAACAGAGCCTAACGCCAACACACACGCACGCATGCACACAGACACACACACGCACACACACACACGCACGCACGCACGCACGCACACACAGACACACACACACACACAGACACGTACACGCACAGACACGTACATGCACGCACGCACACACACAGACACCTACATACACACACACACACACACACACACACACACAGACACGCACACACACAGACAGACACAGATGCGCACACACCCACACCCACATACACACACAGAGGCGCACACACACACACACACACACACACACACACACACACACACACACGCACGCACGCACGCACACACAGACACGCACACGCACACACACAGTTGAAATCAACCTTGTGTTAACTGTACTTCATCATTTCAAACATGATTAAGTGACATCACCCCACTTTCACATTAAATGACAAGCTTCAACATTGCTACTCTCTCGCATTGACGGTACTGTATGTTAGCCGACAGTGTGTGAGCCCAGTGGGAAGCACAGACTCACACTGGGCTTTAGCACATTAAAACATTCAGAATATGCAGAACAGCATGGAGCTACAGTACAAAAATCACTGTCCCCTGCAATCATACTCCACCATAATTATAACAATCAGGTCTCTCCTTGCAAGGCCTGGGTGAGAAGTGTGTGGACGTTTACTGTGGTTTATTTCTCCCGGACGGCACAGAAGGTGACCGGGCGTGGGCGTCATTCTTTCAGTGCTGAACATTGCAGTCGGCGAATGTGCCACAAACAATGTGTTTCAAAAGTGTGTGTCCAAACAATTGTACCATGATAAAAAAAAAAGAAAAGAGGGCTCTCATACAGTATAGCTAAAATCTGGACAAATAATGAGAATCAAGTTGTGGACACACACACACACACACACACACACACGCGCGCGCACACAGATACACACACACGCGTGCACACAGATACACACGCACACACACACACACACACAAATATATTGCTTTAAGAGATCTTGAGCAGCCTTATACATACAATATCTAAATGGTGTTGGTAGAGGTCAATGCCGGTGGTCACCATTTTCATCTGATGGGTGCATATTAGGAAAGCATAATCAACAACACACTGTACTTAAGGAACCACCCCTGTAGGAGAGACACACAGGACACAGTCCAACGCTGCGGGGGGTGAGCAACCCTAATGTGATCACATGTGCTGTTAGGCGTGAGTGTCGGAGTGTACGGAGGCAGTGTCAGCTGGGTCGTGTCAGAGATGAATCAGTCAAATCAAAACTCTGGCACCGCAGACCAGCGCCCTGGCTCCTGCCCCGAGAGAGCCCGACACACACCTCTGTGTCAATCCGTCAGGAGCATAAATGGGCCGGCGGTGGCAGAATGTGCACAGCTTGCAGAGGGACCTGGACCCGCCGGCTCGCCGTTCATGCCTCATCCTGACTACACAGACAGATTAGCAGCAGAGCTCACGCCCTCTGGATTTATTGTCTCAACGTACGTTTTATTAATTCATCTGCTCACTTTGTGCTGTTCGATGCCGTTGCAACCATCTAGCATTTCCCCCTGCTATGGAGTCTAGAAACCCATTCATTTCCCCCTGCTATGGAGTCTAGAAACCCATTCATTTCCCCCTGCTATGGAGTCTAGAAACCCATTCATTTCCCCCTGCTATGGAGTCTAGAAACCCATTCATTTCCCCCTGCTATGGAGTCTAGAAACCCATTCAGGGATTTTTGCTGTCATACCAAAGAGGGTCAGAGTTAGTGGGTAGAGGTAGAGTTAGGGTTAGGGTTAGAGTTAGGGTTAGAGTTAGTGGGTAGAGGTAGGGTTAGGGTTAGGGTCAGAGTTAGTGGGTAGAGGTAGGGTTAGGGTCAGAGTTAGTGGGTAGAGGTAGGGTTAGGGTTAGGGTTAGTGGGTAGAGGTAGAGTATATTTTATACTTGCCGTCTATTACCGATCAGATGACAATGGTAACCATCAGCATTTGATCTCTTTGAACAGAGATATTGTATGTATAAGGCTTCTGAAGATCTCTAAAAGCAATATGTGTGTGTGTTCACGTGTGTGTGTTCACGTGTGTGTGTGTGTTCACCTGTGTATGTGCGTGCGAGCGTGCATATCATTCATTAAAAGACACTCATAATAAAATTGCAAGGTATTCCATCTCCTTCAGTCAAGCTCAGGAAGCATCACACATTCATAAACAAAAGGCAGCCCTCATCCCTTTCTCACACTAATATATATTACAGACTAAGGAGTTTCCTGTCTAAACAACCAAAGTTTGAACAATGTTTTTGTTTTAACGATAATGATTACAATATAGTAATAAACTTGATAAATGATTACAAAAAATAAATATGTTAACTCCAAATATGAAAAAGGTGTGTGAGTTGTCTTCGATGGGGGATTTGGAACATTCACCTTGTTCCAACCAAGGACGCTTTTTCCGAATGGATATAGTTGGTGAGAAATCATTTTCCACACCACTGCGTTTTACTGGAACTGTGGAATTATGAAAATGGAGTTTAATTTTTTTCCAGCAAGACATTCAGCATTACAGATTAGTGAAAAGCACACAATAAAAAGCATAATTTCCCATCATTTCTCATATATTTGCCTCTGTTGTGCTTTAAACAACCCTGACATTAGAATGATGAAGACGGGAACAGGCAGAAAAGGTGAGTACGCAGCATTTAAGTGCTCCATAATCAACTGTAGGCCAAGTTTTTACCCAACAGTGTTCAGAACACACTGCACAGCAAAAGCAGTTGGACACACGAACTGTTCATAACACATGTACCTCACATGTACAGTATATGCCATTTATCTGACGCTTTTATCCAAAGCGACTTACATTGCAGTGAGTGCATACCTTTCAGTATATATGGTCCCAGCGGGAATCAAACCCCCAACCTAAGCATTGTTAGCACCAACTGAGCCACAGAGGACCACGCCCAATCAGATAGTATACTTCCATGTTCCCATAGAGTAATGGCCAGTATGTCGTAGACCCCCGGAGAGTCATAACCTTCCTTATGAAAGGATTACAGTTACCCAATCATTATTGTCAAACATTCATGTTAATAAGATTTGAAGTGAGGTCTTTGTGAACTTTGTGATCTTAATGATGGTGAATAAGACAGAGAGGCTCCTTCTAAGGCTTCCAATTCAGAGTGGTGTGTGTCTTTGAAAACACAGCATGTGCTTTTGTAATCTTTAATTCATTACCATGAAGCAATGTATGTACTAGCTTCAGAACTTGTTGGCTTTCAACCTCATACCAATTATAGCCCCCCCCCCCCCTCTCTCCCCCCTCTCTCTCATCTTGCGTTAATCTTTTCTCATGCCTCTACTCACCATACAAGCACGTTACAGAGAATACAGCCGAGAGGACACGACTATTACATCTGGATTACACCGTGACATGACAGCCAGGCATCAGGAAACGGGGAACCCCTCCCCCCACGGCCACCTTTACCTACCCACCAATGACCTTGGATACCAATTCCAGTCTTCTTTAAAGCAGACAAAACATTCTTCTGGATAATAAAAAAAAAACTGCTGCACATGTTAAAATGTCATGTGTAAAGATTTGATCTCCACAAAGACAGCATGAATAGCCTACTGTGCTTTAAAATGGTCTAACTGTGGAAACCCATCACATAAAAGTCCTGTTCTTGGCTATCTGGAGGCTCTCTACGATGCATCGCTTTGTGACTGTTTCTCTGATTGGCAAGGAAATGCTTCAGTGACTAGATAAAAATAGATTTAATAAATAGACTAGATAAAATAG
This sequence comes from Argentina silus, assembly GCF_951799395.1. NCBI lineage: Eukaryota > Metazoa > Chordata > Actinopteri > Argentiniformes > Argentinidae > Argentina > Argentina silus. Next base: position 2,770,914 of record NC_139660.1, on the reverse strand, counting down.
ATTTATTTCAGCCCAGAGATTTGAAACATTTGAAGCATCCTCCCCCCCCACCCCCCAATCACCAGCCAGACTTTCCTCCTCAGCAGTATCACATTTTAAACCCAGCAGTCTGGGTCTTTTGGTAAGATTCAATAATGTTTAATATCTGCTGCTCAGTCAGTCATTCACACATTGTCTGCTGTGAAGAGCTCCATTGCTATTGAAAGTGAAATGGCTGGATGTGCTCATTGAATCTGTCTATTGTTGCCTGATGATAAGAAATCGCATATAAACTATTTAAACTACACTCAGGATTTCTTACTCAACAGCTTGGCTTCCCTCCTCATGTGTTTTCCAAACGGATAAGAGGCAGTACACAAACTACCATGAATAAATATCCTTGAGGAAATGTGAGCAGAGACCATGGAGTCAATCCTGTGTGGAGCACGCATGATTACCCCTACTCTTAGCAATGTGAGGACCGCGGGGGGAAATGGAGAGCCACAGAAGACTGAAGTTCCATCAGTGAATTGAAAAGAAAAAGGAACAGACGTATCTTTCACCTTTCAGCGTCGGTCACAGTAGATTTACGGTTGCACGTGGCTCTACGGCGAGAGAGGTTCAGTGTGACATTTTTCTTTTCAATGTGCAAAAAAAAGCCGAACCATTGCAAAAAGCATACCGTATCCCTTCCCGAACCCCCTGCGGCATGTGTTTCGTAAGGTGCTTGGGACGCAGCCATTTCACAACAGCTGTATGGATCTTGTGTCTACTAAAATGAATTAACCTCGGCCCAGATAAGAGAAACAGAGAGAGGGAGAGAGAGAGAGAGAGAGAGAGAGAGAGAGAGAGAGAGAGAGAAAGAGAGGGAGAGAGACACCAAACTTATTAGGCTACACAGAATGATCCAAAAACATGCTCAATGCCTGACCTATTTTTTTTAAACAATCACAACGATGACGCCATGTTGCCACAGATAGTGTTATTGTTTGTCCTTAGCAGCACCAGTTAAAACCATCGCAACATCATTCAGTCCCTGTGGATTTCAGTGGCTGCAGAACCGCTAATTGCTAAGTCAATAAAACCCAAAATTATTCAGGGCTGAATTTCATTCCAAGTCGGCCCCTTTACCGTGGCGAGTTAGATTTAATCCTTCACGGGGGGAAAGAGAGAGAGAGAGAAAAAAAAAAAAAAAAAAGCGTTCCATTTGCCAGTGGAACACTTAGCGAGATGAAAAAGCCTTCCTAACAGCCTTGTTTCGCGGGGCTGCTCCGCCTGTATTAATGTCTTTGTAGATTACGCCCAGCGAGGGGGACTGCAGGGGTCACTGCCGGAAGCAGGTACTACATGCAGCTTTCAGCGCCAGCCCCAGAACAGCAGGAACAGCTGGCTTTGCAGCGCACCACTGACCTCACTGATTTAATAAAGTGCCCGGGTTCAGCCATCGACTTTTCAACTCTGACTGGGGTTCAGGGAGCTTGTTTATGCACCAGACAAACAACACGGTTAACGCTGCCGCCATAGAAAAAATCGGCCGGGGCTGAACCTCGACTCAACCTCGACTCAACCGCCACTCCCCAGCGGTGATGTGTCTTCAGTGCATCTCAGGATAGAGGTGGGGGGGCGATGGGAACATAGGGGGAGGGGGCGGGGGAACAACAAGCGAAGGAGTTGAATGTTCAGAGCACCAACCCCTTCTCAATGCGTTGAGCCCCAAGGCCTAATGTTTGAGAGTGAGGCAGCTGAGTTGTTTCATTCAAACCCAACAGGAATAACTAATTGTACATTTCAGATGCAAAGCCTCCCCACCGGGGAGTTAGGCAGGGTTGCGTGTAAAAGGATTTATACGTCTGTTCCACAGAGGAAAAGCCGATGCATCAGCATGCCAAACTGGATTCCTCTCCGGAGTCAGACATGGAGGCAAAACAAAACGATCAAATGGAAACCATTATATTCATCTCCCAAAGGCATGCTGAGTCTGATAATACCTAAGTGCTTCTGCCGTAAGCAGCCTCCTGTGAAGGAATCGTAACCTCCTCTCAGAAATGTGACAGCACCTCAAAAAAAGGGAGACATTTAAATGTCTGTGATGTCACACACACACACACACACACACACACACACACACACACACACACACACACACACACACAATGCTGTTCTTTTCATGCTTACTGAAAATCAGAATGGAAAGGCACAATAAGCCCTCACAGATTTCAGTGGTGAGAGTATTGTGTATGTGGTCCAGTTTTCGGGTTGTGTTATGCTTCGTCAGAAACCAACCTCTAGTCCAAGTCCCTACACAGCTCTCCTAAATCTGAAGGAATCAGATATTGTTTACATTGATAATCCCTACGAGATGGTACACTGGTTTAGGAAGCTGGGCCCAGTATTTCAAAAGTTATCTGATTGGATTTTGGCAATCAGATTGGATTAAATCTTAGAATTGGGTATTTCAAAACTGAAAAAAATAAATATTAAAAAAAATTGATTTTTAGCATTTGGATAGGGATTCGTAATCCAATCTGACCTTTAATCAAGATTAAATGTTGATTTTGTGTATTTCAAAACTCTACGGTAGTGATAAGGATAGTTTTGAAGCCAAATCAGGATAATCTTGATCTCACTGGAATGGTGGATTCATAGTGGATTTAGAAGGTGAAAGGTATATAATATAATCAAGAAATTGTAATGTAACTAAGGTGCAGAATTTTTAAAATACATCTGACATACAGGTTAGTAATAGTAATTCATGTATGTGAGGTATGCAGATAAATGAATACAGTAAACCATATCCCTTCCCAAATTCCCTGCGGCATGTGTTTCGTAAGGTGTTTGGGATGCAGCCGTTTCACAACAGCTGTATGGATCTTGTGTCTACTAAAATTAATTATAATGAAAACAAATTAAAGATAATATTAAATACACCTGAAATACAGGTTAGTAATAGTAATTCATGTAGTGTGAGGTATGCAGATAAATGAATACATTTACAGTACCTAGAAGTGACATGCAAGATGTCTTTTTTTTGTGTCTTAGCTATCTTTCTTCATGTAGTTCACTCATGTGAACTACATTAGCTCACCCAGTAGACGGCAAGATAGAGGACTATTCAAAGCACAACAAATCCAGATTCTGTGATCTTGATCTTGATCTTGTGGTGTCTGGATCAGAATGATCCTATCTGATAGTTTTCTAATACACCAGCTCAAAATCAGCCAGAGCGATCTGATCCTGCATAGCAAAAAAGGGGATTACAGAATCCGGATCATTCTGATCCAGATTAAACATTTTGAAATGCCGGCCCCTTGTACTGTAGCTCTACTGTATTTGAGTATTGAGGGTCTGAACCCTGCACAGATAGTGCCCTCTGAAACACATGGTGTTCAGTCCAGTAGATGCTGGGTGAAACAGAGAGTGGACCAAGAGGCTGTGCCTATGCTCAGTTTAACTCTAGCCAAAAATCATATACTGTAAGATTGGTGATTTCTCAATGGAATCCTATAGCACCATTTTTTTCCTATTGCAAATCAAAAAGTAATCCCATCGGACCTTTATAGGAGTCTATAAATCCTATTAGATTGTTCTGTGTCATCTCTATCATAACCCTGTTGGGTGGGGTTTTCATATTGTAAATCAAAAGCGATGCTACTGGATTCTATAGGTTTTTGATAAGTCTTGAAGCATTGCCATTTGTAGCAAACATCGACATTTCAGTCCGGTAGCGTGCATGTTTGTTTGATTTCGTAACGAAACTGTTTGATGGAAATACCATGGAAATACCATGGAATAGCTCTCTAGCTATTCAATAATGGTAAGTAGCTAGCTAGCTAACTAAGTTTTCATTTCTCATGGTTTAAACAGCTAGCTAACTGTAAGCAAGTGTTTTATTATAATGTCAGTAACCTCGTAATGTAAACACACACGCTGGCGTTCATGTAGTTGTGTCTAGTTCATGCAAAGTACGCTGCAGACCTTTCGCTACCCTGTTAGAGGGGACCTTGCCGATTCCCCACTATAGGGTCACCATCTCAAGGGGCAAGGGGGGCAGCAGGGCTGGCAAGGGGGGGGCAGCAGGGCTGGCAAGGGGGGGGCAGCAGGGCCGGCAAGGGGGGGGCAGCAGGGCTGGCGGGGGGGGGGGGGGGGGGGGGGCAGCAGGGCTGGCAAGGGGGGGGCAGCAGGGCTGGGATAGTTCATTGGTTGCTTATGATGCTAAAAGCCCATCTAGTTCACACATGTTTTAATGGAAAGAAGTGTCCAATGTTCACCTCCAATGGTAATTGTGTAAGAGTTTTGGAGGGTGGGCTGCATCTTGAGGGTCGTAGTTCAGTTTCACTGGATCAGGACAGCATGGGGTGACATGGGTGTATGTGGTTGCTCCATATGTTAAGCAGGCAAGTCAACAGTGCATAGCCAGGTTTTGAGGGTAAATCCTTCAGAACACGTTGTAAATATATTAAAGAACTGTGATTAATCAAAAAATGTTATAGAATATGTTCCAGAACAGGATATTGACTATAAGGCTGCTTTATTCTCCAAAGGGGAGGGCCAGAGATATGGAAGAGTCTGGGGAACATTTCCCTTTGATATTAAAACATTCAGCCCATGAGCTCCCACAGAATTCACACAGAGAACCTGAATTTCAAAGCCATTGGAAATTCATTAATGCATTCTCTTTGATGGCCGGTATATTAAGAGGGGCTATTTTATTTATCAGACATGGTCCGGGAACAAGGAAAGAGCATATGAAATGCAGAGCTTTGCATGTGAAAACCATCGTGCGGCACTCCGCAGAATGACGTGGCAGAGGAACTTCACAGCATCAGATGTTTTCAGCTAATTCACTATATACAGTATGCAATTTTCCTTTATGAATTAACCATTGCTATTTGGTAGGACATTACGTTTTTCCTTGGTTGTCTTACACAGATTAATTTTCACCTTGAATAATGTCACCACGACCGTGTTGCTACTGTAGATTGACCATGAAAAATGTTTTGTGGCTCAAGGTGGATTTCGGGAAAGTACAAGTATTGGATGAGATATATTGTACACCTACAGTTGGATTTAAAGAACCGCATTGCAAAGACGAGAGCTGGCGTCAACACAAATAGAAAATTAAGATACATAACTGTCATGTTACTAATAGTTGGCCATAGACAGAGATGCAGCCGACCTACACGTAGTGAGGGATTATCACAATGGATGGGTGAATGAATGTCATTGTCAGACACAGTCACTGTAACCATGACAAAAATGTCATTTTCTATCCACTGAAGGCCAAATAGCTCCTATTGGAACCTTTCAAAGCCCAATAAGCCTAACACAATGCAGGCTTTTCTCTCTGCCACTTGAATGCATCGACCATGCTAATTCTTCATCCATCATTCACAGCACCTAGGAGACTCATTTCCGGAGTTCTTTACCATGGCAGCCTTTCTCTGACAACAAAAACGTCTTTGTTAGCTCATAATGCTTGCAATTGATTCGTGACAACCTCTGAATACAATATGATCACAACTAAGCAACAGTCGGGCCTACGGTTGTTTCCAATGTTTTCTCTGCCTTGATCTCACGAGGGGAGCATTTAAGTTGGCAAAAGTACAGCGTGCCTTTCTGGTCTAGACGCCCACGCTCTGAGTAAGGTGCATTTCAGAGAGGCTGGGCAAGACAAGGTGACTAGCCATGTATGAAGGAGCAGCAGAATCTCCAGCAGTCACAATTCAGGCAAGCCCCCAAAAAACCTAGACAAACAACTACGAGGGGAAAGATGCTTACAAAGGCAATAAGTGTGTTGAAACTCGTGAGAGACGGCTCACAGTGGTGCAGCGGCCCGTTCAGGAGAGGCCCAGGCTTTATGTTGATTCATTACTCCATTAGGCCTCATGACAGAGATAAGGACCAGCATGTTTCAAAGTGATAGCTGACCTCTGCGTTTTACCCGTCACGTCCACCGCCACGCCCCACAGTGGGGTCCGTTTGTCAAACAAGGACCAGTGCTGCTCCCCCCCCCCCCCCCCCCCCCCCCTCTGCACACGTCAATTACCAATAAAATTGATTTTCATTCATTGTCTCAGAATGAGAAATGGGAGAGAGATGGTCTTGAGTGTATGGAAACTGCTGTAAGAAATGGAGGAAAATAAAATTGCATGAAATCACGGTTGTTATGACAAGTGTAACTTACGACACATTGTATACTCTTTTCCTGGGGACTGTTTGCTGAAATAAATGAGTGATAGTGGATACGGTAAGACTGAGCTTGAGTGTGCAATTCTTCAAAGGAAAAACTTTAAAGATGCTCAATACAGAACAAAGGTTATGAAAAGAAAACAGAAATCTCGGCTGTACCCAATTTTTCCGGGGTGCATTTTTGAATTGAAAGAAGAAAATAAGCTTGACACATTTTAAGCAAACCTTGAACAACAAAATACCATTCAGACTGCATACCAATAAAGAATGATAACAATAAACAGTCTCAAGGATATTTTCAAAGGTCCAAGAAAAAGGAGAGTGGATTGTCACATTGAGGCCACCATACAATATTGTTCCAGGCTTGTTATTGTATCAGTCTGAGACGCGGCGCTGCGTTCTGTCCTGCATGTGCTTCAATTTGAATAATAAAGTCTATCGGTCTTCTTTCATCTCCGCTCTTGAAAAAAAAGCCCCATGCGACAAAACAGGAAGGAGGGAAATAAAGGGAGAATGTGGTCCATAAAATGTGCCAGCAGACAGCCAAACACTGATCCAATATGCTTGTTCCACACCTCCTATTGTAATGCATAGTGCACACATCCAACCATGTACAGTACCAGTCAAAAGTTTGGACACACCTTGCCAAGAGTGTGTCATCAAAGCAAAAGGTGGCCACTTTGAAGAATCTAAAATATAAAACATATTCTGGTTTGTTTAACACTTTTTTGTTTACTACGTAATTCCATATGTGTTCCTTCATAGTTTTGATGTCTTCAATATTAATCTACAATGTAGAAAATAATAAAAATAAAGAAAAACCATTGAATGAGAAGGTGTGTCCAAACTGGTACTGTATATTCTATAAGTTTGGCTACTTGTAAAATAGGCTAAAAATTATGTTGTGATCTTAGATTTAGTAAAAAAAAATAGAGAGGGAGAGGGATATGCAACGTGGGAGACCCATCTGGGCCCCTTCTTCCATCCAGGGTGGAATTTGATGGTATGCAGACAAAGCTGTGTGTTGTTTTTTTTATACTGGAATCAATGGGATAGTGTCGCATTTGAAAAGTGTGTTGCACAAAAATATGTATTGTTCATTAATAACATCGGGGTTAGCTAAGCAACCTCCAATTTAACGATGCCTAGGTTGTCAGGGTACTGGTATGAGTCAGCGAACATGTCATGTAGCGTTGAGAAAAAAACAACTTTATGTCAGAGTTGTGCCTGTTTGCCTTTGGTTGTGTCAACTGATCATAAGTATTCATATCGCCCTCGTCCTGGTGCTCACTGAGTAGCTCCCACTCATAAATACAATCAATATTCATTAGCTAAGCCTTCTGTGTTGGCGGACAGCGATTCGCATTGAGAATTAGCCCACATGTGTATCTTGTCAATTATTAAAGGGGGCCAACTGCAAATTTGGGAAAATTGTCAATGTGCCTTAAACTCTCTGACTCAGTGGAGGACTGTCTGTCAAAGTCTGCACGTCTCTCACTCAGGGAGAGACATGGAGCGAAAACAAGAGCAATGTCACATGGCGTTCCCCCCCCCCCTTCTCACTGCAGCGCTAGATAGAAATGTGTAGTATGTAGAAGGGTTTGTAATTGTTCTTATATCCAAATTATTATTCTGAAATGGTATTAATAATAATGGGCTGTACGGAACTGTTTTTCAAAGATTTCAATAAATCTCTGGTACCACTCGACTCCTCAAGACTTCCAGAATGCATATCAGTTGGGTTTGAATCAAGAGCGAGGTAATTGCAAATGTTGCTGGCTATTCACTCCAGCCATACACCTCAAATTACCCAATTTGCACTGTGTACGACACATATAATGGACTGTACACAATTATCTTTCCAATATTTCAATACATATCTGCTACCACTCTACTTGGGAGCACTTCCAGAATGCATATCAGGTGAGGTTGAATCTAGAGCGATGTCATTGCAAATGTTGCTGGCTATTCACTCCAGTCATACACCTCATACGCGTGTAAATGACGTGACGAGAGTGAAACTGATTCTGTCTCTTTCGTCATGGAAACTGATGAAGACATGGTGAGTAAAGGTTTGTGGATAGACAGCCTAAACCTCAGAACTCGTAGGGAAAGACCCCCTCAGGGTTACTATCTAGTGGGACCAACCAACCCTCTACCCACTCCACTGAACTACCCCAGGCTTATCCTATCTATCTATCTATCTATCTATCTATCTATCTATCTATCTATCTATCTATCTATCTATCTATCTGTCTGTCTGTCTGTCTGTCTGTCTGTCTGTCTGTCTGTCTGTCTGTCTGTCTGTCTAACCTTCTATCTTTCCAACATTATGTCTATCTAACCTTTCAACTACTGAGCATCATTCTTCCTTTCACCAGTCACTATTGCTTCACTCAATATAATCCAACATTCTATCCATCCATCCAACCAACCAAACTATCTCAAACTTTATCCGCTACCGTAATAAGACTATCTCACTTTCTTTCAACTACCCAGCAAATCTATCTATTGAAACATCTTTAAACCTTTTCCGCTATCAAAATAAGACTTTTCAAGCCCACAGAGTTTCGTTTGCAACTTCCTTTTCTAGTTATTAGTGGGCTTGCTTGCGGGGGGAGAGAGAGAGAGAGAGAGAGAGAGAGTGAGAGAGAGAGAGAGAGAGAGAGTGAAGAGAGAGAGAGAGAGAAGAGAGAGAGTGAAGAGAGGAGAGAGAGAGACAGGGAGAGAGAGAGAGAGAGAGACAGGGGGAGAGAGAGAGAGACAGGGAGAGAGATAGGGAGAGAGAGAGAGACAGGGAGAGAGAGAGAGAGAGACAGGGAGAGGGGGGAGAGAAATTGTTATTAGCTCAGGCCTGAATGAAACAACAATTATTAACAATGCATTATGAATGACCATGGCAGAGGACAAGCTCATTCCTCATGCACCTCTCCAGTGGAGGCTACAGATAGCCATGAGGGATGTCATACAAACCATTATTGGCACATAATAGTTAATATGACATATAGTATTTTGTGTACAGTCCATTATGTGTTCCCTATGCAATCTAGAGGTAGCACTTTTAACTGTTGGGACACTGTTAAAAGTGCCAATAAATCTTTGTATGACACCCCTCATGGTTGAAACTCAGTTGATATGTATACTAGAAGTGTTGTGAAGTACAGTGGTAGTAAAAATCATGTTTAGCCTTTGATTTCAGCAACAATAAGTGAAAATATTGTGATCCCATCACATTCCATTCATGTTTTAACTCACGCTTTTATTTTGAAGCCGAGAATATGGCGAAAAGCGAAACCGCAAGTCTTAATGGAGCTAGGTGGAGCTAGTTGGAGGTCAGAGAACACAGATGTCAAACTGCACACATAGACAGTGAGACAAGATCTTGCTCACTGTCATGGTGATGAATCTGCATAGCTTATGTCAGTAGAGTGAACTTGTGAAAGAGAGTAGCTCCAGTATGATAAATTGATAAAAAGTATGATAAAAAAGCTCAGGCTGTGTTGAATCTCCCGCGTCAAAATGTCTCTCTGGCGGACTGAATTACTGGTCTGATGGAGCTTAGAGGTGGTTATCACAGTAGTTAATTTATTTATTTATTTATTTGAGTCATAATGTATCTAATGGATGCAGGACCCTTTGATCTTTAAAAGACTGTAATATTGCACAGGGTCTTCTTCTTCGGACAATCACAATATAACCCCGAAAAACTGACTGGTGGATATCCTTCTAGAACCTTGGAAAAGTCAGTTGGTTCTGATGAATTTGAATATTGTGAAATTGTGAAATGTCTGTAATACCTGCTGCAGCAAATTGTCAAGGGAACATTATGTACTTAGCCTGCCTGTGTGACATTAGAAACAGAACTCAATCTAACCTTCAGCAGGCAAGTACAGAGACAACCAAATGACATTAGAAACAGAACTCAATCTAACCTTTATCAGGCAAGTACAGAGACGTAACCAAATGCAGTTTGTAGATAGGTGCTGGTTTCAGTTAAACAGGAAGTTTGGCCCGGATGCTGCGCCCACATAAAAATGTGAGATGCCAGCTTTGCTGTTCAGATACATGCACCTGTTCAGGGTAAGAAAGAACAGGACACTCATACTCTCAAATGACAGTATTTATGGACAGGGTCTTTCATAATCTCAATGGAAATAAACACTGTGAAACTTTCAAACTGAATCCATATGTATTTCCTTGATAAGCACATCCTAGCTCAACTACTATGAAGGAGTCTGTGTACTCTCAAATTGTATTGATATTTCCACAGTGGCTTTCTTTTCTTTTAGCCTTTTCTTTGTTCAGAGGGAGAGAGTGCATGGTGAATGGGGAGAGCCACCTGAAATCCAGTGTGACTGAAGTGAGGTGTGTTTTTGGAATCGTTTCACCGTCATTAGTTCCAGAGCCAGCCAGGAGACGAACGTTTAATCTCAGGATGTACTGTACGGTTGATGGGAGAGGGTCATATTTTTCTCGATCGTTTCTGATCAAACAAAGAAAGGCATGACAATTTATCCAGCACACTCTCCCCCTTCAAATGATCCCTCAAAAAGCGCTATACAAAATAAATTACTCAATACTATTACTATTATTATTATTATTATTATTATTATTATTATTATTATTATTACTACATTGTGTGAACAAGAGAAGGCTGCCCTTGCTGAAAATGTGGACGTTCGCACCCTACAGCATGATGACGGTAGACTACTTTTCTATCCAGTCTCAATCCCACTGAAACCCAACATCTTGGTAACTCCTGTCTCGCATGAAAATTCATAACTTCATTCTGTAATCATTCTGTTACATTATTAAAGCCCACTCAGGGTTATTCATGTCAGACTGCACTAGAACATTTCCCCTGTGAGAAAATGCATGATGGCAGTAGGAGAGTCGACCTGATATATAAACCATTTCCACTCTTTCCACTTCCAAAAGATCTATGGTTGCCACACCGTAGGGTCTCCAAACCTCTTGGACGACCTGCGTATGCAGCAGCCGTTTCCCCCCCCCCCCCCCCCCGCAACAGAAAGTCCACTCCTGTCATTCAGTTTTCCTGGCACATGAGTGGCCCGGAGGGACAACAAATGTTTGCTGCTCCACGTCAAAAACCTCCGCGCCACAGACAGAAGTTGGAGATGTCATGTTCCTCCTTGGTGATTGATGTACACCGCTGTGGACGTATCTGTCCTTTCTGACCAGGATGTGATGTCCCTGTGTTTTCGCGAGACAGCATGCTATGGAGAATCCTCACGACCAAGTGAAGAATCTTGTGCCACATCATTTAAGCCGGGCGTACATGACATGATTTTGTTCGCGATTTAGGTTTAGGTCCTATACAAGGTTTTCAGATCAGAGACAAAATCCCTATTTCCCAAAATCCCAGTATTTGTTGCCTATTTGGGGTGCACGGCCATCACAGACGCTTTTCTAATCTGAGTCGGTCAGAGATGCAACCTGAGGGCTACCAATCCGTATTTGAGCCGTCCCAGACGGGAGACGGTGTGGAATGGATTATCCTCACAACCTAGTGATCCTCACAACCTCTCCCTCCAAGCAATTCAGACTCAGGACAGTAACCCTAACCCTAACCCTGATGTATGTTGTTTTGTCTATTGAGAGCGGTCATAGGAATTGTTTGACCCCAAATTCAGATCCCTGGAAGTACAGAGCCAGAAGAAGAACAAGCTTCCCACTGTTCCAGTGAACTGCATAAATGAGAGACACATAATTCAAGGAGGATGTCACTTCCTGATTCAGAGACATCACCACGTGCTTGAGGCTCTGCTACAGGATATTGCATCAGCACTCTGTCTCTAAGAGGGAGGCAATAAAAACTCACATTTACTCTGAAACGGCATTTCCTAAAAACCGTAGCATGGAGTTAACTGCTTTCAGTCTCCAGGCAATGTCTGAGAAAGAGAAAAGAACAGGATGACTGTAAATTCCCCCCCCCCCAAAAAAAAACGTTTTAGAGAGAATTAGAACAAAGACAACAATTGATATATCACAGGCAGAATGTCAATGTGGGAAAAAATAGGTAGATATGACCTCATTATTCGCCGTCATTGGCTAGTTCTTTTCAGAATTCACCAATATGGTGAAATGCCCATGACAGAAAGCATAGAAATTAGAAATTATTCAAATGCGAAGGTGCTTTCAGATTGCTATGCTAATGTAGGGGGGCATTTGTATTTGAACTTATTGCTTTGCAGAGAAAGGGAACCATGGCACGACGAAGACAGACTCAAATATTCCTATCTGAACTATGAGATTTGGTCACAGGCACAGTGTTTGTGTTTAGACAGCATGTGGCCTCATTCTCTGAACAACCTCACAGCACACACCTGCCTCTGGTTCCTGCTTTCCACACAGCACGGCACCAAGCTTTCCTTCACCAGATGGACCAGTGATCCACGGAAGGAATGCACTAAAACACAACTTGAGTCCTGCTAAAATCAGGTGTACAAAAATCAGATCATACTCTAAGTAAGGCCTGGTAATGTGCATGCGGTATCTGAATCGTAGTGAAATACTGCTCAAAATTACTGCACTCAAAATCAATAGCATTTGTAAATGCTGATGTCAACTTCTAGTGTTCACAGAAATCTGAGTTTGTGTGTTTTGCAGAGTATGTGAGTGTGTATGAGAAAGAGAAGTGTGTGTGTGTGTGTGTGTGTGTGTGTGTGTGTGCGTGCGTAAGCACACGTGCGTATATATATATGAAAGAGACACTGTGTTAGAGTATACTCCCAGAGCACCAACAATTAATGATGACAATTTCAATTTTGATACTCTCGTCCTCCTGCAGCCAGCCGGGCCAGACGCGTTTAGGAAGTCACCTATCTAATAGGTGCCACATGATATTAATGTGCCACGGCGCTGCCTCTAACCTGGCAGCCATAGGGAATCAATCACCGCCCCAACGTTACTTTCTTCTGACAAATATGCTCTCGTTGGCCGGGTTGCAGAGCTAATGGCCTCCAAAGTATTTCTGTCAGCGAGAGGGCTCCTATTAATTATTCAGTCTCCCGCGCTCCCATGCCGCGGTGATACCTTACAATATTTACAGAGATCCCCCCTGCCACTGCAGGAGGCGTTACACTGGATGGCTAAATGCCTCTCCTGTGGCAAGTCACTTTATATGCAGCATAATTCTGTTCCATCTGCATCAACTCTCCTGCACTGTGCCGACGGGTGTTACTTGAGGCAGAAGGGGGGTGATTTGATTAGATCAAGAAGCACCAGGTCTAGGCAAGGTGAGTGAGTTAAAGTGTGTGTGTGTGTGTGTGTGTGTGTGTGTGCGTGCGCGCATGCAAGCAAAAAGTGAGCTGGGTTGAGGTGTTAGATTTTATATTATTCATAAACTCTAGTATTAATAGGATGGGGATGTGTTTCATTCTGTCACCGAGGCTTATAAGGTGTAGTTGTCTGGGCGGAGCAGTGCATCTGGGGCAGAGTGAACTAATGGAAGCAGCAGAGAGAGGTGACATTAAACACAACACTCAACACAGGATTCTCAACAAAAATTCACAACATTTTCACCCAATGTTTCAGCGATTGGTTTCTACACCAGTCAGGAAGTCCTCAGATGTGACATAACACCCTCCACACAGAGTAAAACAAAGACCATTGGAGGCAGAACCACTGGCCCCTCTCTCTCCCCTTCCACCAAGCCTACATAGAGTTTAATCAAATCCCTGTGTGAGCGAGAGAGAGAGAGAGGGAGCTGGGGGATGGGTTGAGGAGGGGGAGAGAGGGGAGGGGGAGAGAGGGGAGGGGGAGAGAGGGGAAGAGGAGGAGTGAACCTAAATGGGTCACGTGGGCCACCCCGCTAAGTATTCAGTGACGTTGGAGGGAGGGCTTCGTCAGTGTAACGGTGCCTGTCAGCCAGCCTGCCTGCCTCCACATTTCAGCAGCTGCTTCTCCCCCCTATACAGAACAACGAGCCTAAAGTGAGAGGAGCACAGAGAGCGGACCCGTGCAGAGAGAAACACAGAGAGAGAGAGCGCTTCCTCCCCGAGACCCAGGAACATGCTGTACTGCAGGCAGCCTCAGAAACCCTGAGTGGTGGGGGATTTCTCTTTATTTTTCTGCTCCTTTTCTCTCTCCCTCCCTCTCTCTCTCTCTCTCTCTCATCTGCCTGCCTAGCAACATGAGGGACTAGCAGCACTGCTCCGCTGCCTCTCTGTTCCTTCAGCGGGTCTCGCCGAGGACAACAGACGCGGACGAGAGGACGAGAGAGGAGGACGCTACGGCACGGTGAAGGTTTCTGCTTTCTTTTTTCGGGGAGACATACGAAGGTCTGCAGAGGTGGGGAAGAGAGAGAGAGAGGGCTGTGTAGTGCATAACAGAGACACAAGCATCTCAGAAGAGGAGAGGAAGGAGGAGGAGGAGGAGGAGGAGGAGGAGGAGTAGTTGTTGGAAGGAAGAGCTCCGACCTGAAGGCTTGTGCAGGCTGAGAAGATGATGACTGCTGTGGAATGGACAGTGACAGATGGACGGGTGTTATGCCAAGAATAATCCATCCAGAAATCAAGAGAGGAAGGATGTGTGTTGCGTGATTAAACAGGGGTGGGTGGGTGGGTGGGGGGGGGGTGGAAGAGGACATTAACCCAGATTTTTGGAGGAGGCAGTGATGGCGTGCCGACTGTGTCGCCAGACGGTACCAACGTTCACACACCCCGGCGTCTGCCAGCCGCAGGAGGAGGTATGTACCCTGCACCCCGTCAGTTCTTGCACTCACCCCCTCATCTTCATCATTCATTTATCTATCTTCTCTCTCTTTCCCCCTCATCCTCTTCTTACACAATCTCCTCTCTCTCTCTCTCACTCCGTCCTCCTCTCCAGCCCCTCTCTCTCTCTCTCTCACTCTCTCTCTCACTCCGTCCTCCTCTCCAGCCCCTCTCTCTCTCTCTCTCACTCTCTCTCTCACTCCGTCCTCCTCTCCAGCCCCTCTCTCTCTCTCTCTCTCTCTCTCTCGCTGTCTCTGTTCCAGCCTTTTTAGACCTCTCAAAAACATTACCTGCCTGATCCAGTGATTCACAGTGGCAAGCCAGGGAGTTTCGATTGATCCAATTCAATTAACAGTGCCTCTATCCAATGCATCATGTCCATCCGTCTGGTAGTAGTTGGCACTTAAGCCCAGATGCTTAGGCACAGCTAATTGCTGAGGTGGACATTTAAAATGCATTGGTTGGACGCTGCATCTGGGGGATCAGTCTGCCCTCTAGACTATGAAAGTTTAATAGGAGGTAATTTTTAAAGCACCTCATAATTTATTGCGGTAGCTTTAACCTACGAGCACGAAACCCAACAGGGTAACAGCGTAACCTTTAAGCACAGCATAAGATGTAAACAACAAACCAAAGCAAACCAGAAATCTGTTCACTCCAAGTTGTCTCATCACAAACACGTTAGCCTGGACAGGTTACAGACATCAGGAATACCTCCGGGTTGATACGGCTAGATGTGATTTGCAGGCAGTGTACAGGGGCTTGGCCCAGATCTGGCCAGCCCCTGGATGATGAAGCGTAGAAACACCTTGCCTATCCAGTTACATTAGGACACACACACACACACACACACACACACACACACACACACACTGTGAGGCCCCTCCTCTATTGAGAGTGAAGATGGAGTGATAAAGACTTGTTCAGAATGAAAATGACAGAATGTTCAGAATGAAAGCCTGGCCAGCCTGTTACACACCCCGGCCCAGGTCCAGCAGAGGGTGAGGCACGTATATACAGGTCAATCAGAGAGGTGAGGCACGTATATACAGGACACACGCAGAGGGGTGAGGCACGTATATACAGGTCCAGCAGAGAGGTGAGGCACGTATATACAGGTCCAGCAGAGGGTGAGGCACGTATATACAGGTCAAACAGAGGGGTGAGGCACGTATATACAGGTCAAACAGAGGGGTGAGACACGTATATACAGGTCAAACAGAGGGGTGAGGCACGTATATACAGGTCAAACAGAGGGGTGAGGCACGTATATACAGGTCCAGTAGAGGGGTGAGGCACGTATATACAGGTCAAACAGAGGGGTGAGGCACGTATATACAGGTCCAGCAGAGGGGTGAGGCACGTATATACAGGACACACGCAGACAGTTACAAGGGAGCGAGAACAGGGAAAAGCAATGACAAGGAAGTGATGATTCATTTTACCAAGACCAAGGAGAGAAGAGGGGGAATTGTGCCCAAAGAAAGAACGAAAAATATGGTAGGTCCCTAAACTATGACTGACAGACAGACAGACAGAAACAAAAGGATCTCATGAGGGGAAGAAGTGAGGGTTTAAATACATTGGGGCTGTCCTCTGATTGGCTATGGAGGTGATGAGGAATGAGGTGCAGCTGAACCAGATTGATTGCCAGAATACCTGAGAAGGGGGGTGATTGGTAGAGGGACAGAAACACAACAGAACACGACACAAGACACAACCAAAACATTTGTAACAGAACCTGAATAGCGAACACCAGTATGCAGAAGACCCACGCAAAGGAGGGGGATTTTTAGAAGAAACTGAAATTTGATCCGAGTCCGGTAATTCATGTCCGATAGTCCTACAGTACATGACGGCTGTAGATGTTGTCAGCTATATGAACAGCAAAACTGAATAACTTGATGAAGGGAAGTAAGACTTTGGAAGGTAAGTTACGTTTATAGTTACTTCAAAGGTAAGCAGACGTCAGCACCGGACAGAGAGCATAAAGGCTATTCTTAAGAGATCACTGCATGTTTGGAGAGGTGGGTTTACAGCGCAGGGCTTTGGCTCAGTCTGAGGCTGACTCTAACAAAAGGGGGCACAGAGCCAGAACGGTGAGGGTGTTGTGACGGTCTGGAATGATACAATACAGTGTTGAAGACTTTTAGAAAAAAAGAAAAAAAAAACATGAAAAAATTCTAATGACAAACACACTACCGGCCGAATTGCTGTTGTTGTGAATTGTATACATCACTATGCTGGGACCGCTGGGACCATATATACTGAAAGATGTATGCACTCACTGCAATGTAAGTCACTTTGGATAAAAGCGTCAGCTAAAGGGCATATACTACTATGTCCTCTGTAGACGCAGACTGTATTTAACCAGTAGTCATATGATCAGTAGTCATACTGCTCTCAGAGGTGTCTGGTTGGTATAGCACCTCAAGGCTCACAACAACGCAGGCTCATGGGCTGTACAGTATCACCGTACTCAAAGGCCAAATCTCAAAAGTCTTTCCCTGATTCCTTGCATCGTCAATCGTCGCCTCCTTCTGAAAACTGGATTGGAGCAGAGTCTGAGGCTCGTCCTCTCGAGCCTCCTCTGCCGACGCATTTTGAGAAGGAGGCGAGGAATCAAGGAAAGACTCTTGATATTCGGTCATAGCCCCCTTCCCTCGCCCCCTTTCCTTCCTGACCACTGAGCCCAGAGGACAGACGTCAGCATGTAGGTTAGTCATGAGCATGGCAGTCAGAACAGCAGGATCCTTTCTCAAGATGACACACTATTTTGTACACTCTCCTTTAATAGTCAAATGTGTCATTACCTGTAGAGAAGCCTTTGTTTTGACAGGGCGTTTGACAGGCGCTCCTATGAACAAACAAACCTCAGCTAGCTATGAATTGAATATCAGAACACCTTTGACAGCGTGCCAGTAAGAACTACGGGAGACAGGAAAAAAAATCTATACTCTAACAAGACTCGAATTTATAACAACTCACTCAGTCAATATATTGCAATGTGGGACAATTTTGACACAATGGAACACTCCATGCATATGCATGCGAAGACTATGACTACTGACCAACTGCATCAACAAGTGAAGCGTCAGCCAGTGGATCAGTGTCCAGCGTGATTACTGATTCCAGCCCGTTGCTAGCTGCATTACGTTGTCGTCATGCAGTCCCTCTGATTATTGACCACTGTGGAACCACTGGGGCTTCAATTAGCACCACTGTAACTAATTGGCTGGTGTGGAAGTGACATTGATGGGAGGCTCAGAAGTGAATTAATGAAGGGATGTGTCTGGCAGAATCACTGAGACGCCACGAAAAGGACGCCTGGTACGACTGTGTGAAATTGTCTTTTCATTACATGACAGTGCGTTCACACACCACACACTGTATCAACTGCTCACCCGTGGAGTCAGAGTGTGTGTGTGTGTGTCAGTCTGTCTGTCTGTGTGTCTGTCTGTGTATGCGTGTATTGCATTAGGGTTCTGATAATTAGATTCTCATATAGGCGACAACAGAAACCTTTCAAGCATTGAATTTGCTCCGATGTAAAGTGTGTTAACCTTTAAAACAAAGCTGGCCTTGGCCTGTGATTGGCTGCGCTGGGTAAGCACATTCTGCTGAAAAGGTTAGCGTCTCCTATCCAGTTGTCGTGACGAATGAGCAAACACTACCAGAAAATGTGCGTCACACATCATAACAGAAAATAATACACCAACACATCTGTAATGTGCTGAAAATCTGCAATTACGAGCCACTTAAAAAGCAAAACAAAAGACGACAGAATCCAAGAAGTCGGGAGCTGGTGATTCGTCTGTTACTGTGTATAGAGAGTCATATAACCTGCCAATATTTGCCAGCATACTGACTGGTGATGAGTGTGAGTGTGTGCGTGCGTGCGAGTGAGTGTGTGCGTCAGGGTGGGAATTTCACGACGGCCACGACGGCCATGGCGGCCATGCCCTGTGAAAAAATGTTCAATTTACGGCCAAGGTGGCCTTTGTGCCCCTGTCAAAGTTCCAGTGTAAACAACGCTAGTGACGCGTGATGGGCTTTTATGGAATTACAGCCACCCTAGTGCGCACAGTAGGATAGTCCCGCGTCTGTGGATCAGAGCACAGTAGGCTAGTCCCGCGTCTGTGGATCAGAGCACAGTAGGCTGGTCCCGTGTCTGTGGATCAGAGCACAGTAGGCTGGTCCCGTGTCTGTGGATCAGAGCACAGTAGGCTGGTCCCGTGTCTGTGGATCAGAGCACAGTAGGCTAGTCCCGTGTCTGTGGATCAGAGCACAGTAGGCTGGTCCCGTGTCTGTGGATCAGAGCGCAGTAGGCTAGTCCCGTCTGTGGATCAGAGCGCAGTAGGCTGGTCCCGTGTCTGTGGATCAGAGCGCAGTAGGCTAGTCCCGCGTCTGTGGATCAGAGCACAGTAGGCTAGTCCCGCGTCTGTGGATCAGAGCACAGTAGGCTGGTCCCGTGTCTGTGGATCAGAGCGCAGTAGGCTGGTCCCGTGTCTGTGGATCAGAGCGCAGTAGGCTGGTCCCGTGTCTGTGGATCAGAGCGCAGTAGGCTAGTCCCGTGTCTGTGGATCAGAGCGCAGTAGGCTGGTCCCGTGTCTGTGGATCAGAGCGCAGTAGGCTGGTCCCGCGTCTGTTGATCAGAGCGCAGTAGGCTAGTCCCGTGTCTGTGGATCAGAGCGCAGTAGGCTGGTCCCGTGTCTGTGGATCAGAGCGCAGTAGGCTGGTCCCGTGTCTGTGGATCAGAGCGCAGTAGGCTGGTCCCGTGTCTGTGGATCAGAGCGATGCTTTGCTGTGATTGTTCCAAAATAGAACTTGCGCAACTTCGCGAGCCGCGCAGGTGAAGTATCAACATCACATGCAAGAAGAACGTCAATCGGCCTCCTCCTCGGCCTCCTCCTCGGCCTCCTCCCTAGCCTCCTCCTCGGCCTCTCAAAACGGGAGCAAGACAAGCACAGCCTATTTAAAGTCGACTCGTTAACGTTACTTTTCTTTTGCGTCATGAAAACTAGCGATAGCTAGCTAGTTGGGATAGCGCTAACGTCTTCCCTCCCTCAGGGAAAAGGGCTCGACATCTAGTGTTGCTTCTACTAGCAGATAGCTGTCAGCTACGGTCAGCTTTCAATCTAGTATTTTTCTTGCTAAGCGGTTTTGATATAATACATGACTGACTTATGTGGTTTATGGCTGAACTTAACGTATACGTTTAAGAAACACTATTGCTATTCAGCCATTTGTAATGTTAAAACGACTGGTGTTGACGTTAGTGCTCCACTTTTCTGTCATGTTGATTGACTAGCGACAGCTGGTGAGGTGTCACTAGTTAGGATACGTCTCTCTTTGGAGGGAAAAAAAAGGTCGGCATCTATAAGTTACTTGAACCTGTGAATTTAGCCATTTCTCGCCAGTCCAAATACCCACAGTTGACCAAATAAATGTAATTGTAGCTCACTATTGTCACTCCAATATCTAACACTCGCAAAATGCCAAGAGGGTTACCTAGGCTAGAGGGTTACCTAGGCTAGAGGGTCACCTAGGCTAGAGGGTCACCTAGGCTAGAGGGTTACCTAGGCTAGAGGGTCACCTAGGCTAGAGGGTTACCTAGGCTAGAGGGTCACCTAGGCTAGAGGGTCACCTAGGCTAGAGGGTTACCTAGGCTACAGGGTTACCTAGGCTAGAGGGTCACCTAGGCTAGAGGGTCACCTAGGCTAGAGGGTCATCTAGGCTAGAGGGTCACCTAGGCTAGAGGGTCACCTAGGCTAGAGGGTCACCTAGGCTAGAGGGTCACCTAGGCTAGAGGGTTACCTAGGCTAGAGGGTCACCTAGGCTAGAGGGTCACCTAGGCTAGAGGGTTACCTAGGCTAGAGGGTCACCTAGGCCTGAGGGTCACCTAGGCTAGAGGGTTATCTAGGCTAGAGGGTTACCTAGGCTAGAGGGTTACCTAGGCTAGAGGGTCACCTAGGCTAGAGGGTTACCTAGGCTAGAGGGTTACCTAGGCTAGAGGGTTACCTAGGCTACCGCACCTGACAGCTGACAGCTGACTGACTCCTGCTGTCAAGTCAACAACAGTCGCGTTACCATCAAACATCTTAATGCACGCAGATGCGCATTTTCTGTAGCCGAATTTTCACGAATGCAAGATAGAATATGTGAATGAGCTGGATGGAAACGCAACCAGTGTTGGGAAGTAACTGAATACATGTATTTGGGATTACGTATTCAGAATACAAAATTATGAGTAACTGTATTTTGTTACAGTTACATTTTCATTGAGTGGTATTTAGAATACAGTTACTTTGGTCAATTGTAGGGGTTACTTTTGGAATCCTTCTTATATGAATTTCTGGGCTTTTTGAACTCAAATTCTGACATTTCTTTTGTTTTTCAATGTTTATTAAATTAAAACAAATGTTCTAATACATAATTAATGTTTCTTGGTGAATGAGAATGTTAAGGTATCAATCTGAAAGGTAAAACCAGCGTAATTTAACCCAACGGCCTTTGTGCCCTGTCATGTGGCCTTTGTGCCCTTAAAAAAAATATGAACGGGAAGGCCAAATGGCCTTGCCCCTAAAATGACGAAATTCCAAGCCTGGTGTGCGTGCGCCAATATTTGCCAGCATACTGACTGGTGATGTGTGTGTGAGTGTGAGTGTGTGCGTGAGTGTGTGCGCGTGCGTGAGTGTGAGCGAGCGCGAGTGTGAGTGAATACTCCGACAGGGTGGCTGTCCTCTCCAGCAGGCAGGTGCAGCATTGATAAGCGGGGGGTGGAAGGTGAATGGCGGGTGAAGGCTGTTATCGCTAGCGGCTGGCCGGGGCGTCTGCAGCACTACTTGCTGGACCCTGAAAATTCATTTTGACAGATGCCTCTCCTCTCCTCCTCGGCTGCTGAGGCACAGCAGGGGGGGCTGACGGTACGGGCCCGGCCGAGCGGCTCAGAGATGCGTTAGTCAGCGCCATGTTGTGCAAACCTGCAATTTATACTTTCGCCCCAGGCATTAGGCTGGTTTATGATATGCAAGAGCCCCCCCCCCCCCCTCCATCACCAGTCTAGCCCATAGGAGTTGTTGTAATACAGGCTTTATTTAACAGTCCTGCTTCTGGTGGTGTTTACTTGGTATCGCTGAGAGATGTGGAGCTGATGGAGAGTTCCTGGTTCTGATTTATTTCTTTTGCTTGTTTAAAATGTATTTATTCAGTAAATACGATGTAAAACAAAACAAAAAAAACGTACCATTCCTGCAATTCCTATACCAGCCGTTGGACTGTTCCAATCAAACAACACGCCTCTCTCTCTCTCCCTTCCCCACAACACGCCTCTCTCTCTCCCTTCCCCACAACACGCCTCTCTCTCCCTTCCCCACAACACGCCTCTCTCTCCCTTCCCCACAACACGCCTCTCTCCCACAACACGCCTCTCTCTCTCCCTTCCCCACAACACGCCTCTCTCTCTCTCCCACAACACGCCTCTCTCCCTTCCCCACAACACGCCTCTCTCCCTTCCCCACAACACGCCTCTCTCCCACAACACGCCTCTCTCTCCCTTCCCCACAACACGCCTCTCTCTCTCCCCCACAACACGCCTCTCTCTCTCCCTTCCCCACAACATGCCTCTCTCCCACAACACGCCTCTCTCTCCCTTCCCCACAACACGCCTCTCTCTCCCTTCCCCACAACACGCCTCTCTCTCTCTCCCCCACAACACGCCTCTCTCCCTTCCCCACAACATGCCTCTCTCCCACAACACGCCTCTCTCTCCCTTCGCCACAACACGCCTCTCTCTCCCTTCCCCACAACACGCCTCTCTCTCTCCCCCACAACACGCCTCTCTCTCTCCCCCACAACACGCCTCTCTCTCTCCCCCACAACACGCCTCTCTCTCTCCCCCACAACACGCCTCCTACTGTGGGTCCTATGCAGTTATCACACATACGAGATGTAAGAAAATAACTAACTCCTAACTCTGTCATACATCCTGATCTCAAGCAGTCAGTTACCACACAGAC
Organism: Argentina silus; assembly: GCF_951799395.1. Lineage (NCBI taxonomy): Eukaryota > Metazoa > Chordata > Actinopteri > Argentiniformes > Argentinidae > Argentina > Argentina silus. The sequence continues at coordinate 2,747,993 of NC_139660.1, read as the reverse complement.
TTGAGAGCAGAACTCAATTCCACAGCAGCACCTCCACAAGTCAGTGGGGATGTGTGCCAGATTTAGGTGTTCTCATTTAAAATGCATAACTTATTGACGGCAAAGGAAGTGGGCACATTTGATCACACTATACCTGTGTCGTAACACTGTAATTGCTCTATTAACAACATTGTATTGGCATGTTGTTACCAAGCAAATTAGTAACCGATTTGTAATTATATACTGTAGTAATGGAGTTGAGGGGTTTGTGTTATTACACAGTGGATTAAGGTTATGTGTGTTTAATAACACAAACCACTCAACTACATCACGCATTTACCAAACTCATATGTAACAACATGTTAAGATAATGTTGTTTCTAGAGTAATCACACCTTTGCTATACAGGTGTAGGTGATAAAGTAAAGTGTTACCTGTAAGATTATGATGCACATTACTCATACATTGCAGAGGAGTTTTACATTTGAATGCATTCATTTTGAGTGAACACTTCATCACAATGAACACACTGGAAATGCTAAACAAATAACCTGAATGACGAAGAACTATCTTTACTCCTTCTCAGGTGGATTAAATTAGCAGCAGCAGCAGTAGCAGCAGCAGCCCCCTGCTATCCCTATCTGCACCATGCAGTGGAGACGGCGACACTGCTGCCCCCTGAAGATGACCTGGACAGTGAAGCGGTCACTCTTCAGGACCCACGTGGCGGGGCTCCTGTCCCTGGCCCTCCTCTTCACCCTCTTCCTCTTCTTCAGCCACCAGGACTGGCTGCCAGGGCGCCCCGTCCCCCGGGACAACCCCCTGGCCTACACCGTCAGGGGCTTCCGCACCCCTAAGACAGAGGCCAACCAGAGCGCCTCCCTCCGGAGCCTCTGGAAGGAGCCCGGCTACATTCTGCCCAAGCCCCTGCTCAACCTCAGCCTGCAGCAGGCCGAGGGGGCGGGGGGCGGGGGAGGCATGGTGGGAGTGACGGGACTGGAGAACTCCATGAGTGCCAACAACAGTTTACAGCGGGAGATGGGCGTGGGAGGGAGGCTCAACGCGCAGCCTTACCACTACATCATCAACGAGCCCCTGAAGTGCCGCGACAGCACCCCCTTCCTGGTCCTGCTCATCGCCGCAGAGCCGGGCCAGGCCGACGCTCGGAACGCCATCCGCCAGACGTGGGGGAACGAGAGCTTGGCGATGGGCCTGGGCTTCGTCCGTCTCTTCCTGCTGGGCCTGAGTCGCAACCTGGACAGCTACCACCAGAGGTCCATAGAGGACGAGAGTAGACTGCACCACGATATCATCCAGCAGGACTACCAGGACACGTACTACAACCTCACCATCAAAACCCTCATGGGCATGAACTGGGTGGCCAGCCACTGCCCGCACGCGCGCTACGTCATGAAGACAGACAGCGACATGTTCGTCAACAGCGAGTATCTCATCCAGAAGCTGCTGAAACCCGAGCTGCCTCCGAGGCAGAGGTATTTCACAGGCTACCTGATGAGAGGCTACTCGCCCAACCGGAACAAGGACAGCAAGTGGTATATGGCCCCCGAGCTGTACCCCAGCGAACGCTACCCCACCTTCTGCTCGGGGACGGGGTACGTGTTCTCGGGGGACATGGCAGACCTGATCTACCAGGCATCCCTGAGCATACGCAGGCTCCACCTGGAGGACGTCTACGTGGGGATCTGCCTGGCCAAGCTGCGCATCGACCCCACGCCGCCCCCCAACGAGTTCCTCTTCAACCACTGGCGGGTGTCCTACTCCAGCTGCAAGTACAGCCACCTGATCACGTCCCACCAGTTCCAGCCCAACGAACTGGTCAAGTACTGGAACCACTTGCAGAGCAACAAGCACAACGCGTGCATCAACATGGCCAAGGAAAAGAACGGGAGGTACAGACACAGGAAGTTACACGGAGAGAGACCTCAATGATACCCTGCCCTCCTCAAGAGGAAGAGGAAATGGGGGGGGGGGGGGTATGGGGGAGAGGGGGATGTAGAAGGGCTTGCTTAGAGAGCTCAGCACTATATCTACTGATCTGGGAAAGAGCACAGTGTTTTTGGTATCATGTACAGTCAATCTAAAACTATTTTTTTATTTTGAGAGAGATGTTATGTATTGTAAACCTGTTACGACTCTTGTTAAAAGGGGCAGTGAAGTTCATGTCTATGTGCAATATGGAGCATGCACAAAATAATTCGAGAAAACAAATACAACAAGTGGTGATTTCACCAGTTCAGGTGCCAACACAAAGATGTAGGATGAAGAGGCCGGAAGTTGATGGGGTCTTGGAACAGTGGTTCATTCTAACAGACGGGGCTAATCCTATCAAAGATCTGTATTCAACTCAAGATATGACAAATAGTATTTACATGTAAAAAGGGAAATGTAAATGTATGACATTAATAGTTACACTACCTAAAAAAATAATGAGTATATTTATGATGTGGACCAGTAAAGCTGCCCTCTTTCTCAATGTTTACTTTACAGAATTATAAAAAAAAAAAAAATTATCTGTTAATATGTCGAATATTTTATTTACAACCAAGGTGAAAGCACTCAGAATCACAACTGTCAGAAATTACTAAGATTGTATTTTCTAAAGCTTTACATTGAGTGAATACGAGTCTGCACTTGAGCAAATGTGCAATGAATTAATTAACAATTAAATGTATTGAATTCATGTGTTTGTAATTCTGGTTTGTAACTCAGGTACCCTCCCATCTCATCTGCCACCAGCCATCTTGAAAGTCTACGCCATCTACAATGTCTGTTCACCATCATCCTTACAGCACTCTCTCCATATGCAAACAACCACTTCCTCATATGAGACAAAGTGCACTTTGTCTCATATGACATTTCAAAACATGATTCTCTGTGGCTCAGTTGGTAGAGCACGGTGCTACCAACGCTTAGGCTGTGGGTTTGATTCCCACTGGGACCATATATACTGAAAAATGTATGCACTCACTGCAATGTAAGTCGCTTTGGATAAAAGCGTCAGCTAAATGGCATATATTATTATATATATTCATATTCCATCATATTCCATAAATAGATACAGATCTTTGTCCTCCCTGCTTGACAGGGTCCTGGATCATTTCAGAAAGACTAGTTGTGCATCAGAATTCGGTTGGTTTTCACAAAATGTTCTCATGCAGATCAGGTGCCAAAAATCTCCACATGGAGATACGGTATGTGAAAACGTACTCACGTAAAAAAAAAAAAAAAAAGCACCATACTGTATTCCACCCGAAGGGGACATTTAAATACCTCAAGTCATAACGCTTTGATGAGATTTTTAATTAAAAATGCTCATGACTTTGGAAGACTGTTAAGTGTTTACTCCAGATGGACCTGATCTGCTAGATCTTCTGTAGGGGGCAGTAAATGCGTACACACTCCACTGCTCTCGATCAACGACCATATATAATTGGGAAACGACAACTCAGAATAGCCTATATCTGAACAAAGTAATCTAATTAAGTTAATGGAGAGTGAATTCGAGCGGTTTGTCTACAGAGTTCATTGCACATCTGTCATGGTTTAATCAGCTATGCATTTGGGTAATTGTATTTATGGAGCTACAGAAGGGTAAAAGTTCACTGTGTATTATAAGAGGCATAGTTAATCATACGACACAACACGAGTCAGCCACCTGAATGGCATGAATGCTTTTCATAGGATTTGTTTTAAATGACTACAACAGCAATGGGGGAATTATTTGATGGCAGCATCATAGGCAGAGAACGTATTACTGGTCACTTTTTATCAATGACGATTGTCATTTTATCTACAGCACCAGTCAAAAGTTTGGACACACCTTCTCATTCAGTGGTTTTTCTTTATTCTTTATGATTAATATTGAAGACATCAAAACTATGAAGGAACACATATGGAATTATGTGGTAAACAAAAAAGTGTTAAACAAACCAGAATATGTTTTATATTTTAGATTCTTCAAAGTAGCCGCCTTTTGCTTTGATGACAGCTTTGCACACTCTTGGCAAGTTTGTGTCCAAACTTTTGACTGGTACTGTATGTCATCAACCATTGATTTCAACAATCAACAATTGTTGTAAGAGTTCAGATCAACAAATATAATGTATGTAATATAAATATGAGAAATTTAAAGTGTGTAAAAAAAACCCACTATAAATAGAACAAGAATCACAGAATACAACAAACCATAATTCAAAAACTCTTTCACCGATGAGTGCCTGTGATCTGTAGACCGCCTCAACACCAATTACAGACGGCCATTCTTTGAGCTATGACAAAGAGGAACAAGAAAGTCACTCCTCATTTTTGAACGTCATGTAATTCCAGTGCTGTGCAATTCATTAAATCCTCAACTGGTCTTAAGTATTCATCACCCTCAATTAATGAGAATGAAAGTCATGTCTCAAAGCGAGAGAATATTGGGAACACGGTCTGGTTTCATTCATGCATAGCCTAGGCAATCACAGGGCCAGATTACCAGCATCCGGTGGCACTTTCCCCCTCGGAGACTATGATGAGACGCAGAGGGATGGGAGAGGGGAGGAGGGGAGGACGGGAGCTGTGGAGAGGGACGGGGAGGCGGTCTAGAGCAGGGGCGAGAGAGCAGAGACGGAGGAGAAGGAAGGGAGCAGATGAGAGTGAGAGAAGACGGTAAAGAGAGATGGAGGGTAAGGATTGTGGCAAGGTGAGCAAGAGAGAAAAAAAGGGGAAGCAGAGCATGAGGAAGGAGGAGGGGTGGGGGTGGGTTAAGGGAAAGAGAGAAAAAGAGGAAGGAAAGAGCTGGTGATGAATGAACAGGAAAAAGGCTGTGACTGATCAGTATTGAAAACCTGTGCCGCGGTAAACGTGGTAACAGTGTGCCGGGAAAGGGATTGAGATGTCTGCTATGATAAAGTGGGGACTTGGGCCTGGGCTCAGCACTACGCCTCACAGCCCCTCAGACCCTCAGACCAGAGGACTAAAATACACTTGAGGAGGAGACAAATATCCTGACCTTTCAATGGCAGTGCTGCAGTGGACCTGAGTAATGTGTCTCTGAGGACTTCAATGTACTAAGAGGAATTCAAACTAAAGTTTAGGGGCAGAGCCTTTAACAGCAAAACTGTCACAAATAAACATCTGAAACTGGATTTGAATTTCAGGTACAATAATATCATTTTGAATCCCATTTTTTTTACAAAAACGACTACCACGACAACGGCAGCTTATTTAACAATAGACAGCTTTGTGTTTTGAAATCCACCCCGGCGGGGTCCGCATCCGCTTCTATTGTGTATTTTAGAATCCCAAAATATCCCGAGCGCTGCCATTCTGTGACCTATCAGCCGAGACAGAGCTCACTAACGTCTTCAAACAGATGGCAGATTCCAGCCAGGCCTCAGAGAGGGCTGCTGCCAGCTTCGCGTCGACATCTATTTATAATTAATTTGACAGGGACAAAGAATGGCCCATGTAGGAATACTGTTGGACATTGACCTTCCAGCTCTCAGATAAACAAATCCTACCCTATCACCATCCAGAGTCTGGGTTCAGCCATGTATGGTCGAACGGGTGACCATTGAATCAAAAGAGCAGTCAAGTGTGTTGGGTGAAATGAAAAACCCATCCAAAAGGGCGGAGGGTGTGTGTGTGTGTGTCTGTGTGTGTGTGTGTGTGTCTGTGTGTGTGTGTGTGTGTGTGTGTGTGTGTGTGTGGGGGGGGGGGGGGGGGGGGGGGGGGGCGATGGTGAGGATATCGAACTCAATATTAATAGGAACAAAACATTGATGATTACAGTTGAATATGTAGACAGAATCCCCCCACACTGGTCCCGTGTCGTCGTGTGCACACGAACAGGTCGTAAACCCACACCATTGCTAGTAAGCAAAAATAGTACATTTAAAGTGCATTCATCTCCAAAAATCGATAAGAAGGGTCCTAATTAGCCTTCCTCCTCAGGCTCTCCCACATCCTCCCCGATGAGCAGCGTAGAGCGTTACACTGATGCTGCTCATCCACCCGGGGTCGTGTTTCACTGGTGTTTACGGCTGCACCATCAGCGGTGACAAACGAGGACAGATCGCAGGCCAAGAGTGCATTAGTGGGGTTATTGTATTACATGTTGGGAAAATATAAGCCTGACAACACACTTTATCCTGGAGGATTTCAGAGGTGTCACGGCACAAAGTGGAAAGCAGCAGCACCTGCAGTGTACCCGTCTCTCACAGTGCGGCACAGAGATATGTTGTTGTGCCTGTAGGGGATGCTGGTATTTCTGTCTTTGATGTATAAAGGGAGATAAGGTGGATTAAATGTACCGGTAGATTGTCCATATTCACAGGGTTGTTTTTAATGCGGCATATTGGAGACATGTCAAAAAAGACGTGACATTTCCTTCGCACTATAATATCAATAAAAAGAATGGGGCGACGATATGATGTGTCACTCTTAGTTATAATAAAGCACAAAAGTCTTCCATTACATGCTCTTGGCAGGAAAATAGCACATTCAAGGTGTATCTCCAAGATTTATAATATAGTACGAGGCCTCGTTTGTGTCAAATAAGAGCAAACGCATTGTCATCAAGCTACTGTAGGCAGCCAAAGCTATTAGCGGTTACATCATGTCCTAATGCTAATATCCTGACGGCAGGAGGGTAGGAAATGTAGCTCGGTTTCTACCTCATTTTGTGGGCAGAGTGAGCATAGCCTGTCCTCTCTGGGAAGCCAGTTTTGTCTTTTTCTACTTCTCTCTCTCTCTCTCTCTCTCTCTCTCTCTCTCTCTCTCTCTCTCTCTCTCTCTCTCTCTATCCTCAAACACACACATGCACACACGCACACACACACACCTCTCCCTCCCTCCCGCCTCCCATCCTCCCTACCCTCCTCCACCCTACTGTAGTATTAATATTGCCTCACCGCCCCTACGCCAGGCCTTGGCTGCTGGACACTGATTGCGATACAGAACAGAATGTAGAGGGGTTGCAGCCATCGGCACAAATCCAGATATATGACAAAGGCAAGGGATTGTGACAAGGCGCTTTGCAGATGGGAGGCAGGTCGGAAAGCCTCACAACAAGGTGAAAGTCCCTCTGTAGAGAATGACCTTGGTTCACAAGAAAAAGAGAGACAAGCAGGCAGGCACTCTTAAACGTGGGGAAAAAAACACGTATAGGCTGGGACCAAATGACAGGGATAGATTTGTGTACCGGTAATCACTATTATACAATTAACATTACAATCATTTTAACACGTGTGATGCAGTGAGACGCAAAGAGAACCTTCTGTGAACAAATGATGTTGAGGGACGACTATAATTACAGGCCAGTTGTTTCCTGTGGGTCTTAAACAACTGCTTTCAAATGGTGTGGGATTTACCTTTAAACACACACAGACACACGCCCGTGAATGTGTGCAAAGGCTCCCCAGCATCTAATTGAAGTGATTGATGTCGTAGACTAACTTGTTATGTCCAAGTTTCATTATACCAAAATGCAGGAATCAAGATAAAGGAAATGAAAGCCTAAATAAAACTGACAGCCCTGAAATTGCAGCAGATATAAGTCCTAGTTCTCTTAATTCCTAAAACAGACAATTTGAGACAAGCCACATATTACTGAGGCTTTCCTTGGTCTCCATTATAATTAGTTTGGTATTATCAATGGCAGGAAGAAGGAGAGCACCCTAGATCACTGGTCTGCAGTGTTGTCGCTGTGAGAGAAGCTGAAAGACCCAATTTACTGTTCTTGAATATCTAATTTCAAACACTTTGTTATCAACTCTGAACCGCTAGGCTACTAACATCTTAAAAGATTGCTGAATCACAATCAGTAATATAGCACAATTAAACTCATATAGATAACAGTTAAATTACACTTTGCTTTATGGGCATTCTGTTTTTATCAATATGTCAGAGTATGTAGAAACTAGTGTTGTGGTAGTGGCAAATATTAGCAACTCATGATGCACCCCAACCAGGGCAAGCTACAGTACAGTCATGTCACAGTTCTGGCCACACTGAACATGATCTTTGTTTACTACGTCTTGCTTAGTAAAGAGGAATGGAAAACGCAGCCTCGGGTTGCGCAAAGGAAATTCCCCACTGCTGAGATGCCATTGTTTCCAATTTCAGTTATCCATCATGTGACAACAGAACAAGCAGATGACTGAGACATTAAATGTGGTTACACAACTGGTATTCTATTAGGGCCAATCAGGGAAAGTCCTTGGAATTATAATAGACTGATTAGTCTCAGCACGTCACTGATTGAGGCCATGACAACAAAAACATTGCTCGGCAAGCCGTGGGATCGGAGCATGTAAATAAAGGTGGAGAGCCTGAGTAAGCTCCTGACACTGTTGCGTAGTGAAAAAGGAGTGGGCATGTTTGAATTGTGGAAAAGCTGTTAGATTAGGACGCCCCTGGGGTTTGTTGAGGAGGGAATCTGGAGGAGTGTGCGTTCGGGAAACCTAAACACAGGAACAAACAGCAGGGAGCTTACACAGGAATAAACAACAACAACCTCTGTTGCCCAACTGACAAGAAGGGATAGACTGTTCAATATTACCCTGTATACACACACACACACACACACACACACACACTCAGCATGCAAGCACACACACGCGCGCGCAGATGCACGCACGCACACACGCACACATACACACACATGCACACACACTCAGCATGCAAGCACACACACACACACACACACACACACACAGGCATTTATCAGAATGAAATTCAACAGCACTTTGTGTTGAATAATATCTCTATCAGAGGAGCTGGGTGGTAAAGAGCAGAGCGAAGCATGACTGATCTGCATGAAAAGAGGGCCGCCTGCATTATCACAGTGGAACACAGCAGCGATTAGCATCAGCACCAGATTAGACACAATTAGCAGAATCATTGACAGCCTATCTCCGGTAATGTAGAAATGTCCACAACATCAGGAGCAAATCCTATTAAATACACACAATATAAATGGATGATATCAATGATGAGGTGGGTGGGTAATGGATGTACTGTACTGTACTACTCCTGCAGTATTTCAGCGATGAATTAAGACAGAGAGTCTGGGCCCTGTACTCTCAGATATCAGCATATGTTTGTAGCTGAAAGCTAAAATAAGTAATTTATTCTGGCTACATTCTTTCTGCTGCATCTGTGAAACACAACACTGTTTTCTTTTATTTGTTTTATTATTATTCTTTTTTTTCTTTTTTTTTTATAAAATATTTCTCACCAAATCTGAGGTACACAAGGGAACTTTAGAAAGTGGAAGTACATTCTGAACATCCGTTGAGGTAAACCACTCAGTTCAGAAATAATAAGCGTTCGACTGCAGGCTACGTTCCCAAAATGTCTGCAGTTCTCCAAGGACCGGCCCACTGTAGCCGCTCAATGTAACGTTACCGCACACATTCTGTATGATAAAACCCAAATTTAGGCTTTTGGAAACACTCGGAAATGTATGAAGAAAAATATGTTCCACCCTTGTCATTGATAACCTGCAAATGATTACAAAGGATTGCAATTCCAAAGAATATTCACCATGACTACCGCCTTCCACAATGACTGCCTGGCAGTTTACACCGCTATCTTTCCCTGTCTAATATACCTCCTCCTGCATAGCAAGCTTCTTCAAACGGTGACTCATTGACCCAATTAAATCAAGATGTGCTGAATATTCTGTTTGGTTTACCACCGCTGTGTTTGCCAAAAATAATGAGTAAATAACTTTTGAATAGTGTTTATAATGCTCAAATAGATTAAGATCATACTCCACAAACAATCGGAAATTAGGTCTTGGAAGACATCAGCGCTCTGTAAATCAGATTTTTTCCGACTGAGATATTTTTTAGTTTTTCAAAGTCAACAGGCCTCCTCTAAATACATTCATACTCTATGGCTTAGCCTTCCATTTAAAACCATGCCTCAGGTGCAAGCAATATCACAGAGGGTTACCAACAGAACTCCACATGACTGACCTGCCCAATGTACCCACCGTCAACCACCCACACTTTGCAACCAGTGTGAGCCTATGTGAGTCATCCATTTAAAGAGAATCATTTAGGGTGTCCAGCCATTGGATGAGAGTTTTGATAGATATCATAAAACATCCTGTATCACCTCCAAAGACTTTCCCTCCCCGTCTCCTTCAACACTGGATATCCACTGACTGTAACATTTTATGAACTGGGCACCACACTACCGACACAAACTTCCAGAGATGGAGGTGATGCAGGGATTCAAGGTTGACTGGTTCCCGGCTTGGGCAATATAACCCTCTGGGCGACTGGGGTATCAATCTTGCTCGTCTGGCAGAACAAAAGCCTACGTCTGCTGCTGTAGTCTGGGAGTTCTTTTCAAGGCCTCAGAGAGGCCCCCAACTTTCATTAAGGAGGGATTTCTGCAACAGTTTGCAGAATTCCCAGCACTTGCAGAACAGAAAATAAACTTGCCAAAGTCAAACAGTAACTAAATACAAACAGTATTTAGATCAGCTGTCTGTCCAGCAGGTACAGAGAAACAGAGAGTCTTTGATTCAAATAAATGTGTCATTAAACTCTGAGGTTCACTGAGGATGAATATTATCTGGGGTTAAATCCAACCTATACTGCAGTAGATTCTTGAAACTTTAACCTCATATTCATTGTCTACAGAACCATACCCGTGCATTGTCTACAGAACCATACCCGTGCCTACATGTTTTGTAGTCAAAAGCATAAGAGAAAATGGAGATCATGAAATTAGTTTAAAAAGAAGAAGACTGTTTATTTGGCCATGCAATCAATTCTCACCAATTGTAGGAATGTGATACGTGCACACACCCCCCGAGACAACACACACACACACACACCCCTCCGAGACAACACACACACACACACACCCCTCCGAGACAACACACACACACACACAACCCTCCGAGACAACACACGTTGGGAGAACAGAGCTCTGGGCACAGGGTCAGCCATATTCGGCGCCCCTGGAGCAGTTAGGGGTTAAGTGCCTTGCTCAAGGGCACAACGGCAGCGGTAGGTACCTTAGATATGATGCCAGTAACCTTCCAGTTACCAGCTCACATCCAGCTCCCTCCTGGAGGAGGGATCAAACCAACAACCTGCCAATTGCTGGCCGGCCTCTCTAACCTCTAGGCCACCTGCCTCCCCATAAAAATGGGTTAAGTGTCCCTTTAAGGTACTTGTTCAGAAAAGATTAGCTAACGCTATAATGAAACCGGACCAGGGTGAATTGCAGATGTTCATTTCCCTTCTATAAACAGTGTTCATTTCAGTGATTGTTGTGGTTAATTGTCCATGGTTAATGTTCTACCACGTGCATTAGTACAGCCTTAAATGAAAACATATCACACAATCTGTGTAACATTTCACCAAGAAGGTTTATATGAAACGTCAGGTAAAGCAGCATCACTGCCACCACAGAGAGAGAGAGAGTGCACATCAATATTATCTTAAACTCCTGTCTGTTTGCCAACTAAATGCTTCAACTGA
>NC_139660.1:2719002-2734002 GCF_951799395.1 Argentina silus | reverse complement strand
CCTGGGGCCCTGCTAGTCAGTTTTTCTGCTGATGTGTTTTCCTGCGAAGAAGATTATTGTGGTTCAGATAAAGAGTTTAAGCCGCTGCAAGGTCAACATAATTCCTGACCGAGATTAAGGAACAGAGACCTTTTGGCGCTCTGCTACGGTTTCTGAAGGGAACTGATAAAATTGCACTAGGGGGAAAGGATCCCCAAAAACGATAAGTGAAAGAAGAAGAACCCCCTGCAGGACATCATCTTTGACTGCTGCAGGCTACAGTAGCCTTGACGACTAGGAAGCAGGGACAGGCACTAGGAAGCAGGGACAGGCACTAGGAAGCAGGGACAGGCACTAGGAAGCAGGGACAGGCACTAGGAAGCATGGACAGGCACTAGGAAGCAGGGACAGGGACTAGGAAGCAGGGACAGGCACTAGGAAGCAGGGACAGGGACCAGGAAGCAGGGACAGGCACTAGGAAGCAGGGACAGGCACTAGGAAGCAGGGACAGGGACTAGGAAGCAGGGACAGGCACTAGGAAGCAGGGACAGGCACTAGGAAGCAGGGACAGGCTTTGGTACTCGGTGGCTTCTTTCTTCGGTGGCTGCCCTTGGTGCCAACATGCATTTATAAGAGAGTTAGATATTAAATGTGATTGACTGAGATACTGAGACACATTTATACCGCGTAAATACAGCGACAGTCTTTAAATACTGCAGTATGAACTTCCTATAACTAACTTCCCTCCTAAAGACCGCTTCTCCTTCCTAAAGACCGCTTCACCCTCACTACCCCCCCTATACTAACGCTAACCCCAACCCCAGAGACCTCTTCACCCCTGCTACGCCCCTGTACAAGTTCTCTCCTGCTTTGATTACTTTGTCTTATGATGACTGATGGATAGATGATTCACTTACTTAAACAAATGTATTGTTGTAAGTCGCTTTGGATAAAGGCGTCTGTTAAAGCCATAAATGTAAATGTAAATGTAAATGCAAATCTATATTTATGTCCACTTGTATGAGGCAGGGCTTGCATGTACAAATAGTGATTTTACAAATAGTTGAATTTGCTGTGAAACATAATTCACATCACAACTGACAATCTTGGCTGTAATGTTAACTTTATTTCATAAAGCATGAGCACATCAAATGATATGGTTGTAAAAGAAGAAGAAGAAGAAGAAGAAGGAGAAGAAGAAGAAGAAGAAGAAGGAGAAGTAGAAGAAGAAGAAGAAGTAGAAGAAGAAGGAGAAGTAGAAGAAGAAGAAGAAGTAGAAGAAGAAGAAGGAGAAGTAGAAGAAGGAGAAGTAGAAGAAAAAGAGGACAAAGCAGGGGTATAGGCTGCAAAAAAACATTCAGATGTTGAATTGAGAGGGTAACAAATTACAATACAATGCAGGCAACATTTAATATATCATCAGCTTTGTTGCAACGGGGCAATTCTGCCATCTTCAGATATAAAAACTTAATTACACAATATTTTCAACGAGACACAGCTAATTATTACTGACCTCACGATCTGACAAGTAACCACTGGACAATTAATTACTTTTTTTCCAAGCTTCTAAAATTGTCAATGTGTGGTAAAAAAACTAAAAAACAATCCTGAATAGGCTACCTGTATATGTCCACATTATATTACAAAGTGAATGTCAACCGATCATATTTGGACAATGTTATTGATATATATTTACTCCATAAATACTGAGAATCATGAACTAGCAACCATATCCTATCTCAGCACTTATAGTGAATGATGAAATGCACACTATACTGTAGCCTACGGTCCCTAGCATGGCACCACTGACAAAACAAAAGACGCCTTTTATGTTTCTTTTTTTTTTTTAACAAGCACATGTCCAATTCTAAATATGACACACCTCAGTGGCGATGTGTTCGTCCCCGCAGCATCTATCAGGGGAGGGTTTTATTTGCCATCTTGTATCAAGGGCTCATAGATTACTGTGGTCAAGGAGCTGTGAAATCTCTTCAGACCTCAAACCACTGAAACAGTCGGTGTCAGCCCTTGCTATTGCAGACACTCACACCGCCCATGGTCCATCCTGAATAACAAGGAGTCAGCCCTCTCACCCTGTGACGAGTTACCAACCTTCTCCCACCACCCCCGTGCACCACCACCCTGTCAAAAGGATTGGAAGACAACATTGTGGGGCTTTTAAACACCGACCTGACATCTCACCATTCCAATTTGTGTCAACCGCGCCACCCCCCCCCCCCCCCCCCCCCCCCCCGAAAAACAAGCAATTCGTGTTGACAGCCGTCAGGAGAATACTTACTTGGCACATTGCAGTAACCTCCTAAAACAAATGTCACCATTGATAGCACGGCCCATCACAACTGAAACAAGCCCTGTCCCACCCTTCAAAAGAGACAAGGGGTAGGACAGAAAGAAGATGACTATAGATTCCAACAGTTGAATTGCAGATGCCAGAAGTTCTTGTTCTAACCCTTAATCCCTGCTTCATGTAACCGCTGGCAGTCCTGTCACTGTTTTTACTCAAACAGGTAAGGTGAGGACAGGTACTGGAGAGGAGAATGTATTATAACGTGTAACAATGTGCGAGAAGAGCATCTCAACACCTCCCTCCTGTCTCCTTTCCTTCATCTGCCCCCGTCGGGAAGGAGAAGACAGGTGAGAGCATAAAGTATCCCTCCGGCTTCCACCACAATTCTTCAACCAATCCCGTCCTGCCAAAATGTGCGCCCATCAAAGAGAATGACATTTTTTAGAGTAGAGATGCACGCTAAAAGGGAAACCATCCCCTCTCTCTGGGGCCGCTCTAATCAGCCTAGTGCCTGACTGAGATCAGGAGCTGTGCTTCTGAGCCTGCCGTGCCTCCGCGGTGAGCCATGAGGGGAGAATGATTCATGAGGGCATCTAGCACGGTAACACCTTGTGGGCTGATTACACGGCCCAGGCAAATGCATGCGGCAAACCGATATTAAATCAACACAGCTTATTGCCATGCCAGTATAGGGTGAAGCCTGAGCGTGGGCGAAATATGTCTGCAGCTCGCTTTCTAAGCACTTGAGGGGGTGTGGGGGAATTACATTTCCAGGGGGTTCTGGATGAGTTAGGCAATCTTGCTGTCTATGGCAATGATTAATTGTGATGGTCCCATACATTCTACAGAAAAGTATATTGCAGCTCTAATACGTGCTGTTTTGCACAATGAGGCCTCTCAGCTTAAGGTCAGATCCAGAGGAAATAATAAAACAGCAAACAATGGCACAGTTGCCTGAGTTGACTGAAAGTCAAAATGAAAGAAAAACCACTGTGGCACATGAGTCGCCTCTCTGCCTGCTGAGGGCTATGGATTTCAGTGTTAGCTTATTGAAGATGTGACTAATAATGAATGATTATGCACTTTGGCAACTGCTCGCTAAGCAGAATCTCCACAGCACTTAGCAGCCGATCTGAGCACTGAGGGAGAGAAAAGTTGTGATCAATCGAACCACCACAACCAAGACTTTAGTTAAGTTATCCTGCCAGGGCTACACTGCCCATTTCAGAGACTTCGCTACCACACTGAGGCAACCAATGAGGATGGGGCCTGAGCGTTCATCTTTAAAACATGTATCTATCTACTAAATAATTCAGTGGCTTTCCCTTGCTCAGAGGTTGGGGGAGGAACTTGGCTTACAGTGCACAGACGTCAAACTAAGTGGGTCCTTCGCATACTAGAGCCATGCTCTGTCCCTAGCGAGCATTTGTAACTCTTAGCATTCATGTTTCATAGCAGTCTTTACAGTTACATTGTGGAGAATTGTGCCTCAAACTACAACTCCTCCTCCGGCTGGCTCGATCGGGGTGATCAGAGTCAGGCTGGGGGATGTTAAATCATACTGGACTGTTTCTTACTGTATATAATGTTCAGATGTCTATTTTATTTTATTCTATTTTTCTATTGTCACTTTATTTTGTTGTTGTTGTTTGTGATGTGAGCTGCTGTAACGCCTTAATTTCCCCTCTGGGATCAATAAAGCACCTATCTATCTATCTATCTATCTATTGTAGTGGAATTTAAGTAATGGTACTTTGAAATAAAATACCGTTAACCAGAGCTGTTGATTCATCCAGAGACTTTATTCACAGAGAAAGAAGCCGGTTCAGATTTGCAAAGTTGAACTCCCTCCACTTCCGTTACCTGTCTTTTTATAGCCATCATATAGGTCAACACCCTTCATTCAACAAACTCCTAGTTCCTGTATACATACACCAATAACATTCAAGAACCACATTTCGTCATCCAGTGGGCTCCTCCCACCTGACCTAGCGTTGGTCAGTCTGATGAAAGATCAATTGGCCCAGGCTGCTTACACAAGTCATCTGTCCTGGCTGTTTACAACTGTGTTAATTACTCATCTATCCTGTCTCTTGATCACTCTATCCTGTTTCCGCAGTTGCTAATCAATTGTACTCATTGTATTCACACCCTCTAGTGGACTTCTCACTTTAACCTCACCCCTCATTTATTGCACGCTTCAACTATTCTAAAACTATCTGTTGTCCTTTGATCTCTTCACTGGGTGTGGAATTGCTAACCTTGCAATTGTCTTTAAATTTACCATACTATCTATCTATCTATCTCTAGGGGTCCTCTTGAGCCAAAAAGCGTCCCTTTAATAGATTTAATAGATAATTCCCAGAAATGTCATTGGGGAAAAGGGCCACACCTCCAAATGCCCATGAGCAAAACGTATTTTGCCAAGATTTATAATTGTACGCCTAAAACTAAGGAAGAAGTGGTCTACTGATGCAATACATTGATAGAGTTGCTGAGATGTCTGTGTCAAGAAGAGTCAACCTCGATTTTGGCTGTTGTAACATTAGGATCAGAGCGTAATAGATCTACATATCACATGCATACCAGAGCATGTCTACTATGAATTACATCCAGTTCTTGTCAGTGTTGAGATCAGTGAAAATTCGTTACCCAACTGCTTGCATAAGAACGAACTTCCGCTGTTCACGTAAGTAAGTAAGCATGACCCGTGTTCTCTGAGCTCCACCTAGCGCCATTAAGTCGGTTTCGATTGTCGCCGTATTCGCGGGTTCAAAATAAAAGCGCAAGTTAAAACATGAATGGAAAGTGATGGGATCACAATATTTTCTCTTATTGTTGGTGAAATCAAAGGGTAAACATGATTTTTACTACCACTGTACTCGACAACACTTCTAGTATACATATCAACTGAGTTTCAACCATGAGGGGTGTCATACAAAGATTTATTGGCACTTTTAACAGTGTCCCAACAGTTAAAAGTGCTACCTCTAGATTGCATAAGGAACACATAATGGACTGTACACAAAATACTATATGTCATATTAACTATTATGTGCCAATAATTGTTCGTATGACATCCCTCATAGAAAAGGAAGTTCCAGAAGAAACTTTGTGGGAGTGCAAAGTCTTATTTTGATAGTGGAAAAGGTTTAAAGATGTTTCGACAGATAGATTTGCTGGGTAGTTGAAAGAAAGTGAGATAGTCTTATTATGGTAGCGGATAAAGTTAGAGATAGTTTGGTTGGTTGGAAGGATGGATAGAATGTTGGATTATACGGAGTGAAGCAGGAACGACTAGTGAAACTAGTTGTTCGGATCAAGGCCTCAGGATGAATTCCTCAGACATGGTGTTGTGTCATCACTAAACAGGTGTTTTCCTCAATTTCCACGAGGAAAGAGGCAGAATCAGTCTCACTCTGGTCACCTTCGTAGACCATTCGGGCCACCTCCTCCAAACTGAACAGACGAGGACGCTTCGGCACAGACATTTTCGTGAGTACAGTGTTACAACTGAGAAAAACTAAAAAATGTCTAACGACAACATGAACATTTTTCAATTCCGGTTCTACAGTGACAACCTTGTGTGTACAATGTACTATTGTTAGCTAGTTGTTAGCAGATGCTTTGAGCTGAATGGTGCCAGTAAATAGCCAGCAACATTTGCAATGACATCGCTCTAGATTCAAACCCAACTGATCCATATTCTAGAAGTGCTCCCAAGTAGAGTGGTAGCAGATATGTATTGAAATCTTAGAAAAATAAATTTGTACAGTCCATTATATGTGTCCTACACAGTGCAGATTGGGTAATTTGAGGTGTATGGCTGGAGTAAATAGTCAGCAACATTTGCAATGACATCACTCTAGATTCAACCTCACCTGATATGCATTCTGGAAGTCTTGAGGAGTCGAGTGGTACCAGAGATTTATTGAAATCTTTGAAAAATAGTTCTGTACAGCCCATTATTATTAATACCATTTCAGAATAGTAATTAGAAGATAGAAGAACAATTACAAACCCTTCTGGGGCAATACTATACGAAATATGATATGGTTATGATTGATTGACCCCCCTTGACCCCTATTACCACGTTTAAACGCAAGATAAAGTTGAAGTGGGGGGGCCCTTATTTTGAATTTAGACTGATCGGAAGTAGATGGGCGGAGTTCCAGCATTGAGGCTCAGGGAACACAAAAGTAAGCATGGCGCTCAAACGATAAACAGACCCAGCAGGTAGCGTCGTGGTCAGCTGGATACGTTAACGTGTCATTACACAACCGAGTGCTCATTAAACGCATGTTCCCACATCTAGATTTTGTTTTATTTGCTTGCACATTGCTAAGTATGTTAACGCGAGGAGGATGCCTATCCAGATTCGCATGGGACGGTTGCCGAAGGTCACTCTCCTGCTACTACCAGCCAGTAACCCCTTGCCTTGCTACGATTACCTCAATCACTCAGTGCTAAACGGCTACGTTTGGTGGTCCTCGTTTAATAACTAGACGGCTGCCAGTGAAGCAGCAGTAAGCGACCGAGATGGAAGGGCAGGCGTTAGCCAACGCTAGTTCAGGCTAGCAGTCTATACTGTGCTACTTGGATTGGTGTCTGAAAACAGATCTAGACACAGATGCGACATTTCAGTCCAAGCAGCATTTGTTTATTTACGTTACGGTTAATACGTACGTTAGCTAGCCTCATGCACACAACTAATTGATGGTTGGAAGTAATCCTCCTCGTCGTAGCAACACGTATCTTGCAGATTATGCTAGCTAATGCTTTGCTGTGTACTGGTACCACTAGTGGTAGCACAGATTCTTACCCTGCATTGTTAGCAATAACTGTGACGAACAAGACCGCAATATGGAAACGAAATTGATCATCTTACGTGTGATATATCTATTTACATTAATTATCATTGTCTTCTCTATCGTCTCCAGTTTTCATGCTTTGAACATTTTAAGGTTGTTTTAGCGACAAAGGCTACATTTGTTTTGATGAAGTTCTTGAGCTAGCTAGATGTCTGTGTGTCTACCTGTCATTCTCAACTCAACTGTCTATTGTGTGCCTTTTTATTTCAGGATGGGTAATTTCACATCCACGTCTTCTGGTCTGTCAAGCACAGCGTGTTCACAATTTGTACAGGTGAGAGACAACATTTTGCTCTGAGATTGCCAGCTAACCATTTGCCTGTATTTGATCTTGGTAATGTTGCTCTTCAGGTAGAGAGAGAACCACCTTGTGTGCCAGCCAGACAGGGTGTCTGTATCAGCCCAGATAATTTTCATCTGATTGCCATTAACTGGTCTTGGTTATCAGTTCAGTGATGGGGAGGCTGAGACAGAACCTTGAATGTGTCTCCCTCCAGGTGCAAAATTATAAAATACCGATTTATTGCAGGTGTCTACAACTCTATGCTCGTCATGCTTTCATGCTGTGACTTGTTAAGATCAGAAAAACAATAACAAAACTAGTGTGTGTACTTCCTAGACAATCACTGATCAAGTGTTGGGGGGGGGAAATAATAGCTTTGGCCCTTTAGAAAGGAGTTGTGTATTTTAGAGGGTGAATTATTATTCCATCTTATTAGGGGTTCTAATGCTAATTGTAATGAACTCTTATCGTAATTGAAGGAATTCTTCTTATTGGGCTCTTGGCCTTATACCGCAAGAACCGACTAGTGAAACATTAGTATAATTATAATAAGTACCTAAAGTCTAAAGGCTTGTACACACAGACTGCGTTTGCGATTCAGCCAAAGGTCCAATTACTTTTTAATAGGGATCGGTGTGAATGATGCAACACTGTGTCTGGGTTGCGTGCTGGACACACACACAAACACTCTCCAGACCTCCAAAGGAGGCTGGCTTCTTGAGACTAGTGTTGTTCATGTAAATAAAAATCAATGGGACTGGTGGGATTTATGTAATATTACCATGTGGCCACAAGAGGGAGGCAAAGACGATGCCTTTGTAGACAACAAAGGAATTGTTCCCCAAAAAAATCATGGCAGAGGGGGTGCTATGGTTTGGGCATGTATAGCTGCCACACAAACTGGCTAACTTGTCTTAATTGATGCTGTTACTGCTGACAGTAACATTGATTGTCAACCAAATACTAAACATGAGTACTTTATTTGGACATTATATACTTTTTTCAATACTTTTGGAGCCCTGAAATAGGGGCTGTTAAAAAAAAAATGTACTTCCTAAATGGCGAACCCAATCTGAACCCCCCCCCCCCCCCATTGAATTAAAGCTGAGAATCTTTACTTTGACCCCAATTGTTTGATTTAAAATCCAAACTGTTGGAGTATAGAGCTAAAAGAAGGTAAAATCCTTCCTCTTTCCAATACTTGTGGAGGGCGCTCTATCCCATTGATCGCTTCGTTAAATGAAACAGGAACTTGTCGTGGAAACTGCCCTAACCTGTGATGACCAGTGTCAATTAACCCCATCCTTACCAAAAACCAACTATCTCTATGTTTCCTAGTGTATTGCTCTTGTGCCTTTTGACCTTGATGCAATTTCCTAACCTAGATGATGATGCTTAGATAGCTTAAACGCTGTTTCATTGCTGCTCGCAGCTATAGTTGTTTTAGCTATAAAAGTGTGTACATTGTTTGGCAATAAAAAATAGTTAAGTAGTGTTCATTGTAACATTTATTTATTTCTTTGTCATTTCAGGATGTGGTGTCTCATAACTGCGTTGTCATATTCTCCAAGACCACATGTCCGTACTGCAGAATGGCCAAGAATGTGTTCAATGAAATAGGAACGACTTACAAAGTCATTGAATTGGATGAACACAATGACGGGAAACGATTACAAGAAGCTTTGGCTCAAATCACAGGAGCGCGAACGGTACGGGAAAAACCTTGTTCTGTGTGTTACCTGTAGCAGCATTTTTCAATACCTGTGCATATCACCTATCTCTACATCACTAGTTTGATTCTCTTTGAGCTGCGAAGTAATAAGCCTATTGTTATTCCCTCTTATTTCAGGTGCCAAGGGTCTTCATCAATGGAAATTGCATTGGCGGTGGCTCAGACACGAAGACACTTCATCAGCAGGGCAAGCTCTTGCCTCTTATTGAACAGTGTGCCCCTTGCTGTCTAGGGCCCAATCTAGAAGGTTCTGCCGGGGGCCAGTTTGAATCGAGCAAATGACTAACCGTTTTAATTCTCATGACTCAACCTGTATTTATTGTATGTTTGCATGACTTTGTGATCTGTATTTTACATTGTGTGGGTTCTATGTTGTCTATTTACCAAGATGCATTGCATATGTATTAGCCTACTTCTTCATTCAGGAATGTACAGTATTTTAAGAAATAAAACCCTCCTCTTTTAATAAGAGACTGCCTTATTCTGGTCATGTCTGCCGTGCCTCGTGAAAAATGGATTGAGCATACATGCATCGGGAGAGATCATTCTACAACTGATGTGCGTCATGTCTGATGATCATTAATATTGATTATGAGTGAAGTTTACCAGTATGCCAATGTATGTGATCAAAATGATACATGACAACATCATTACCCTGCGGATGGGCGCTGGACCTGCCAGAGACGGGGGTGTTCAATCATTTCTGACCATACCGAAGTTCCTCGTAGAAACATGGTTGGCTTCTATTCTATATATATTCGTCTCTATATGCCAATTCCAGGCTACTTGCAATGACTATGACTGTACCGTTGTAAAGATTTCACAAATAAAGCGGAACTGTGAGATGTCATGTGATTTTTCAGTCAGGACGTGTTTAACGAGGGGACGGTTCACTGTTGTTGTCCGACTGCAGTTTGACGGGTTCGGCTCCGTCACCATGTACGCGGCTGGCACGGAGAGCCTGATCAAACAAGCCAGGTAAGACAACACGGCCGATGCACATGGATGTCACTGTATCGTGTCGTTGTTCTGCCGTCGCCTCATAGTTTACGTGCATAGCCCGACGTTTAGCGATCGACAGTCACACACAGAGCAGAGCTGACTACAAACCATAGCTCCATACACTTGGTGGGTGAAATTGTTCATGAATAGCCTACATTTGGGCTAACTTGTTCGTTTGCAAAGTAGGCAGATATGCTTCGAGCAAACCTGGAGTAGCAGGTTGAGTGGAATGTTGTTATACATTATTATCGCACCAGATCATCTCAGGTGATGAACCAAGGTTCTAGGCCTGTACTGTATGAAAACGATTACATAGTACAGAGTGTAGTTAATTGTATGCATGCCCGTTGTTGTTTTGAGTCTGACAGTGTATTTTCAGGGAGATCCAGGAGCCTGAGCTGCAGAAGTTCTACAGCAGAATAACCAAGCTTCTCCAGGGAAAGGATTATGGACACGAGTTGGTCGACTCACTCCAGAGACTGCACCTGATCGTCTCTGCTACAAAGTTTACTAAAAAGTATATACATATCTCTTTCTCTCTCTGTCTCTTTCTCTGTGTGTGGGTGTGCCCCCTCCTCCTCCTCCTCCTCCTCCTTTCTCTCTCTCTCTCTCTCTCTCTCTCTCTCTCTGTATGTCTCTTTGTCTCTCTTATTATTGCTGGGTGGGAACTAAAGCATTTCAGCCGCTGTTGCCAACCCCTGGCCATATGTTGACATGTTGCTTCGATAACCCCAGGCTGCCCGGGGAGCTGCAGAGGCGTCTGCTTTCCTTGTTGGTGTCTTCCTCTGTGGAGCAGCTGCAGGTGCTGAGCTTAGCCGTGCTCAGAGAGACAGTGCCCTCTACTGAGCAAAAACACAACTACAGCCTGCCAAATAGCCATATGGCTGCCTTACTGCTCTCACAGGTACTACACACACACACACACACTTGTATTCACTCTCTCCTACACACATTTCCTCTCACACAGTGTAACTACTCTTACACTACGCTCAGTGCTGTTAGTGAGTTGAGAGAGTTGCTTCTCTCTCTCTCTCTCAGGCAGGGTCCAGGGGCGATCTGCTGGCTCTCTCCTCTCTCCTCATGCGCAGCCTAGAGGGGCGACTGCCGGAAGGACCCCCGTCACACTCACAGACACACACCATGCCCATCCTCAACGCCATCATCACCCACAGCCCTGCAAGCCTTACCGAAGGTGAGATGACAGTGTGTGTGTGTGTGTGTGTGTGTGTGTGTGTGTGTGTTTACATACAGTATGTGTTATTCTTTGTGTCAATGATTGTCCTTAGGTTGTAGGGTTGTATTTGTGTCATGTTGACGTGGACCGCGTGTGATTGGCCATAGATCACGTCACCCTGCTGAGTAAGAAGCTTGTTGATTGGCTGCGCTATGCAAACGTTCAGCAAGGGGGAGCAGCTTCCTCAGGAGGATTCTTCACTGGGCCCAGAGCACGACAGGTAACCCCTCAACTCGTACATCTTACCTAAGCTGATGCTAACCGTTATGCTAGCTAGACAAACAACGTGCCTTTGGAAACGTGTGTGTGTATGTGTGTGTGTGTGTGTGTGTGTGTGCGTAGCCAGGACCCATCGCGGAGCTGGACGGGTCCGTTTCGGGTGATTTCTTCACAGTGCTGTGCGTCAGTCAGGGCTTCTCCGAGGACCAATGGATGAACGTCTATTCCTTCTCTCTGCTCCACCATTGGCTGCTCTCATACCACTCTGTTACCGACGGCAACAGCAGTGCAGACGCAGGTAAGGCCTCAGTCCCTGACCCCTG
This sequence comes from Argentina silus, assembly GCF_951799395.1. Taxonomy (NCBI): domain Eukaryota; kingdom Metazoa; phylum Chordata; class Actinopteri; order Argentiniformes; family Argentinidae; genus Argentina; species Argentina silus. Next base: position 2,722,051 of record NC_139660.1, on the reverse strand, counting down.
ACCCCTCACCCCTCACCAAATCCGGAGAGTGTTGGTTGGCTACTGTCCCCTGTTCCAAACAAGTGTCACTAGATGGCCTGCTGGAGAAAACATGAGCTATGGTTTAGAGGAAGAATGGAGGGTCAGAGTGTGTGTGTGTGTGTGTGTGTGTGTGTGTGTGAGAGAGAGAGAGAGAGAACCATTACTATTTAGGCTCAGGAAACAGAGACGTTGTGAGGTAAATGTGACGCCCATATTAGGCCTTCCCCTGAGCTCCTCTGTGCTTCTATCAGCTCCAGCGAACAAACTGCAGCTCAGTTTCTCCCCCTACAACGGTAAGCTGTGCGTGTGCGTGTGCGTGTGTGTGCATGTGCATGTGAGGTTAGAAGCTAACGCCTGAGCTCTTCTCACACTCAAGAGCTGCTCTGATCAACTTACTTACTGTTCACTCTCTCTGACCATACTCTGATCATACCTTGACCATACTCTGACCATATCTTGACCACACCTTGACCATACCTGGACCACACCTTGACCATACTCCGACCATACTCTTTGACCACACTGTTATGTCTCCGCTCTTAATGAAAATCATTCTTAAAAAAATAATTCTCTTAATCAAGGTAACATGAATCACTGTCACTGACAATGATTACTGTGCTCACTGTGATCAGCTCTACTGGTTGTGATTAATAACTGTGATCATCATTTCTTCTGGCTGTGATTTATTTGTTCTGTGATATCCTGCCCACTCCTGATAGGTGCTCATGGGAAATGATGTGCGATCTGTTTTTGTGCAGCATATTTAACGTGTCCAGCTCACCTCTTCTCCTAAACACACTCTTCCTGCCTTCTCACATCCAGTACCAGCCTGCTCTGGTCTCGAGCACACCGTCCTAATGACATTGGTCATCTAATCTGACCCGCGCATCAACTTTTATAATCTCTCATGCTCACCCATATCCCTGGTGCCCTCTAACCCATAATTCCTGACCCCTGAACCCTGGTGTTGCAGATGACCGGTCAGAGATTGACGGCTCTGTGGTTTCCATGGTTTCGGCTACTTCCTCCTCCAGTCGATTGCTTCCTCCCAAAGAGCGTCTGAGAGAGAAGGCCTTCCAGTACTGTCAACGCCTCATTGAACAGAGCGACCGAAGTGAGTGTGTGAGTGTGAGTGTGTGTGTGAGTGTGTGTGTGTGTGTGTGTGTGCACTTGTTCTGGTTATTCTAATTCTAAATGTTGGTTTCTTTATGTCTCAGAGGCCCTCAAGAGAACAGACACAGAGCTGCAGAAGGCGGTGAGTCAGGACCTACTACTTATGGCCTGAAGTCAACACTTCAAACTCCACATGTACATCCAGATACACACCACTCACTCAATAATCTGCTAACGTAATCCTGTGCGTGTGTGTGTGTGTGCGTGTGTGTGCGTGTGTGTGTGCGTGTGTGTGTGTGTGTGCGTGTGTGTGTGTGCGTGCGTGTGTGTGTGTCAGTGCCTGGTGGAAGCGGTGTGTATTCTGGACTGTGTGTGTGTAGAGGAGGTGTCCCTGGTGTACCGAGTGTTCCCGTGTTTGAAAGCCCTCTACGGCCGACTCAGCTCCGACTTGTCCTTCGCCAGGGTCTTACTGCCAATCGCGCAGTTCTACCTCAACCACGGTCAGTGTGTGTGTGTGTGTGTGTGTGTGTGTGTGTGTATGTGTGTGTGCTCGTGTGTGCGCGTGTGGGTGTGCGTGTGTTCCTGCACGTCGCCCATTCCAACCTCAGTGTTATGAATAATATAACATGTGTGGAGGAGAGAATGATGAAGAAAATTACAAATGAGGTCTTTTCACACTTGTCCTCAGGCTAAGAGAGCTTTTAGCCTGAGGCTAAGCAACTCTTCACATTGACACTTTCTTAAGTGGGCTAGCGCTGACCTTAGCCCGGGGCTTGCTGACCCTGCTCTGCAGCAGTGTAAGCAACAACTTTTCGGGGTTAGCCCCCTGAAATCTTCCAGACACGGAGCCAAAACTAGCCATTGCGAAAACCGGGTGAGGGTTAACTGCAATGGAATGCTATCATCCAGTCACACAGGAGGTGAACCGAACTGTGTGTGTGTGTGTGTGGGGGTGTGTGCGCGTGCAGGTGAGACTGCGGCCGTGGACTGCGGGGGTGTGTGGAGGCTGGTGTTTGGGCGTTTCCCTGCGGAGCTGTTTAACGATCCGTTCCTGAGCCACGAGCTGCTCCGTCTGCTCCGGCTGAACGTGGGGCTCCTGCAGCAGAGGGTCCCACAGTACACACGCTCCTTCCCCAACCTGCTCAAGGTGACACACACACACACACATAGATAGATAGATATAGATATGTAGATATATACACACACACATAGATATAGATATGTAGATATATACACACACACACACACACACACATACAGAGCCCCCTCTACAAACAAACTCCTTCCCTACTTGGTAGATCAGTATTGTATAAAAGTGACCATGCCCTTGCTCTTACTCTGTCTAGTTCCTAGCATGGGACAGTCCAGCAGTCGTGAGTGATTTTGTGGATCTGCTGCCCTCTTTGGTGACTGCTGGTACTGCAGTGGAGCTGCTCCACTCTCTGCTGGACCTGCCCTGCCTCACTGCAGCTCTGTACCTGCAGCTCAGGTACACACACACACACACACACACATACCCTCACCCTCACCTGTCACATCACTGTGAACTGTCCTTCACTGTGTGTGTGTGTGTGTGTGTCGGTCTCAGGTCTGCGTGTTTCCCTGTATCCGAGCCCGGTGGGCGTGGCCTGTCGTCGTTGGAGGCGTTCCGAAGCCCTGCCCACCGAGGGCTGTTCTTGTTCCTGCTGCGGGAGGAGGCGGGGTCAGGTAACAATCAGCATTTCTTCAGTTGTTACAGTCACTATCATAATGATATTGTTTATATTTTATGATAATTACATTGAACTTTAAGGTCAATAACCCTCTTGATATAATGTTAGTTGAGTAGGGCTGGGCGATACACAATATACCTATATCTCAAAAATTCTTGTTTTTTTCCTTCCTTATAGTCTGTATGAGGCATGAAGTTCAAATT
>NC_139660.1:2684002-2716502 GCF_951799395.1 Argentina silus | reverse complement strand
CACTTGCCTAAATGATTTGTGTATAAAAATATGTACTGTATATTTTCATTTAAATAAATGATGAATTATTGGATATGTATTATGGCTATACACTATGCACACACTCACACTGCTCCCTGTACTGCACACACACACACTGCTCCCTGCAATGCACACAAACACACACACACACAGTAAAACACAAACTCCCATTCCCACCAGGGGGAGACGTAGAACAACGTGAATGAGCAATGTGAACCGCATGTAGCTACGGGTCCCTGGAAGAGATTTAGCTTGAAAGCTGCAGACTAGCACAACAGGCTCACTAGCAGTAGTAAGCTAACTTAGTATAACACATTCATTAGCTAATTCGCTGCAAAAGTACTGCAGTATATTTATATGTCGTAGAGGTATTTTTTATCTATATATATATATATCTATTACACATAATATTCTAAACATGGCTGGAAGCGCAGGAGAGTGGTGTCTCATGGAAAGTGATCCAGGGGTTTTCACTGAGTTGATCAAAGGCTTCGGTGAGTCAGTGCTTTTAGCTAGCCAGCTAGCTTGCTACTGCTGTCACATCAATTTAGTCAAATGCAGTAAGCCAACTATGGCCTGTATGCAAGAGCACAGTATCCATTTGGCTAAATATATTATATGTGACTATGATGGTGTTCAGCAAACGCCATGAACCCATTTCAGATCAAGTCTGAACCGCCAAAACGGATAGCTGCTATCTAGCTAGCAGCATGCCTCTGCGTAGCGAATGAATGATTCACTTGGGAATGCATCCACCAAACTAGCAATATTGTAGCATCTTGTATCCACATGTCCGATTTAACCAAGATTGCCCAATTCTACCCTAACAAGGTTGTCAAGGATCCCAGGTCGAAGAAATATGGAGTATGGAACCAGAGAACTTTGAAAACCTCAAGTACGCAATGAACAAATGCCTACACCTCAAAATATATACAGTAGATATATACAGCCAGTGGTTTGAATACAGCGTTTTTTCTTTCCTGTAGACCTGTCCATGGACTTATTTTCCTGTTCAAGTGGCAGCCTGGTGAGGAGCCGGCCGGATCCATTGTCCAGGATTCGAGGCTCGACAACATATTCTTTGCCAAGCAGGTGCAGACGTACACATGTCAGACATGCACACGTCTGTAGAGGCGACTTCACCTAGACTAGTACACAGTACAGCACCGCAGAGCTCCGGTTAAACGGCTTTAATAGAGTCAAAGTAAGCCTTGTGCAAGAATGGCTCGTGCTAAAGGCTAATGGATGTCGTTGTAGCATTTACTCTATTTCTGTTACTCTGGCATTCACAAAGTCCCTGGATTATGCCCCCTGAGATCTGATGTTCCCTGCGTTTACTACACATTGTTAAGCAATGTCAGATGTATGTGTGTGTGTATATAACTGCTCTGTGTGCTCGTCTGTGTTGTTTCAGGTGATAAATAACGCCTGTGCCACCCAGGCGATAGTTAGCGTGTTGTTGAACTCCACCCATCCAGACATGATTCTCGGAGAGACGCTCACAGAGTTCCGAGAGTTTTCTCTCAGTTTCGATGCTGCAGTAAGTTATTTTTCTTTCTAAAGGGAAGTTTTTTATTTATTTTTTAAATAAATAACTATCCTAATAAATACAGGATGATGAATTGATTTTCTTGAAACTAGTTTGTTGACGTTATACAACTTGGTTTTGATTCATTATATCCAATATAGATGTATAACAGAATACATCTATATTTTGACGCTTTGCTGAAGTGCAATCATATGGATTAACAATTACACTGACATTCCAACAACTGTGTGCTTATTTTAATATGTAGTGTGATTGATCGAGGAGAACATATTCTGTCTTTTTCCTTTTTGAAGATGAAAGGTCTGGCTCTCAGCAACTCTGAAGTTATTCGACAAGTTCACAACAGCTTTGCCAGGTAAGCTGTTTGTTTTCAGTAAGTGAAATATAACCTGTCTGACAAAACTGTCTGGATAGTTTGTAGTGTCCCTGAGGACATTCCCAACGAAGCTTATTCCCTTGAGGCGGGAGAAACAGACTGCTGTTTTGACAGAACGAAGGGTCATTCTTCATGGATCATTCATAGACATTATTTTTAGTCGTGGTATCCTATAGATTTTATTGTAACATTTTTTGACTGTTCTTGCAGACAGCAGATGTTTGAGTTTGACGCTAAGTCTTCAGCGAAGGATGAAGACGCGTTTCACTTCGTTAGCTACGTGCCGGTGAACGGCAGGCTCTACGAGCTGGATGGACTCCGTGAAGGACCGATCGACCTGGGTACGCAGTCATGTGTTATAAACGCCCGTCAGAGTTGGCCATTTCACTAGCAGCAATGTGTTATAAACGCCCGTCAGAGTTGGCCATTTCACTAGCAGTCATGTGTTATAAACGCCCGTCAGAGTTGGCCATTTCACTAGCAGTCATGTGTTATAAACGCCCGTCAGAGTTGGCCATTTCACTAGCAGTCATGTGTTATAAACGCCCGTCAGAGTTGGCCATTTCACTAGCAGTCATGTGTTATAAACGCCCGTCAGAGTTGGCCATTTCACTAGCAGTCATGTGTTATAAACGCCCGTCAGAGTTGGCCATTTTTACTAGCAATAATGTTCCACATTGGTGTCATTAGCTCTAATTGCTAATTAGATGAGGTTTCAGAAGATTACGCCCCGAATCCTGGTGGATCATGATTCAGGGCGAAAAAATTGCAGTTACAAAAATAGTCTAATGGCGTTGTTTGTCTTCCTCCTTCTATCGTCTATGCTTTGATTTCAGGTGTGTGTAGCCAGGACGATTGGATCAATGCAGTTAGGCCGGTGATCGAGAAAAGGATACAGAAGTAAATATTTTTGTTTTCACTCAAAAGTCTTATGAATTAAATGTGTTATACAACTGGACAATCTCAACCTCATTCCAGCACTGCTAATTTAAACCAAAGATGTTCTCTTGAATACCTATGAAAGTCTCTACATCACAAACTTCACAATGTAAACGAACCGGAGACAGACTCGTACTTTTTGGAGGCAGGCGTCATCGTTAGGATTGCTAGCAAAACAGAATCAGTGTGCTAGGAAATTGAGTAAATTTGAGTAAATCACTCAATTTACCATACCTGCAAGCATAGTAAACCATAGGCAAAATCAGAACATGTTTACAGTTTATTAGCAACCCCTCAGATGTACTTTTGCTAGCGAAAAATGACAAATGTCTCCAGTTATGTTTACACTGTGCAGTTTGTGACGTACAGACCTTCATACCGTATTGGAGGACACATTCATCGCTAACTTCTCACTGTCCTCTACCCCATAAACAGGTACAGTGAGGGCGAGATCCGCTTCAACCTGATGGCAATCGTTTCAGACAGGAAGATGATTTACGAGAGGAAGATAGCGGAGCTGCAGTCCCAGCTAGCTGAGGTAAGTGGTTTCACTGGCGAGAGACCGAAGATGCTGCTACTGATTAGATATGAGCTCAGGGCCCACTCATATAGTTCAATATAGCATATACTCTCCTCCCCACCTCCTCAAATAGCATTGGAGGAGAGGATCTGAGGATCATCTCGTCCAATCCGTTTTGACCGAGAGGGTGCATCTCGATAATCTGTTGTGGCTTTCTCCAATCGACTTGTTTTGGCTTCTGTCTCTTGCATTGGTTTCTTTCCCTGCCTTACCAGGAAGAGCCAATGGACACAGACCAGAGCAGCACCCTCCTCAGCTCCATCCAATCAGAGATCGCCAAGTACCAGCTCCTGATCGATGAAGAGAGCCAGAAACTCAAAAGATACAAGGTATGTTCACTCACCATTGGCCTACACTCACCAAGTACCTTATTAGAACACTATACTAATACTGGGTAGGGCCTCCCTTTATTAGGAACACTATACTAATACTGGGTAGGGCCTCCCTTTGCTCTTTATTAGGAACACTATACTAATACTGGGTAGGGCTTCCCTTTGCTCTTTATTAGGAACACTATACTAATACTGGGTAGGGCCTCCCTTTGCTCTTTATTAGGAACACTATACTAATACTGGGTAGGGCCTCCCTTTATTAGGAACACTATACTAATACTGGGTAGGGCCTCTCTTTATTAGGAACACTATACTAATACTGGGTAGGGCCTCCCTTTGCTCTTTATTAGGAACACTATACTAATACTGGGTAGGGCTTCCCTTTGCTCTTTATTAGGAACACTATACTAATACTGGGTTCTTACAGGTTGAAAACATCAGACGAAAGCACAACTACCTACCGTTTATCATGGAACTACTGAAGACACTGGCAGAATATCAACAGTTGATACCATTGGTGGAAAAGGTGAGACATCTTGAGGACCTGTAGCTTTTGGTTCCATATTTGTTACATTTGGTGTGTATTATTTCCTTGATGATGTAACCGTACATTAACTGCTACATTAAGTGAGATTTTTCAAGTCCTTTTGCAATGAGGTGACTGCATATATGCAAACTATTTGGTTTTGCTGTTACAGCTAGTATCCACTAGAGGGCAACATTGGTCTCCCGCAGACACAGCTCAGTCCAAATGTTTTTTTTAGACTAGACATGCTTCAATTTCTTTGCGTAGTTGAGTAGCAAGCTACAGTTAATTAAGTTATTTGTTTTGATTTCATATTTTGTTGAATGTGTGGAATGATCAACTGTCACAAAATGCCTCATCTTATTTCACCACGCCTTGTCTGTGAAATATTAAGATTCAGCTGGTGAGCTTTTTTTTAATGAAAACCCATGATTATCTTGGCTCTCCCACTGTGTATGTAGATTGTGAACTTAACCCCTACAGGAGAACATAACTGCAGTATTAATATCCAACGCCATGTCTTTCATTGTCATTTTGGTTTGTCATCGTCTTCCCAGGCAAAAGAGAAACAGAGTGCCAAGAAAGCTCAGGAGGCGAAGTGACCACACACACACACACACACACACTGTCTTCATCAGTTGTCTTATTCATGTAAACGACCACGGATCCCCAAGCTTCCCCTCACCATAGTGTTCTGAACCCACCCAGACATCGGAGCCAGCGGTGGACCAGAGAGAGGAAATGTGTCTACTGTCCGACATTTTGTCCATCAGCTGTAATGCATGCAAGGAGAAAGATACGTTCTACAAAACCTGTCTTATTTTCATAATAAAATGTTTAGATGTTCGAACAGCAATTTTTTGTTTTTTTGTTTTTTTCGATTTCATGGTCGATGGATATGATCTCATGATGAATATGCTATGACTTGTGTGATGTTGTCGGTAACGTTATCTATGAGGTTGGATCCAAGTCCGTTATGAAATTGCTGGTGTAATCGATGAGGAGAGTCACGTACATAAAAAGCGCAACAGGATATATTCAAGCAACAGGGTCACAAGACATCACATTCTTGTAATAACGTTGCGAAATAGACCATGCAATAGACTTGATGGGGACATCACCTACGTCCTGGAGATGTTTGCTGGTTACATAAGTGTCTCCTTGTCTCTAAAGCATATCTATTCAGATGAGTAGTGCAGTAATTTGACCTCGCACACCGTTATGACTTTGACCAACTTAGTGACCTTGTGGTGAGAATGTCTTCCCTGAGATCAGAAGGTTGATGAGGTCTATACACTCACTGAGCACTTTATTAGGAACACTATACTAATACTGGGTAAGGCCTCCCTTTATTAGAACACTATACTAATACTGGGTAGGGCCTCCCTTTGTTAGGAACACTGTACTATTACTGGGTAGGGCCTCCCTTTGTTAGGAACACTACTATTACTGGGTAGGGCCTACCTTTATTAGGAACACTATACTATTACTGGGTAGGGCCTCCCTTTGCTTTCAAAACAGCCTCAATTCTTCGTGGCATTAATTCCACAAGATGTTGGAAACGTTCCTTTGAGATTCTGGTCCATGATGACATGATTGCATCAGGCATTTCCTGCAGATTTTTAAGGTGCACTTTCAAGCTGCGAATCTCCTGTTCTACCACATCCCAAAGGTGTTCTATTGGGTTCAGATCCGGTGACTGAAGGCCACTGAAGAACACATTGTCATGTTCATAAAACCAGTTTGAGACGACTTTTGCTTTGTGACATGGTGCATTATCATGCTGGAAGTAGCCATTATAAGATGGGTAAATTGTGGCCATGAAGGGATGCACATGGTCAGCAACAATACTCAAATAGGCTGTGGCATTCGAGCGATGATTGATTGGTATTAAGTGTGCCAAGAAAACATTCCCCACACCATTACACCACCTCCGCCATGAGAAGGTGTACAGGTGTTCCTAATAAAGTGTTGGGTGAGTGTACACTCACCGGCCACTTTATTAGGTACACCTTGCTAGTACCAGGTTGGACCCCCTTTTGCCTTCAGAACTGCCTTAATTCTTTGTGGCATAGATTCAACAAGGTGCTGGAAACATTCTGCAGAGATTTTGGTCCATATTGACATGATAGCATCACGCAGTTGCTGCAGATTTGTTGGCTGCACATCCATGATGCGAATATCCGGTTCCACCACATCCCAAAGGTGCTCTATTGGATTGAGATCTGGTGACTGTGGAGGCCATTGGAGTACAGTGACCTCATTGTCATGTTCAAGAAACCAGCGAATTGTAGCCTCAGTTTCCTGTTCTTGGCTGACAGGAGTGGCACCCGGTGTGGTCTTCTGCTGCTGTAGCCCACCTGCTTCAAGGTTCGACGTGTTGTGCGTTCAGAGATGGTCTTCTGCATACCTTGGTTGTAACGAGTGGTTATTTGAGTTACTGTTGCCCTTCTATCATCTCGAACCAGTCTGGCCATTCTCCTCTGACCTCTGGCATCAACAAAGCATTTTTGCCCAGAGAACTGCCGCTCACTGGATATTTTCTCTTTTTCGGACCATTCTCTGTAAACCCTACAGATGGTTGTGCGTGAAAATCCCAGTAGATCAGCAGTTTCTGAAATACTCAGACCTGCCCGTCTGGCACCAACAAACATGCCACGTTCAAAGTCACTTAAATCACCTTTCTTCCCCATTCTGATGCTCGGTTTGAACTTCAGCAGGTCGTCTTGACCATGCCGACATGCCTAAATGCATCGAGCTGCTGCCATGTGATTGGCTGATTAGATATTTGCGTTAACGAGCAGTTGAACAGGTGTACCTAATAAAGTGGCCGGTGAGTGTGTATCGAAGACTCTGAAAATGGGACCTGATGCCTCTCTACTTGGCACTCATATAGGAGATGGATTGGGGGTAAGGCCCTGCGACAGACGATGACAGCGTCCAGTCATGGGGAAACAGGAGAAAGTCTTGTTTTGGCTTGTGTGCTCCTGTGCAACAAGGCTACTTACCGTTACAACTTTGCCTGCACGTAAGCACTGTATGTTGGCGCCACCCCACACACAGCACAGCACGATACGACTTGTCTGTATCGGTGTGACGCTTTCACATTGACGTAGACGCACATGAATTGTCTCAGTGCGGTCAGCCGTCACAACAGTGTCAGACCCGAGGCAAACGACGAAAACACACAGTCATTTCCTCCTCCCAGCTGCAGTCGACTGAGCCAGGCGTGTTCATGACCAGCAGAGCCGTACTGTGCAGGCCGACACCAACTGCTGGCTTCCTCCCTGTCTTCAAGTGATAACAGAGTCAAACGGAGTCAGTAGCTCACACCATGGAAGCACAGCCCTGCTGAACCAATGGATGTATGATTTGCAGTGTTTGTGTAGACTTTTCTGTCCCTGCCATGAACATAAATGGATGATTTCCCTTTATTGTAAAACTTTGTACAAATTGTATTAACACATATAAGATGGTCTACTTGCTATCAAGGAGCTATCAATCGATTGATTGAGCTATCCTTTCTTTTTGAAGATCATATATAGGCTTGTGAGATACTACGAATTCGGGAAACGTATTGTAATTAATCTTAATCTTGTTCTATTTGTGCTTGTAATTGAACCACATAATGTTTTGGCAAAGACTGACTGTGTCTGATCTAGCTGTACTCAGACTGACTATATGCGTAATGCAACGCGTGACTTGGTCTTTTCTATTTTTATCTCCACTGTTTACACACGTACCCAGAAGTGCTTGGATCTGAATTTACTATAGTCCTGCCAAGTTCCATCAGAGCAGCGTATTAAACAAAAGGGTTTTACAATCCACCCAAAATGGAAAGAACACCTTGTGTGCTCTGTTCTACTTCCTGAAAATAGGGCACATGCATATATCAACAAGAGATTAGTTTGTTATGAATATTAAGAGTGCGTGGAGTTATGATCTTTGTTTTGTCACCACCATATCTGGAACCAAACAGTTATTATAGTAAATTGTTCTCCATATTTGGAGTAAATGGGCATAATCCAACAACAAAGTTGTGGTTTTTTTGTGTGTCGTTCTTGTTGTTTGTTTGTTGGAACACCGTTTACCACATTCATCAACACCTCTTTATCACATTTATCGGAAAAAGAAACATTTTAGAACCACATTTTGTGTGATGCAATTGCAATTACGACTGGATGTTCGAGACAGACTGTATTAATTTATTCTTCTAGCTATTTTGGTTTAGCTATGGGAAATGCCAACTGGTGTTATGACACCTGGGAAATATCAAGGGTCTTACAAGGGGCCAGGAGCTGCACTGTATCAGTCAGAGGAGTGATCCCGAGCAGGCGCATCCCCCGACAGGGGTACAGACACACTACGTTAGTCATGTTCTTCTCCTTTGCAGTGAGAACGTACAGTGGAACCATTCTTACTGGAAACGGAACCCCTCTGTGTCGAGACTCCCATCAGCCGCTTGAACGGAATGTTCTGAAGAAAGTGGAGTTTTGTGTTATGCTTCAGATTATAGAGATATATCTTATAACATATACCGCAGATACTGTTGAACATTCTTTTATGCGGGATACAGTACTGGAGATGGAATGCGTTTCGCAGTTTGGATGAAAGGGGAGGATCGTGTGCAGTTGTTTATGTTGTTTGTGAGCTAGTAAAGTAGTTATTTATGCAGGGAGGAAAAAACAACATGTTCCCTCTGCAGCCTGAGGAACAGCCACTCAGTTGGAATGTGTGAACAGATTATCATGTCAAGTACAGTCACTGTGAGAAATGGAGAAATTATGTTTGGTAGACAAATGCTGTTTTCACTGCCTAAGTTCATGAAAAATAAGTTTAGAAAATGTATTGTCGTCAGCTCACCATCCATTTATGGTGCGTGGAGAAAATAACAGATTATATGTCAAATCTGAACACTGAAGAGTTTTTGTGTTGCGTTGTTTTGATTAGTTTCATCATTAAAATGAAATATGTTTATAAACAGGGTTTTGGCATGAAAGCCTTCATTGAAATAAATGAGGTGGAAATGACATGAGTTCAGAATTTCATATTTTATTGTGAATACATCAATATCACATTGGACCTGATTTGACAAAAATATAAATATATATAAAAGGTAGTGCTGCAGTCCAGCTGCCACTATTACTGTACAAACACACATGCTACCTCATTCACTGTCCTATTTACATTACGGTACTTTCACACATGATTCCTCACTTGCAACGTTTGTGTAAACATTTCTCTCCAGCAAAACGTTCATCAATGTGAAATGTAAACCTATCCAACGGGTCGGAGAAAGTGCATACATCATACAGTACATTTAAAGACGCAGCTGAAAACATTGCATGGTGTCTGCTCAAATTGGACCTTAATGAAACGAAAAGATCATAAAGTGCTTTTTTGAAACAAAACAAGAAAAGTCGTTCAATCTACCACCGTTTTCACAATGCAAGTTCACCTGTCTTGCGTAACCGAACCCGTACACAAATGTCCTGACGTTGTCCCATCGTAGTCGATGGAACCAGGATGTTTATTCAAGCAGCCGCAGAGCAAGCTGATGTTACTTTTGCAAAGGCATAATAATTTACAGTTATTGCCATGACTGCATAACATTACATTACTCATTATACAGTATGGACTGCATGGCTCAAATGTTAAATGTTTTTGTCACATTGTAATTCCATGTGGTAGCTTGTACCATTGAATGTAATATGTGAAAAGGCTAAATCCCTCAAGAAGTTCTCAGGACTTAAGATATTGGCCCTCTCCCCTCCCTGCTGCACACAGTTCCTTGTAGAGCTCGGAGTGGATAAACCGGGGATAGGAGTTGTTCTCCATGAGGCCGTACACTTTCTTCTGGGCCACGAGGAAACAGGTTGCAGTTGGCAGACTGAGGCTCTGGACGATGGCGTCCTTGGTGTGGAAATCCAGGTTGATCTGCAACCAAACAGGAGCAGGAAGCAAAGTGAGTATGTGGGAAAACTTTGAAATATCACATTTGCATAGGCAAAATTAGCCTTTGTCAAATGCATACCACCATAATCAACACCCTGTCAGTAACGTCATTTGCATTATCACGTTTTTGAATATCATCACTGCTGAATGAAAGGCATGGCAGGTGGCAGGTGTACTGAAAGGTGACCTCACCTCTTTAGGAGCATCACTCTTGATGAACTCCTCGTAGATATGTTTGGCCCTGGACACCATCTTCGTTGGAGACGTGATGGTCCTGTAATCCTCGCAGGCCGTCCAGAACTCAATATTCTCCTCACAGAACTCTGACTTGGAGAAGAGGCGAAAGGCTGCCTTTCCATCTGCACAGGACAAGAGTCAAGGTCAAGAATCAAATAAGGGGTGGTGGGGGGGGGGGTCAGGAGTCAAAGACTTTATTGTTCTATAACTCATATGAACTTGCTTTGTTAAAAGGGCTGTTCCTGTGTGTGACCTTTGAGATAATTCCATGCAATCATGCTGATATACACATACGTGTATGCATCATAAAATTCAGGGAGTGCCACTTACATTTGTGACTCAGGAGTTTGTCAAGAGACTGTGCCCACTGGGTTACTTCTTCTGCTGTGGGCCTGTGAGAGGAGGGACAAACTTATAAGTGACAAGCTTAACACACAAACAGAGACACTTAACACACAAGCATAAACACTTAACACACAAACATAAACACTTAACACACAAGCATTAACACTTAACACACAAGCATAAACACTTAACACACAAACATAAACACTTAACACACAAGCATTAACACTTAACACACAAACAGAGACACTTAACACACAAGCATAAACACTTAACACACAAACAGAGACACTTAACACACAAACAGAGACACTTAACACACAAGCATAAACACTTAACACACAAGCATTAACACTTAACACACAAACATAAACACTTAACACACAAACAGAGACACTTAACACACAAACATAAACACTTAACACACAAACATAAACACTTAACACACAAACAGAGACACTTAACACACAAACATAAACAACTACAGTGACAATGAAAGTGCATACCAGGGTTTAAAAAAAGACGTTCAGCAGTAACCTTATGCCTATTGACACCTGTCCACACATCACCTCCCCCATAGCGTCTCACCTGTATGCTTTTCTTTTTTTCTGCGCGGTTCGTGAAGACGAGGAGTTGATCTTCAACAGGTAACGTATCCTCGCTCTCCAGTTCTTCTTGCTGAAAACAGGGGGGTTTCATTGAGTTCAGACATTGCCATACAGTACCACTCCGACCAATTCCTTACAAGGTCCCAACCAACAGTAACACACACTCTAAGGAGTAACTCACTTGTTCCCCTTTTTCTCAATAGAGAGATCCGATGTCTTCATACAGTCCGTGCACACCATGGTTCCTTCTGACACAATGACACACTCTTTCATGTTTCTGCTGTAGGACTTTTACCAGTCAAATTATAACCTCCCTCACTCCAGAGGTACCACGTCTTTATACTCTCCCTCAGGCTACGTCACGCGAGAGGCAGGCCTAGATCAGTGATCTGATTGGCTGTCTCTGTGTAAACATTGCTTTAACTTTCCTCTCTGTGATTGGGACAGCCTGGTGCAATAGGGGCAAGTCAGTGTTTTGCAAAGGCTGTTTTGTGTAAAAGGGACTGCTTGTGCTTCCATATATGACTCAGGCTAATGCAATGGTGTCGGACTAGCCTGAGGCTACATCTTGACTGCATTTACATTTACATTCATGCCATTTAGCAGACGCCTTTATCCAAAGCGACTTACAACAAATACATTTGTTTAAGTAAGTGAATCTATCCAACAGTCATCATAAGACAAAGTAATCAATGCTCACACCAGGGGCCATTGACAGTCGTAATGCCAGAAGCCCTTTTTTTTTATTTTTTTATTAACAAGGAGAGAACTTGTACAGGGGAGAAGTGGGGGTGAAGAGGTCTCAACTGTCCCTCCTAAAGACCTCTTCACCCCCCACTACCCCCCTGTACAGTTCCTCTACTGTAAATAATAATACAAATAAACTAAAATGAAAAAAAATCCTTCCTTCTTGTAGCATTGTGACTGCCGACGGCCCCTGGTCCAAGCATAGATTTGTTTCTTATGATGACTGATGGAAGCTTAGCTGGTGGGCTAAGGATACAATTGGTTAGAGGTTGAGATTTAAACTTTGTTTTGTCAACTGGAGCATTTGTTTGTTATGCCTTTAGGTCTTATGTGGGTGTGGGTCTCCAAATAGATTCCGCATACCGTTTTTCTCTGTCATGCCAAAAACAGATGGGGAGACCGCTTTGTTGTTGTTTGAATCCCAGACTGCCCCTTTAAGTTTTCACTGTAAAGTTACGTATATTTCATTAACTAAATGAGATCGGGGTGTCATGAGAGAAGAATTAATTTTAGAGAGATGATGCACAAAGATGTTTGATCAGTCTTGTGCAATATCCGTTTTGCTTAAGATGCATACTGATAAGATTGTTAGGGTCCATAAAACACGTTCCGTTACATTCCTATTTGACAGCCTTGCAGGAGACTGGATGGAAACTGTTACACATAGAAACTTGGGAAGGAGTGTTTGGCCAGCTGAATCAAGCATGATTACTTAGACTGACAATCAGACAATAGCATTGCTGGTACTTGCCAAGTTTTTGAATTATAGTTATTATTCAATCAACTACAATCGTGACTCAAAAAGAGAAAGGACATTACCTGGTGCAACAGTGTGCTAGTTTTAACAGTCATGCACTTAAGCAGAAGGATATGAACTAAGTTGAACTGGCCCAGAGGGTCAAGAGGATCATGTTTTTACTTCTGAGCGTCAACCACCATATAGCATGTAGTGCCATTTTACCATTTTACTGTTTTTCTCTCTCTCTCTCTCTCTCTCTCTCTCACTCACTCTCTCTCCCTCTCTCTCTCTCTCTCTCTCTCTCTCTTTCTCTCTCTCTCTCTCTCTCTCTCTCTCTCTCTCTCTTATCTGCAGTACATCTCGTACTCGTACTCTCATGAGAAAGAATAATATATTTGTGCAGCTTAGTCAAAATGAAACGTAAGTCACAGGATCTCAAACCTGATTGTCTGGTTCTTGCCCACCACAGCATGGTGGGCACAGAATGGTACACTTGTCATCTAGTCTGACATTGACCGTGGATGTTTCCATTCATCCCTTGACTGCACGCAAATATAAAGCAGATTTGAATGTGTCTCTATGAGCATTACTGTGAATACAGTCAGGGTGACACAGCCAGAACAAGTCATGGAAAATGAATGAATTTGCATTGACATGGAGGACAATAACTCAATGTTCAATGCTATTTTTATATGATTGTTACATAACCAAACTGCAGACTTTATACCAGTGTACAAACATCATAACACCGTAGTGCACGGACCCCAAACCCAACCATGCAGCAGTATCCAGTTGCATCTTCATACTGTGTTGTATTGCCTTCTGTATGTGCAAACATACAAAAAACTAAAGTTGTGTATACTGCTTCAATATGCAGTAGGGCCTGTGCAGTAGGCCCTTCCAAAGTGTTGCAGCCTACAGTAGATTCACCTTTGTATAATATTGACCCGGTGGTAACACGTGGATCGTGATAACTCTGCCATGCGATGCTCATACAGCACGTAAATAACATCCTGCCCATATTGACTTAATAGGCTCCCATTATGGAAAGTGAAAGTCACTTCATCAACAATGACCATAATAGTAACTACTGTAATGTCGCTAATGTCTTCAGAAGGCTGCTGCCTTTCTGTTGTTCTATTGTTGATCTGCAGCATCTGTGTTTATCCACCTATCATTAGCACAAGCCATACTTGTGCTGATCCCTACAATTATTAAAGGCCCATGCCAGACAGTTTTGCTTCCTGGCTCTTCTTGAAGAAAACCCTCAAAGAACGGATGCACCAAGTGATGACGTTAGTCGTTCACGGAGCTACTTGGGAAAGTAAGGCCAGATTTAGCCAGGAGCAATTCTCAATAAAACCTGTCGAAAGGTTGTTTGACCCCGTTGCAAACAGCAGACTAAGAGGGTTGGGAGGGTGATATTTGACTCTATGAGATATGACTTTACAAACAGGCTAAACATGTCACAATTCGGAGCTCTGTAGATAAAAATGTCATATGTCACATTTTAGGAGGAGCATAAAAATATAATGTATTGCACAAAATACACATACTTGGACATAGATGGCAATTTTCAGACTTGAATCATTGTGCAATAACATTGTGCAGCAACAGCATGTCATATATTAGCTAAAAACCGTAAAAATGACTAATGTGGGCCTTTAATCGTACAGTGCACCTGCGTCTTCTGTATTGTGATTAAAACTGTGACCCTGCACGAGCTACAGCTACCATCTCTGGCCTGGTGAGAATGAAAACAGAATGAAAACAGAGAGGAGAGCTGTGTTTGTTATGATGTACAGACTGTGTAAGCATCAGTCTGTTCAGAAGTGGCCGGGGAGGAGAGCCAAGTTTCCACCAAGATAGAAAATACGTCCGAAAAGCCTTACGTACTACGAGGTATTTCCCAGCATTGAGGTGTAGTTTGTACCCATCTGGGATTCCTGTGGCTAAAGCATCAGCTGTACTTCTAGTGAGTAGTACACATTGCTTTGTGTTTTTTTTTTTTATGAGGGCAAATAGGAGCTACAGTGCTTCAAATTACTTAATTTGGTCAAAGGCTTGTAAGTCCTTTGACCACTGGCATTTAAGGGAACAGTGAAGAACTTGGCAAACACAACAGTGTTATTAATGTGTGTGTGTGTGTGTGTGTGTGTGTGTGTGTGTGTGTGTGTGTGTGTGTGTGTGTGTGTGTGTGTGTGTGTGTGTGTGTGTGTGCGTGTGCGTGCGCGCGCGTGCATGGGGGGCTCAGTACTGCAGATTAGTTTAGTTTATTTCCTGCCTATTTTGGGGAACTTGATGTTAGGATTAAAATGAACATTTACTGAAAACACTTACCGGCCAGGTCAAGAAGGATATTGTGTTTTATCATAACAACATATTTCAAATGTTTGTAAAAGTATGCATGCAGTATTATAGAGGAGGGCCTCAAAATAGGGTATATTGTAAATCCTGCTGTAGGTCAGAGTCAGTTGGTAACCTGAGATGTTCTTATGGATTATTATGAGTTATACTGTAAGGGTTATGGCCTTTTATCAGACGGCGTTTACTCAACTGTACTTGCTGCAAATCTCCTTACTTCTCATAATCCCCTCTTTCATTAGAAACTGAAACTCCGGCCTTCCTGTTTTCTATGTTCTTTGCTCATCAGAAGCATGAAGATACAGGGCAACAGATGTGTTTTTCAGATTATGAAAGGCCTGAAGGGGGATGTACCACAATGACAAATAGATATCTTTGACATTGACAAAGAGCATTTGAGATGATTTCCCGTAAAATGGTAACCGACCCAGTGGAGGCTGGTTGAGGTAGAAATCGGAGGACAGGCTCATTGTAATGCACTCATTCTATTCCATGCATTACAATGAGCCCGTCCTCCTGATGTAAACCTCCACCGCAAGGCTACTTTAAAAACATTGTGCAACTCACTTTCTACTTCACATGCATGTCTTTGAATATGTTGCATCAGGTCTTCTCTGAAGATTAATATTAAACATTAGTAAGTGGAAGTGATTTAGTAACACTGTTGCCACACAATCGTTATAGTTTTAGATTCGATTTTACAATTTGGTGGCAAAACATTATGTTGATCAAAATACAATTTATGAGACAAAAAACGGTGCTATTTAGACTGGTGAATGTTTGACTTTGAGTGAGGTTAAAAAAAAAAGAAATATCAGTTTACATGATTGTCAAGCTCTCATCGTGAGCCAGAAGAGGCTGTTGGTGAGGAGTTATGAAGAAGTCATTAAGGAAGTCATTTGTCCCCAAATAATTTAATAATTTAATGTCATCCTAATAATTTTTTTCCAAGCACTGCAAAAGTTAGCATCTCAACAGTGACTGTGTGTAATAAATAATACAAAATGAAAATGTTAACGGATCAACGTCCTAATAATACATTCACATGTGCATGCTCTCAATTGTAAATGTTCTGCTTATGACATCAAATTAAGATTCAGAGTTGAACATATAAAGTGAAACACAGCCTAATGTCTACAATGACACACATTTTATCCTCTATTTCACAATAGTTAATTCTTCAATGAGTCAGGTGAAAGGGTAACAAGTCATTAACTTTCTTAAACACAAACTTGGATTGACTTTTGTAACATTGTGTTCATAGTAATCAAGGGCAAGATATTCACTTTGGCCGCTGTCCATCGAAGCCTTTCTCTCACGCTCCTCAGATCTGTCCATGCAGATACATCGTGTCAGAAAAAGCCCATCCTACCACTGATCTCTTATCAAAACCTCATAGGCATCCTGTTGAACACACACACACACACACACACACACACTGTTCTCGATCGTCATCAGCACAGGAAGCTCCTCCAGCTTAGGCATGGTGTGCTGACGCTGTGTCACGGTGTGGTCGTCACTCTCTTAGTTCGCTCAACGTCAAAGACTCTCGGATAATCAACGCCTCAACGTCTCCTCCCTCGCCACAGACGCCACTGTCCAGCGCTCACACGCACCACTCTACCGCCACTACCTCTCTTATCCTCTCTGTCCAGCGCTAACACACACCACTCTACCGTCACTACCTCTCTTATTCTCTCTTGGACCCCAAGGAGCAGAGCGTCTCAGGGTGTGACCCCCCCCCCTCTCCCCCACCCCCCACCCCCCCCAAACACACACACATCATTGTGGAGACCATGTTGTCCTCGGACGGACAGAGGCTTTCTCTGAGTGTGACCCTAAAACACACGCGCATCATTGTGGGGACCATGTTGTGTTCGGACACAGGCTTTCTCAGTCTCTCTGTGCTGGGTCAGCCGTCCACGGGCCCTCACTCTGGCCCCCCCCCTCGGGGCCGCAGGAGCCCAAACATTCCAGTTAACAGTTCCATTGTTTTCTTCTTCTCTGCTTTCATCCCTTGACGGCGTCAGCGGCGAGGGATTCCAGGAGGGTTCTGTAAATGTCCGAGCGTAGGAAACGTGGGTATGAGTCCCTGTCCATCAGTCCGTAAACGATCCTCTGGGCATCGTCAAAGCAGTGCATGGTGGGAGTTTTCACGGCCCTCTTGATCCGCTCCCGTGTGTGGTGGTCAATGTTAATCTGGAACAAGAGGAGGACACACTTGATTAAGAGTCAGATACACAGAGTACAATTTATTACTCGGCGTAGTGTATCAACAAAGTCAATACACTAGTGTGAATCTGCTGTAAAACATCTTTTATGCATCTTATATTGTATGTTTGATTGATTTATGACATTTAAACATCAACCAGCGTCTTTAGTATCAGTGATAATTATTTAATCATTAAAGACAGATATTCTACTTCATATCTTCAAGGGAGAAACTAATTCAAATCCAACTGATATATGCTTGATGTTGTTATACTGTAGGCATTATCATCAAGCTAACCTCTTTGGGAGCCTCAGCCTTTATGAATTGCTCATAGATTTTCTTTGCCCTTGAAGACATCCTGAATGAAGACTTGATTTTCTTGTAGTCCTCACAGGTCAGCCAGAACTCAATGTTCTCATCGCTGAATTCAGACTTCAGGAAGGTCCTGAAGGTTGCCAGTCCATCTAAGGGCATAATTAAAAAAATACAACGAGATGAAGCACATACTTAATATTATATTTAAGTTCAGTTATTCAGATGCCAAACTAAAACTATTTTGATCTTCTTCTAAAGTGAAACTTACATTTAGACTCAAGCATTCTTTCCAATGACTGGGACCATTGTTGGGTATCTTCTAAACTTAGCCTGCTGGGAGAGAATGTGTGCTTCATTACTTAACTAGAATCAAATTTTGGTAAAAATAAAACCGGTCAGCTATGTGATGTGAGGACATATTGAACCATTCTCCAAGTTTTTTCAAATATCAAACACATGTATGTGTGTGTGTGTGTGTGTGTGTGTGTGTGTGTGTGTGTGTGTGTGTGTGTGTGTGTGTGTGTGTGTGTGTGTGTGTGTGTGTGAATCATTACAGATAACTGGAGGTTATTATCGTAACTGTAAGTAGAAACTCACAAGGTATTTGAATATTGAAATGTATGTATGTAAACTCCTCAGTCACTGTTGTACTGTATGATCTACTGCATCGTGTAGAGAGGACATGTCCCTACCTCTCAGAGGTTGATGAGTGGGAGAACATTCCCTGCAGTCGGCACATAAAGTTCTTGCCACTATGGAGAGAAAATAATTGTATCAGTAAAGTAATTGTCCAAGACTAGTTTTTGTTACTGTACAAGGCCATCCTGGTATTTACTTTCCTGTAAGTAGGTTTAATGCACAACATTTTGTTATCAGCAGACACAACATAAAGGTATACAGTTCGGTACTAGATACAAAAAGGAAATCGAATATTTAGTAAAAAGCATAAGTAGTCCATAGTAGAGAGCATATAGAGAAAACATTCTCAACTCAAGTGAAATGTAAACTCACAGGTTCTTGTTCCGAGTGCTGTCGTTTCTCTCCATGCTGAAGTGCTGCTGTGTCCGTGGTTCGTTGATTAGGCTGGGCATGTTTTAATTCCTCACCCTGGGGGTCCTGATACTGGACATGCTGTGGTTAGCGCTCTGGAGGGTTCCCCTCGACGACAGGCCTTTATATGCAGGGCGCTCGTTGCTACGTTGCTTAGGGGCTGGTGTGTGAAACATCACTGGCTCAGCCCAGCGAAGCGTAGCAAGAGAGGAAGCCCCGTCTCTCTCTCTCTCTCTCTCTCTCTCTCTCTCTTTGTGACACACACGGATGCAGATATACTCTCTCCCTGTCTCTCTCTGTGTCTCTCTCTCTCTCTCTCCCTGTCTCTCTCTGTGTCTCTCTCTCTCTCTCTCTCTGTCTCTCTCTCACACACTCACTCTCTATATTTATGGCTGCGTCTTCAACAACTCAGACCCACCCCCCCCCCCCCTGACTTCTGTATCCATCCATCTCTCTCTCTCTCTCTCTCTCTCTCTCTCTCTCCTTCCCTCCCTCCCTCCCTCCCTCCCTCCCTCCTTCCCTCCTTCATAGGCAGGCTGAACGGTGCTGATGATTCCTCCCTGACTCAAAGCGAGCTCTGTTCAGAGTATTTTTAGAGCGGCTCAGATGCAAATGACAACACCAGTGTCTGTGATAAGCAAATGATGACCTTCTCATGCTGCGACTTCAGGTGCCAGTTTGAAACTTACATTTACATTTACAAGCAATCTGTAAGCAATTAGGGTTAGGGTTAGGCTTACTTACATGTTAAAGTTGTCAACAGCATAGTGTATTTCAAAACAATAAAATAACAAATACACGCATAAGATTATTTAACCTACCACATTTTTTTTTTTTTATATATAACCTAACCAAATTATTGTTATTATTATATATAACCTAACCAAATGCATTGCTTGTTGAGTTTCTTTCTCTTCCATTCCATGCATTACAAAGAGCCCACCCTCTGATTTCTGCCTCCACCAGCATCCCCTGTTAAAAATATGCAGGTAAAGCCACTATAAGTAGCCCAGATAACCACACAGAGGAAGTGAACAAATGTAGTAGGATGTTACTCTAGCCATTCCCATGATTCAGCCACATGATGATTGACCAACACCAACTCTCTACACATTTTTTTTTAATATATATATATATATATATATATATGTTTTCAGGGCATTTCTGCTTTATTGGGATAGAGAAGAGATTGACAGGAAGGATGGGTGAGAGAGAGAGAGGAGGGTTGACATGCAGGATATGTCGATGGCCGGAACCGAACCAGGGACCTTGCGATGATACGGTATGCGCCTTAGTGTGCCACGCCACTGAACGCCCCCACCACATAGTTTCTGAAGTACACCAAGGATGTCCATGTGATTGTCACTTCTGACCAATAATACCAATGGGCTCTTTCACTCTTTTTTCAGCAGCACTGTCTGTGTAGCCAGTGGTCAACCCTGCCCAGTGGGCTCTTGGGCTGGCGTAGCATTGCACATTGGCCGACACAGCCTCCTTATTAAATCGTGTACCTATACACAACTCTACACAGTCCCAATTGCTTGTCCTGGGTAAGGGATTTTTGGACGATATGTCAACAACTTAACATATGCTACTTGAGGGTATGTGTCTTGGGTTTCTGCGGGTTTAAAGACGGGGTTGTTACTGCCTCCCTACAAGACACCTTATATGGTATTCCCCTTTCTGCATTCACCCGCCAGTGTAGCGTCAACTAGGAAACGCGATTGGGAACGCGTGCTATCGTGACACACGATTTAAGTAGGAGACCGGTATGACACTGGCTGATGTGATCCTTCTCATCTTGCCCAAAGATGGGTATGTACAGTGAACCGTTACAAAGGGACACCAAACAATGTCCCCTTATACACGGCTGACTCTTGCCCCCTAGTTCACACTTGCTACCTGTTGTGTCATTAGGCCTTGACTGACCTAAAGTGCTTGAATAAACACACTACAAGCTCCTGTGGGGTTTTACACCACACAGTATCCGTTGGAGAAGTTCCTGAGTGACGCTCTTGAGTAACTCTAGGCCACAGACGGTGCAGAACGCAGCACATTACTCACTTCCCCTTTGGCTACCATGGCAACCATTAGGGGACGGAGGAAAACAGCAACAGCTTGTCTATTAGGGACAGAGTGACATGTTGTGTCTCTTGTGTGATGCAAGGAAGGTGATATTTACAGTACCAGTAAACATCCTATCTCTCCCACCCCGAGCACAGAGTGACAATCGTCATCAGGATAACTGTTTATGCAGATATTGAAAGAGATTTGTACATAATCACAAGGGGTAACAGCTCCCTATGCAGAAATCCTTCATCAATTGTTGTTAGTCATGCAACAATTCAACTTCCTCATTTGAACACATGGTAGTCTCGTGGTAGTCATTGGAAGCCAATGCAAGACATTATATAAAAGAAAATCGATGGACTATCCAAGTAAAGTGTTCCCAACTATTTTTCCAAGGGCCATGACTGGCATGAGTGAAAACTACATCCCAGATAAGGCAAACATGACACTCACTGAACATTCCTTGTAAAGACTGACATTATCTACTGCCTTGTGTCTGTAATACAATTTAACAGATCTCATAATCATTGTGAAATTCTCGTTTGATGGTCCTCCAGAGCTATGCACACTTCTCCTCCAGCAGTTTCAAAGTCAACACGGAGAGAGGAGAACAGAGTGAGTTGCCACAGGTGATGAGATTACTTTCCTAACAAGGGGAGACATTCAGGGTGATTTGCCATGCGTCAGTCGTCCGCTGACTCCAATCCCCTGGACAGCGATCCGGGTCAGACCCAAAGTTATTATTAGTTCCCGTCAGATTGCCTTTTTAAGCCACAACTTACAGGAATAGCACCATCTTTAGAACCGGGTCAAGGGAACAGAGCCATTTCCAGAACGAGATCAAGAGTGATGGGGGTAGTTTTTTCCAACGTCACGACACCGCGGCTGACTCGGGCTCTGGCCTCCCGTCTCTGACGCCAATTAGCAGGGTCATGAGACATGTGACCACAGCAGACTTTCTAGCCCGGCTGTGGAAACCAGTTTAATGTGAGTCCCGCCCACTACCATATGATTAGTCAGTGTCATCGGACGGAATAAATATAACCCTTCATCCCTGGTCATGTTTGCATCCTAGTTAGATCCATTTAATGGAAATGATGAACTGTTACTTTGAAAGAGACAGATAACAAATAACATGTAGTCCTAAAATATGTCGTACTAGTGTAGTTAAAAGGGCATGCGAATTAAGACAGCAGATTTTTTTATATTTCTACATACAGCCTTTAATGGAAGATAAAACAATCCTTTCGCTTTGCACTCCTGTAACCATACATACTGTAATTCATTTTATACGTTTCCAAGAGTTTGAGGTTTTGAGGCAAAGAGACCCGTCAGGCATCAGTTTGGGTTCAGACAGCTCAGCCCTCTGACTCAACCACCGTATCTGTCGGTTTAGAAATCTGGTGTGTAACCTGTTCTCCATAACCGTACTGCATATGTTGACTCTTCATTCATCACTCATAGTCTCTTCACTCATCAATCATTTCCTGTATTCAGTTCTTTCCATTCCTCCCGTTGGGGTCGTAGCTGTATGTGACCGTAGGGGAGGTCACTATATTTACATTTGAGTCATTTTAGCAAACGCTCTTCCTCCGAACGATTAGCAAGAGGCATGCGTCGATGCGGCATCGTCAGCAGCAAAGCCATTCAAGCTACATGTACAAATGAGTGACGGCAGCTTGTGACTGTCCCATTGTAGCATTTTATTCACAAACTGTCAGTGAATGGACTCGGTGAACCATGACGCCTGACCCTGACTCCTGACGCCTGACCCCTGACCCCTACCACAGGGTCCTGCTGGCTTTGTGCCTCAGTCTCAGATAGGCCTCAGACCTGAGGAACCTGGGACAGGACCCCTGACCTCTGACCCCTGACCCCTACCACAGGGTCCTGCTGGCTTTGTGCCTCAGTCTGAGATAGGCCTCAGACCTGAGGAACCTGGGACAGGAGTCTTTCTCCATCAGCCGGTACACGTGCCTCTCTGCCTCGTCGAAACAGGACGGACCGGGCTCCACCATGGACCTTTTGATCTTCTTTTGGATGTCGTGGTCGATGTTGACCTGTGGGCCACACACACACACACACCATGAACATGAGTGTTGAAGACGGGTTATACACCAATGTGTGCAGCTAATGGTAAGACATGTCTGAGCTGAGGGACGTTAGAATTGTCCCATGATTTTCAAGTATTCTATGCCTAGTATACTTCTGGCCTAGTAGCAACCTATCACGGTTGGTTAACAGGGGTTAGGGTTAGGGTTAGGGTTAGGGTTAGGGTTAGGGTTAGGTTCACTGGCTTTCCTATATGCTTGAGGTTGTTCAAGTCATCATCTTTTCCCATCATCTTGTTAGCTATGTGTTGAAGTACAAAAGTACATGTAATTGTTGTAAAATCATGCCTAATGTGTCTTTGCCCATCTTGTTACAAGTATTATGAAGTAGGCTGATGATTTTCTCAGAATTCAATTGTACATGCAATAGGTAGGTCAGTTGTACATGCAATAGGTAGGTCAGTTGTACATGTATCAGTGGGATAGCGCTGCAGGTCTATTACAATAAAGACAACATTAGCATGTACATTAGCATATCTCTATCCAGTTTCTACACAGGAGTACAGTACCAGTCAAAGGTTTGGACACACCTTCTCATTCAATGGTTTTTCTTTATTTTTTTATTATTTTCTACATTGTAGATTCATATTGAAGACATCAAAACTATGAAGGAACACATATGGAATTATGTAGTAAACAAAAAAGTGTTAAACAAACCAGAATATGTTTTATATTTTAGATTCTTCAAAGTAGCCACCTTTTGCTTTGATGACAGCTTTGCACACTCTTGGCAAGGTGTGTCCAAACTTTTGACTGGTACTGTACATCTGAATTGTCGCCTGACTGACCTCTCTGTGGGCCTCTGGACGAAGGAACTCCTGGTAGATCTCCTCAGCTTTCCAGAAGAGTTCGGCTGGCGAGGTGATCTCCCTGTAGTCTTTGCATGCCAGCCAGAATTCAATATTCTCCTCACTGTACTCTGATTGCAGAAACAAACGAAAGGCTGCAGAGCTCCCTGAGATGTGAGAAAAGGCTACAATTAGTAAATATTCTCTGCTTGTGGTGCATTTTGGAGACAATAATGAGTTATTGAAGTAAATATCTATGAAAATAAATATATAGCATATAATATCTAAATAATATGATATAGCCTTCAAAGCGATCAATGTGTAGGACAATGTCATGCAAGATCACGCCATAGTCAGTCTTACGTTTGTTCTTTAACACGTTGTCCAGAGTTGGATGCAGCCCTATATGGAGACAAGAAGTTTAAAAAAGTAAGCATACAGGTGTAACTCAGAATCACGTAGATATACTGTACGTATTTGACATGCAATTTGGAATGACATCATCTGTACTATTTCTGTACTTACATGAGTTAAAAATCATTTTCATTTTCATATCTTTTATTCTGTCTTTTACTGCCAAAGAAGATGTCAGTCCTATGAATAAGAAAGCACAGTTTGTGTTAACAAATAATTTATGATAAGACATTGCAACAGATTCAGAAACATACGTTTATGGATTCACTGTGAACAACATTTAGATTTAAAGCAGTTTCCTACGAACATTATTGTTAATTATCTGGATTGGCTGGACATGAACTAAAACCGATTGCATCCCTGGCCTGTGTTTTCACCCATTAATAAAGTATGGATTTCCTGAAGTCATTAATTAGAAACCTCTGCCATTTCATAAACCATATCATTATCAAGCAGAGTTACCTTATAAGCCCTACCCAGCGAGAGAAATGAGCTTACCTTCTTGAATGTTTCCTACTTTCAATTACAGTAGATCCTTAAAATCGAACATACATAAAGTGAGTGAACTGTGAACAGGACAGAACTGAAGCCTCCTGTGCCTGTATATAGCCTCTCAGGTGTAATGTGATACTATGACACTCACACATGCTGGTACAGCTCCCGGAATACCACAGGTAAAAACACAGTGACCCAAAATCGACCGGGTTGTGATGACATACAGACACAATAATGCAGCTGTAATCTTCCACAGCAGAGAAAATTGTAGGCCTAGTGCTTTATAATGATAATAATAGTAATCAACTAGTAATAAAATGCTTTTCATTATACAATAATGACCTCAAAGTGCCTGAAATAAAACATAACACGAAAACATTTTAAAATTATTATTATGTCAGTGTAGGTTTCTAGGACACGTCATGGACACGTCTAGGACACGTCATGCCTTGTGTTGGGGACCTGCTAGTCTGTTTAGGATTAGCTTGTCATAATCATGATTCAATAGAGTCACCATACCTCTTCTAAATATCATCTTTCAGATAACCAAAATGATGTGATCTTCGGTGAAGATCAAAACATGCAGTCTAATAATGTGAGTATGGGTCTGAGAATAGAGGGATGCAGGTTTATAGTTTGCCGGGGGAGAGACCATACAGTGGTAGAGTAGTAGACCGCCTGCCACACAGAAGTGTCATTCACTGTCAATCTATGGTATCAAAAGGAAATTGAGAGGAATAAGTGTGTTCTGGAGAAAATCGCCAAGACGGTGTGCTTCCGTTCACACATACGCACATGGGCATACACACGCACACGCATGCACCCACCCACACACACACGTACAGACACACACACACATACACA
This sequence comes from Argentina silus, assembly GCF_951799395.1. Lineage (NCBI taxonomy): Eukaryota > Metazoa > Chordata > Actinopteri > Argentiniformes > Argentinidae > Argentina > Argentina silus. The sequence continues at coordinate 2,690,865 of NC_139660.1, read as the reverse complement.
CACACATACACACGCACCCACCCACACACACACGCACACACACACGTACACACGTACACGCACACACACACACACACACACACACTTTCTCTCTCTCTCTTTGATGTTTTCTGTGAACCTCAGTTATTGCATCAAGGCTTGTGACTTAGTGACGTATTGACCTTTCTTTGTCCTTGATTTCCTCAGTGTACGCCCTGGGGCATTATGAGTATTATGTTTGTGGTGGGGATGTCAGCTGGTCCACTGTAAAATTTGAGTACTTGAAACTTTCCATTTTAGCTGCAGGCCTGTTGTAGGCAGTGTGTTACACCAAGGGGGTGAGCAGAGGGGAGACCCGCCCATGGTGTACGGCCGCTCATCTGGAACTCATCTCATATGCTTGATGGAGGCTTCATTTCAAAGGGACTTCACCGGGGCTCGGAGTATGTTAATGATCACAAATACCAGAGACTACAGTATGAACATTCATGCAGTATGTCATCATGGAAATGGGGTAGGGTGAGGTGGGGTCGGTGTTAAGTATCACGATGCCTTTATGTCACCTTAAAAAATGATAATGAGTTTTTAATACTTCATGGTAGTATTTTCATCAATACCCTCAGAAAGATATTTTACATATTTTATTGGATGCTACCACAATCCAAGAGTTGCTTGTATGGGGTGTCTTGAGTCGTCTTGAAGCAGAATGTGTCATTTATTTGTTGAAGTGTGTTTTAGTAATTAAAGGGGCAATCTGAGATTAAAACCATAACAAATCGGCTGAGAGAGAATTGGGGCTTGACAAATGTAACCGCTCTCAAATTCATAGACAGAGCTATGGATGCAAGGACTGACTATCTGATGGTCACAGTTGACAGTTGAACTAAGCTCATGAGACATGCACTGTATATATCATTCATTTAAAAAATAAAAAAGTCAAAAAATGCAGAATGCCCAGAATCCCAGACTGCTCATACATTCCTCATTGAGAAATGTGTACAGCAGGCACTATGACAATCCACGTATTCATCAGGCCTTGTGGTTATATGACTTGCACAATAGAAGATTGCTTTAAATAAACAAATAGAGGTGTGTCTTGGTGAATCAAATTCAGGCACGGATGAATGAATTAGTCATTGCCTCAGTATGCATTGCAAGTTTTACACCTTAAGCAGGAGTCAACCGTATAACCACTGATATATGGTCAGGTATTTTTTCATCATGGTTAAGGTTAGGATACATGGTAGGATCATCTGATCCTAGATCTGTGTTTACGGGTCAACATCTACCTTTTGTGTAGTAATCAGTCAAAGGAGGTATGTGTGTGTGTGTGTGTGTGTGTGTGTGTGTGTGTGTGTGTGACAAGTGGACGGGCAGCATTCCTGTCCACTACCTCCACTCCCATAGAGTGTAACCGTGGAGATGCAGTAGTGTTGTACCTGCTTTGACTGTATCAATGGCAGACTGTTCTCTCGGGCGAGGTTGTGGGAAGAAAACCAAACAATGGTGACATCTGATGGAAAATCAATCTGGTGATAAGTTCCGTCACCCCGAGGAAACAGATCATGTAAAAATGGCACCTGAGGCACGTGGATTGTTTGAAACAGGAGTGAGATACAAAGACCTCCCCTTGAGCTGTTTGTTGTTTAGTTTCTGTGTGTGTTTTTTTAGGAGTTAGGATGAGCTGGCGGGAAAATATCAACAGTGAGATCCAGACCCTCGCTCAACAGATTGTCCTTGTTGTTTTCCGTTTCCGATCTTTCTGCACAGGTTTGTCTGATTGAAAAAATGAGGTTGGGGATAGGGAGAAAATAAATGCTTGAAAGGGCGGGGGCCTCCCACCTCTGCTACTGCATGTTGAAACAGAGTTGAAATGGAGAGTTTATTTTGTCGCATTTGTTTTCTCGGGCCTGACACCTCTGAGCAGACGGGGCCGAGCCCAGCCCAGCCCAGCCCAGCCCACATATTGTTGCCCTAGACGACTGTGCTTAGATGGTGGTCCATTCCATTATTAGTGTGATACTCCAGGTCCTGGAGGGCACCAGTGTGCAGACCTAATACAATAACCCCGGATTCAGCTGATAAAGAGCAGGCATACGCCCACACACACACACACACCACTGCACGCACGCACGCACGCCCACCCACACACACACACAGACACACACACACACACCACTGCACGCACACACACACCACTGCACGCACGCACGCACGCACGCACGGACGCACACACACACACACACACACACACACACCACTGCTTTTCAGTTCTTTAATGAAGAATGCTATAACAGTGTAGATTCTGTTGGGTGGAGCAAATAAGTTTTTTTTTTTCCTTCTCCCAATGGTTTCCTAAACGGGTGTGTTTCTGTGAGTCAGTCATGGGGTTGCATCATCAGATGTACTGGGACATATTTAAAGCATTCACTGTTTGTTGGCAGTGGGTGTTCATTGGCAGTGGGTGTTCATTGGCAGTGGGTGTTCATTGGCAGTGGGTGTTCATTGGCAGTGGGTGTTCATTGGCAGTGGGTGTTCATTGGCAGTGGGTGTTCAAGGGCAACAGACAGTCGAATCAGTTTTTATACTCAGCATTTTCCCCCTCTGACCTCTCTGCTCGTTTCAACCCATTTGTTCCCAGGTGATTTCCATTCATGAAACTATGCAAATCATATGCCATTAGTGACCCTTTTAGGTTATATTTAACCCTTAAAAAAGTACGCAAAAAACTAGCTTTTGTTGACGGTCACAATTGTGACCAGTAGGAATAAGCAATGTCTCTAACATTAATCGAACAAATTGTAAGTTACCCCCTAACCTGAATATGTATATTAACCGGGCCACTTACCCACACACCAAACCCTTACTGACACACCACAGCTTTGTTACCCCGATAACCTATCCCTATAACACACTACTGATATAATCATGCCTTGATTCTGTATACCCATAATGCCCCAGCTCATTTCCAAATACACCTGACAGTTACCTTCCAAGCAACCCTCTTACCCACTGTGCCTAGGCCACCATTCCACCGAAAGTCTGCATCTGCTTTATTGTAAACTTGGAACTTTATGGGAATTGAGTTCCCATATTTACGACGACGTGTCCCTGTTTGAACCTTTGTTTTCAATTGCATTACCACGAGCTATGACAAGGGGATTTTACGCCCAACGTCTGATATGACATTCCCCTAAAGCCTTAACCACTGGCCTCTGACTGTCATTGCGTCGTCTAAGGAAGTCCCCCAGAAGAGCGGCCATCCCTCTGCCTGCCTCTCTCTGAAGGGGGCCATGTGACTTGTATTAGGAGATCCCCAGACGGCTGTATAATTGAATTTAGCGGTAATTAACTGATAATGAGTGGTTAAGAGAGACCAGATGAAACAGTGGAGTCATTAATTACCTGCCCTGTGAAGACAACCCTGTTAGCTCAGTGTGAGAGAGACGGCACTGGGCAGTGTGGCAGTGCTGAAGGTACACGCCTCATATCAGAGGACTGTTTATACTGGTTATACTGGTTATACTGCTTATATTTTTTATTATTTCTATTTTATTTTAAAACTTATTAAAACTAATTGTTGCACTACTCTGTGGCACTGTCACTTTTGCATTTCACTGTATACTTGTATGCACGTGACAAATAAAGAATCTTGAATCTTGGATCTTGGATTGTAACGTGCCATGAGCATACATTTTCATTTCTGTTATCAAGAACAATGAATAATAATAATGTGTACTTTATTGATCCCCGAGGGGAAATTGTCTATCTTCACACCCCAAGACAGCACACTTTTAGGGGGAACAGAGCTCTGGGCTCTATTGCACAGGGTCAGCCCCCGACAGGCATCCACAGGGTCAGCCCCCGACAGGCACCCCTGGAGCAGTAGGGGATAAGTGCCTTGCTCAAGGGCACAACGGCAGTGGTGGTAGGATACCTTAGATAGGATGCCAGCAACCCTCCAGTCACCAGCTCACATGTGGCCCCCTCCCAAGGCGGGGATCAAACCAGCGACTTTCTGATTGCTGGTCAGCCTCTCTAACCTCTAGGCTACCTGTCGCCCGAGACGAAACAGTAATACATTCATATTTGACTTGACTTGTTCTGCTTAGTGGAGCAAAAAAGGCCTCAAATAACATTTCCGGCAAACATATGGGGAAAAGTTCCTAGACAGTGGCACGTCTGGGTCGATGTCACTGGGACCTTAGTGGTTGTGTGCTGTACTTGAGAGATGGTGTGCTGCAGCGTCAGTTTTGTTTACCAAACATACACAATAATCTCTTATCACTGAGGCGAATGCAAACAACCTTTCTCACGCTTGCAATAACCATGTTTGAAATGTTTCAGGATGTCAGGATGGCTATTTCTATTTCCTCTGATTCGTCTTTTGGCAACCCAAAAAAAACCCAAACCCAAAATTGTGAAAGTGCTACTGACTGGATCTCTGTTTTAGGACAATAGTGAAATTCAGTATTTCTTCATTACAAAATGACTCATTTTTCAACATTGTTTCATAATGAATACTGGCCCTCTATTGCTCAGTTGGTAGAGCATGGTGCTATCAACACTTAGGTTGTGGGTTTGATTCCCACTGGGACCATATATACTGAAAAATCTATGCACTCACTGCAATGTAAGTTGCTTTAGATAAAAGCGTCAGCTAAATGGTGTATATTATAATGAATCTCCATCACTTGTGATCCTTGCCTGAACAAGCAAGACTCATCACATTGCATCTGCATCTGCAACTGCAACTCACACCCGCAGCGGTCAAAACATTACAATTAAACGTCAGGAGCATTTCAGTAACATGTGTAGCAACATGCTGAGGTCTTACAGGACTTCTTAATCTCGGGTGTCTCAGTTTTATTGTTGAAGCATGCAAACCAACATTCAAATCCCACTGCGCTGCAGATGCTTTTATTGAAGTATAAAACAAGCAAATGTGCATGCTCATCCTGTCCTGCTGTCTCTCATGATGCACACACACCTGTGCTGGGTGACGTGACGTGCCCTGATGATGATGATGATGGCTACGCCATCACGGGTGCATCTCACTGTCCTAAAGCGTCGTTCTGGCTGATGGACGAAAGGAGACAAGCATGATAACAGTTGTACAAATCTCGGTTTTAGTTTTGAAGCTTTTCTTTGATACACTTGAACTCGAAGCGTTTTCTAACGCATACGTGTGAGTGAGAGGGTGGACCGTGTGAAAAGAGAGGTTTAGATCTTAAGAAAGAGCCGCTGTAACAACCACTTTTCGAGGGGAGCGGAGTGTGTGGAATAGGATGAGAGAAACTATTGTCCCCACGTCTCTGCAGATAGAGTGGGTTTCTGTGTCATCAGTTGTTCTGCGAAACCCTCTCAGACTTCCTCTGAAAAGAGGTGGAAGTGAAACAGCTTTGGCAGCCGAGGGGACAGGGGGGGATTCAGGAGAAGTCAGACTGACAGTTTCCCATTGTCTGGTGTCTGGAATCCCCTGAGAGAAATCCTCCGCTCAGGCCTCACCGTGCAAATCCTCAAGTGTCTGACTTTCGTCAGCAGAATTGAAAGTGTGGAGTGCAACGACTAGCGTCTTAGTATTCTTGTTTATGCTTGTAAGGAAAAAGAAAAGAAAGAGCGTGTGTTGTGGTGTGCTAAGATGTGATGTAGAATAGTGGGGCCAAGTTCAAAGGGCAAGAGTCAAGTGTAAAGCTGTTGCTGGGTTAGCATGCATCGCAAGGTTTAATATGCATTCACACGATCCCTATCGAGAGATATAGTTAAATATTTTATAGATAAGTGAATTTTTACCTTCAATTATAGCACCATGTCTTAATAATGAAAAGGACACATATTGATGACATCCAAGTCTTTATTGCCACCTAGTGGTTATCCCAATGTAACACTGTATGTAACACTGTTGTGAAGTAAAGCCCATGTGGACATCACAGCCTACTACAGCCTAAGTTACATACAAACAAGCCTACATTTCATCACAGATCAAAACAGTGTGTAGGGCGAGGGGGGGGAGGCGTGTGTGTGTGTGTGCATGTGTGTGTGTGTGTGCGTGTGTGTGTGAGAGCAATGGGTATATGGAACATTCTCAGATAACGGAAGAAACCCCATTTCTAAACCTCCAAAGCTATAGGTATTAGAGCAGTGGAAGCCTGCTGCAGGAGTTCTTTGTAAGAAGTTCATACTTCCACAGTCGGGACTGCGAACAATTTAGGGCACTCAGCAGAGTCCCAGACACCTTATCTCCCCCCTCCCGTGAGTTTCTCTGCTGCCGTGTTCCCAGACCCAAAGTCCCAGGGCATTATCTCCTTCTCTGTAGCCCAGAGTAGGACCTACCTGCTGGGGCCTCACTACCTCCCTCCCTCCATGTCCTCCTTCCCTCCCATCACAGCATCCAGCCCACCCGGGGGTCCATCATCACTGAAACACAATAACATAAAACTGCTTCCTTCCTCTAGTCACACACACACGCAGGCAGGCAGGCAGGCAGGCAGGCAGGCAGGCAGGCAGGCAGGCAGGCAGGCACGCACGCACGCAAACACACATCTATCAACCATGAGATGGCAGAGAAGATTTTCAAGGCAAAATCTACTTTCTAGTGTCCCTGGCTCAACCCTAGGGAATCTGTGATTGGGGTGGCACAAAGTCTCTCCCCTATTGGAACCCTAACCCTAACCCTAACCCTATTGGAACCCTAACCCTAACCCTAACCCTATTGGAACCCTAACCCTAATCATATTGGAACCCTAACCCTAACCCTATTGGAACCCTAACCCTAACCCTAACCCTATTGGAACCCTAACCCTAACCATATTGGAACCCTAACCCTAACCCTATTGGAACCCTAACCCTAACCCTAACCCTATTGGAACCCTAACCCTAACCCT
>NC_139660.1:2644002-2679002 GCF_951799395.1 Argentina silus | reverse complement strand
TTGATCTTCTCTGAGAGAGAAACAGGGAACCGAGATCACAGGAAGCCTGTCTAGTCGGAGATGTGCTCATGCCAAAAAATGGAGAAGAGAAACCAGTTCTCAAAATAATGGGATTCTTCTTGAAGGCGTCTTAAATCAGTCTCAGATCAGAATACATCAATAACGGACAGTAATACTAGCCCAAGATAAATGAATATCAAAGGTTTGCAGTCAATATCAAGGGTATAACAAGTTACCAACACCATTAACTGTATGTACTCCTTCATACACCAATGGTCAGTTACTTTATACAGGAATATGATGTAAGTCTTGTATACACATAGTAGTTGAATAAAGAATCATTTTCTATAAACGATTGATAATTTCAAATCAAGCTAAGATGAAAACGACTCAAGCGACAACAAGGTAACCAATCTCAGTCTCTCCTAGTCAACGCAGTTTCAGCACACATTGCTCATCGTGACAGGAATGTTTAGGTCAAAACGCACCCATTTTCTGACCTCGTTGTCAATTCAGAGCATTGTACTTACACGACCCGCGTGAGAGTGGCAGAAATGTCTGTGATATTCCTGAAAGGCAGAGTTAAGTGTGCCTGTATATCAGCATTCGTCAATACGTTCGGCAAGGTCTGATGTTTTTTTTCCAACTTAGACTTCCCTATTTCCCTACTGCAATTCCCCCGAGGCTACAAACAGGTCTCTACATGCAGGGCTGGAATAAAAAGTATTGGCAGAAGCCGGGACAGAGGTGAAACTGAGTTTTTCGCTCTGTGTGTGTTTTTCCGTATAATTCCCATGGAGGGACTCAGGGAACCTTGAAGAATGAAGGGAGATGTTTGACCCAGTTCAGCACAGACCCCTGCACCCATAACTCTCTGATGAAGACAAGTGGTAGAAAGAGGGAGGGAGACACCACTATGTCTGTCAGATAGGGGGTGGGGGGGGGGGGCGCCATCAGAGGGAGAGGGCTATGAAAATGACGGATGACAGAACAAATGGCACAGCTGTGAGCGAGGGGTGGGGGACGGGGACAGGGACAGGGACGGGCGGCGGCGGCGACGACAGCCCAGTGGGTCTACCTGTCCGCCCCTCGCTCGCACACTGCTTGATTTGCGGGGTCTCGGCGGGACTCTCGTTCCGGCCAGTCAGGAAAACAAGAACAGGTGCCGTAAAACACCGCTGCGGCTGGGATTTGCATCCGTAATGACCTCACCGGTGCAGCTGGGAATCTGATTTCACAAACAAAGGTCTGTCAGACGTGAGCTCCGCGGCTAGGATTGATCTATAGCAGGGGTGCACCACTGCTGTCCTTGCTTTCCCGTGTCTAGATCAGTCTCTGATTAAAAAATCAAGCAGACGCTGTAGCCCTTCGGGACGGGTGCAGTGCAGCCCCTGGTGTGCAGCAATATAATTGGTGTATGGTCCCTCTTCTATGGCCCCTTCTATGGCTTCTGTGTGTTTTCCATTTGCCTTCTAGTTGATTGGTGTCTAGGGGCAGACATAAAACTGTGTGCAGGTCTTTTCTATTTGTCACGTAATTCATTCTCTTTGAACTACGGCCTCGGCTGTGCTGTGAACAGGCCAGGTGAAGGCCGGTTGGAGGTTTTATACGTTGTGTTCTTTGTTCTATGCTGTAATTCATCTACATGTACTAAACAGCCTGGGGCTTACGATTAATAGACCTATCTTTAATTCATTGACTTGTATCATTGACCTGCTTTGTTGATTTAAGAGCACATCCTCATAAACCACAATGGTTACCAGCGGAGACAAAAGTTTATGAAAATGTGCATCATCTACAGTCTTGATATGTACCCCTGCTGTAGAGAATTATGTCATAATGTATAAACAAATGTTTGTGATTTTCAGATGAGCTACTACAATGCTTAAGAAAGATTGCACAAGTATTCATGCAAACAAGAACATCCTTAAGCATACCTCAGCCTCCTTAGGTAAACATCAGGTAAACTTCTAAATATTTGCTTTGGCGAGTCCCCAAAGTGGTTGAGCTCTGCACAGTCTTTCCATGGGCAATTATGATTTAAATAAATCAACACCACTCTTCATGCATACTCAATCAATGACAGGGGCGACTCATTTAAACATTTTCACTCAAATTGGTTCTCCCTATCGGGAGGGAGATGGAGGAACAGGGCTAGATAGAGAGTGATGGGGAGACATGGGACACAAATGATAAATCTGAATAGAATGATTATTTTCATAATTAACTTTTGTTATGACAGGAGTTGGTCTGGGACTTCCATATCTAATTCATCTAATTTTCGTTCTCACATTCTCTCGGTCTGATTAGAGCCTGATTGAATGGGAGACTGATTGAATGGGTGATTAGTCGCGCTCCCAGGCCTTTGTTTTCACTGTGGCACCCTATTCTTTTATTACGTTTGACCAAACATTCAGAGTGAAATCCCTGTTCACTCCAATGATACAATAACCATAGCCCCCTTAATCCCTACACACACACACACACACACGCACACACACACACACACGCACACACACACACAAACACACACACACACACACACACACACACAAACACACACACACACACACACACACACACACACGCACACACACACGCACGCACACACGCACACAAACACACACACGCACACACGCACGCACACACGCACACACACACGCACGCACACACGCACACACGCGCACACACACACACAAACACACACACACACACACACACACACACACACACACAAACACACACACACACACACACACACACACACACGTATAAAGACAGTGCCTTGTGATGTACAGTATGAGAAAGAAAGGAGAAAGAAAGGATTCCTCCACACTGCTGTTCACCAACGTCATTCTGGAGTCTACATGGGGACAAAGATCTGACCAGGCGAAGTTTTTTCATGTCATCTTACAATACACCCTACCCATCTCTGAGTACTGTGTACCAGCCCATCTTCAGTCTCTGTGTGGATCTGAACCCCACCACACTACCGACCACTGTGGGGAGCTCTGTCTCTGTCTCTGCCTCTACTGGGCTGCTCTTTCCCCCTCCCTTTGTTCGTACTCCTCTGGCAGTAGCGATAGCACACTGGCTTTGGACTGATGTTACTCATGTTAAAAGCTCAGCTGGGAAGCGGGTGTCCCCAGGACTGCTGCTCCATGGCCTTAGTGTTTGGCTCTGTGGCTGGATGGACCATCTGGGTTAAAGGGGGATGCATTGTATGCCGAGTCTGATGGGTTTTGTTTTGAGTGCTCTACTACAAGACCTCCTTCTGTTGGTTTTCTCAAATCATTCTCTGACGACTTACAGCACCACATACAGTGCATTCAGTAAGTATTCAGACCCCTTAACTTTTTCCACTTTTTTGTTATTATTCTAAAATGGATTAAATTAATTTTTTCCCTCATCAATCTACACACAATGCTCCATAATGACACAGCCAAAACTGGTTTCTAGAAATGTTATTAAAAAAAAAAAGAAACTGAAATATCACATTTACATAAGTATTCAGACCTTTTACTCAGTACTTTGTTGAAGCACCTTTGGCAGTGATTACAGCCTCAAGTCTTCTTGGGTATGACGCGACAAGTTTGGCACACCTGTATTTGGGGAGTTTCTCCCATTCTTCTCTGCAGATCCTCTCAAGCTCTGTCAGGTTGGATGGGGAGCGTCGCTGCACAGCTATTTTCAGGTCTCTCCAGAGATGTTCGATCAGGTTCAAGTCCGGGCTCTGGTTGGGCAACTCAAGGACATTCAGAGACTTACAGAGTCCCGAAGCCACGCCTGCATTGTCTTGGCTGTGAGCTTAGGGTCGTTGTCCTGTTGGAAGGTGAACCTTCGCCCCAGTCTGAGGTCCTGAGCACTCTGGAGCAGGTTTTCATCAAGGATCTCTCGGTACTTTGCTCTGTTCATCTTTCCCTCGATCCTGACTAGTCTCCCAGTCCCTGCCACTAAAAACCATCCCCACAGCAGGATGCTGCCACCACCATGCTTCACCGTAGGGATGATATTGGCCAGGTGATGAGCGGTGCCTGGTTTCCTCCAGACGTGAGGCTTGGCATTCAGGTCAAAAAGTTCAATCTTGGTTTCGTCAGACCAGAGAATCTTGTTTCTCATGGTCTGAGAGTCCTTCAGGTGCCTTTTGGCAAACCCCAAGCGGGCTGTCATGTGCTTTTTACTGAGGAGTGGCTTCCGTCTGGTCACTCTACCATAAAAGCCTGATTGGCGGAGTGCTGCAGAGATGGTTGTCCTTCTGGAAGGTTCTCCCATCTCCACAGAGGAACTCTGGAGCTCTGTCAGAGTGACCATTGGGTACATCTCCCTGATGATGGCCCTTCTTCCCCTATTGCTCAGTTTGGCTGGGCGGCCTGTTCGAGGAAGAGTCTTGGTGGTTCCAAACTAAGTTAAGTTAAGTTAAATAAGTTAAAGGGTCTGAATACTTTCCGAATGCACTGTACACGCTTAGAGATGTATTACAGTGAATACACATTATGCAGTACCTGTGTATTTTACAACACAGTCTCCTAATAAAATCGTGTACCTATACAAGATTGTATCCGTTCTCAATTGCGTGTCCTGGTTGATTCATGAGAGAGATTTTTGGACGATAACTCAAAAACTGAAGATATACTACGTAAGGGTAAGTGAATTTGCGTGACTTATGTAAGAAGTTAATCTTTATTAACTTCGAATTGCGTGGTGGCTAGGCAGTGTTAGGCATTCTCTTTGAGCGGTTAAGGTAAGGGTTCTGTCATTTGTCAGGGGAAGACATTAGCAAACATTAGCACCGACAACTATAATTAGAAAAATATTGTTGTCCATAGCGTGATTCGAACCAGCGATGTGCGGGGTTGCAAAGCGAGCTGTTAATGACACCACCCCTCCTCCTTCACCTTTAGCTGTTCTCGGTAATCACATTCCCTCTCCACACCAACAGAGAGCACTGCCATTGTGGCAGAGAGGGGCATTCACACAAACGAGACAAAAGACAAGTCATTTACAATTTCACACAGAAAGCCAACACACGCTAGCAAACACTGCCGTCCGACTGTGGCTCCATTAGGGTGTTTTTGTCTCGGCAGCTGAGAGACAGGAGGGGAGCCCTTGGTCGCAACGACAGAGACACTCCTGTAATCTGCATGCCTCCTCTTCAGCCTGAAGATGTAGATCAAGTCTGCGTAATTATCCTCTGATTGAGTATTCATAAATGATTACGCCATTGTTTTCTCTTTAATGATGCAAATTACGACTAATTACCTTGCATTAATGGATGCCATGAGCCGCCGAATAGTGCAATTAGCACAGTGTTTATCTAATGGCACCATGTGTAAATATTAGTCCGAATGAATGTATAGTTAATGTGAACGTGTCCATTCATCCTCCTCGCTGAAGCAAGTGAAGAAGAAGTTCCCTCAGTTTGATGGATGTCTTGGAGGGAGAGGCTGGGCAGATAGTCTGCATCACTGAGATTCATCCCATTAGCAACCACATTATCAAGGTGGTGAATAATACACAGGGGATATAATGAACTTCTTATAAGGTTTTTTTTGTCTCGAGGCAAAAGTAACAATGCAGCCTCACTCCCGCGGGTCTCAAACTTCACAAAAGCCCAGCATTTAGACAATGATATTTTGGCTTTTGGAAAAATATTGTTGTTGAAAAACCTTCAACTTATTCCAGTAATCACTTGTGGCCCATAAGATATTCATCAGTATGTAGTTAGGCACTGCTTATACTGAGCATATTTCACCTCAAGGCATAACGTTTGTACATTCATTATTTTTTTTCTTGGTGATGCAAGTACAATAATTTACCTATAAGCCTTTTCCCCTTACAAAAGCCTGTTGATTCTAAACAGACAGAGAGTTCTATCATAGAATGCTTGTTTGCCATGACTAGCAAGTTAATAACTTCTATGATTAATAGCAGAGTGTAATATGAACGTATGCCCTCTTTTATCTGCCATGATGCTAAAGAGCAACAAACCTTGAACTTGAACTACAGTATTCGTTCTGAAAGCATTTTCATTACGTGTGGAGCATTCAACACGACACAAACTACACAGACAGAGGCTAGGGTCTGACTCACTCATTCAAAAGTGAAATGCTGCCCTCAATTTCAAACTGATGTTATCGGTAAATAGAGCTAAGTTTTTTTTGCCCCCCACATCCCTGCTCGTGTTGATGTCAAAATCAGCTTGTCTTTCAGATGCTGTGCAGTCGGAGTGTGGCCGTTGCAAACCGTTCCATGTCACCCGTAATGTGGGGTTGTGTATGAGTGAGTCAGACCCTAGCCTCTGTCTGTGTAGCTCTCTCCATTCACCGCCTCACACAGTAAATAGCAGAGTAGCCACTGGAATGGGTTTTATGTGGGTAACAACACCACAGATATGAATCTGCTCTGGTCCTTGTGGCACAAGGGACACTTAATCGTTGCTACTCGAGGCCACCATTCTGCCTCACAGCTGCGGTGGTTATTAACCTCACGTCTCTTCTGTTTACGTGACAGCATGTGTTGTTATTTACTACCGTTCCTTATTTATGGGTGCCTTTAAATCAGTGTGTTGTTGTTTACAATGATTACTGTTCATTTTACTCTTACATTCTCAGGTGTGAAATTGAATTGCATGAACTACTGGTTCTGCTTTGTATGTTGTGTTGTGATTCTGCGGTTGGCACGGACTTAATTGACTGAGGCAGCTGTTGCCAATCCCTACCACGTCCTCCCTCTCCGAACCAGTTGCCAAACACGCCCCAGAATTGGAGATGAAAAGGAAATGGACCCTTACCTTGGGGGAATCTGAGGGAAGGTCGGGGAAGGTCTTGACCGGCCAACACCCGCCTTGTTGTGGAGTGACCCGGAGTGACCCGACCAGCCTCCCACTCCCGCACTAGACTACTGACAAATATCATACAACGCTCTCTGTAGCACTACTGAGGGAAAGTGCTTCTTGCTAAACGTTCTTCCGCCGCAGATTGAAGACCCATCTCTTCAGGCTACATCTTAACTGTCCCTCCTAAAGACCTCTTCATCCCCACTACTCCCCTGTGCAAGTTTCTCTCCTGTAAATACATTTAAAAAATGCTTTCTCCTAGCATTGTGACTGCCGACAGCCCCTGGTCCTGGCAGAGATTCATTTCCTTATGATGACTGATGTATAGATGATTCACTTGTAAGTCGCCTGCTAAATGCCATAAATGTAATGTAAACGTTGTTATATTGAAGTTTCTTGTTTTATTGTGGCTACAGTATCTCCTGTCAATGTGGTTTTGTTCGTCGAATGGGAATCCGTTCAATTTAGAAAGTGAATCCCTGGCAGTTAGCGACACGTCTGTCAGAATGCAACTTTGAATAAAGTTTTGTGAGAAAACTGTCAGTATAAATCAATTCAGTCATCAGAGTTCCACCGTGCTTGGGTTACCTTTCATTGCAGACAAATTTCATCAGCATTCATGCAATGGCTGTTTTGTGTTATTCTATTCTATTTGTTTATGTCGCTGCTTAAAGTCCTTTAAAGGGCCCTTGACAAAGCACTATGAATTCTTCAATTGGTCTTGTCTCTCGCCATATTTCTCCCGACACTTGAAGAAAACTGCTCTTTCTCCTCGCCACTCTCAATCGTGCTGTTGCAGACCCTGCCCTCAGAGGGATACGCTTTTGTGCACTGCTATATATAGCTTTAAGTACACCAGAGGAGAGAGTGAGAGTGGAGGGATGGAGGAGAGAGAGAGGGAGGGTACTAATGGGAGATTTCACAGCACAAATGCTTCTCGGCCTTGATGACAAGAACAGGGGCTGCTCAGACTTACACTGTGGTTGACCGACCATGGGGTTGGACGGACCAATGAGCAAACAACAGCAGAAGGACAGGAGAGAAAAGAAAAGACCAGACATCGCAAGTGGTGAATGACATGCCATAACCTCTCTCATTCAGTCCCACACAGCTGGGAATCCGGCCTTCCCTTGTAATGGCCAGCTTGTTATAGCCAGCTGTGACAGCTGTGGGGCGGCAGGTAGCCTGGAGGTTAGAGGGGCCGACCAGCAATTGGAAGGTTGCTGGTTCGATCCCCGCTCCAGGAGGGAGCCGGATGTGAGCTGATGACTGGAGGGTTACTGGCATCATATCCAGGTGCCTACCGCTGCAGTTGTGCCCTTGAGCAAGGCACTTAACCCCTAACTGCTCCAGGGGTGCCGGAAATATGGCTGACCCAGAGCCTAGCGCTCTGTTCTCCCTGGGGGGGTGCGCGTGTGTTGTCTCAGAAGGGGGGGTGTGCAGTGTGTGTGTTGTCTCGGGCGGGGTGTGTGCAAAAAATTACATTCCGAGAATTGATTGCATGGAGTAAGCAGTCTTTTTTTTCTTTTTCTTTGAATAACCCTCACTGTTACCTTAAATCACCTTAAAAACCCTTACCATGCACATGTGGTGGTGAGCAATTGGGCTGGGTAGTATTTACTGTTAGTATTCGGTCCAGTTTGTCAATAGTCAGGATAATGGTATGCTCAGGCAAACTTTAGTTCAGTCAAACATGGAATGGCATGTGGAGATCAAGCCCAACTGGGATTTGGTCCCGTGTGTCAGAAAGATAAGCAGAGGTGTGCGTTGGTCCGGATCACATGATAGGTTTGCTTTTGTGCAGTCCATTGCTCTGTGACCTCGCCACTGCGGTCCCTGTTGGTAGGCAGATCCCCCTCCTAATGGCACACAGACTGGGGGGGGTCACAGTGAGGCTCACCCCAACCCCGGCGAGAGGCCACAGGTACTCAGTGAACCAACATTTCCAAAGGAGAGAGGCATACCAAGGCTAGACCACACTGGAAGAAATAAATCAAAAACTCTTTGTTTTGGATTAAATGTTTGTTTTGAAAGCAGGCAGGAGTGTACATGGACGAACACATACACACAAATATATTGAAGCACACACATGAACAAGTGCACACACACACACACACACACACACACACACACACAGACACACACACGCATGCACACACACTCATGCACACGCGCACACACACACGCACGCATGCACTCACGCACATAAAAACACATGTTGGATCACGTGCGTAGGCGTAGCTGAAACACATGGATATGTATTCTTCATACATACATATTTATGAGTTTTTTTTCCATTGTGCGTCGTGAAATTGGCAAATTACACAACCTTTACCAATGCAAGTGTTTTGCAGACTGTAAAAAACAAGAAGAATGGCTGACATTTCCCTCTCCATAATCTGTGTGAACACAGCGCATGCTTGATTGACAGAGCTCGTAAGGGCCTCTTATTTTTCCAATCAGCAAAGTAATTACAGAGGAAACCTCATGGGTTACCCCCATGTAATCTGGTCATGGTGGGCTGATCCTCATCTGATAGAAGAGTGATTGTAAATGCCTATCAAATACCCTGCTATCTTCATTTGGAGAGAGACTGTGTGTATAAGTTTGCATTGTGGATTCAAGTACTCTACGTGGCCTCAATTCAACATGTAACAGAGTGGAACCTCTCACCAACTGATCTCCAGTCTACCAGTTAGATTCCTCTTACAGGTAGATGCTGAAAAATGTTGAGAATCAGACTTGTACGCGTGCGGCAGGGGAGGCTGATGGATGGGTGGTAGTTGCATAAACCGAGACACTGATAAAACTGTCTGAACACGATAATGCCCCTCCTAAGGAGAACACCCTACATCATCGATCGGGCACAGTTTATACAGGTCCATCTTCTTGGTGAAGTGTGTAAGCCTCGTTAAGCTTCCCTGATTGGGGCTGATCTGACCCACACAACACATGAAATGAGATTCATAATCCTAATCTGTTTCTCAGGCCCAAATGACACTGCTCACTTAGACCCAGGTCTACTGATGAGGCTCCATCTCTACTCTGCAAATGATCACACCATTGATTTCCTCTGTCTCTCAAATTGGACCAAATCCTCATCTATCACAGAAAGGCCTCAGACGCAATTCACCAGCTATTTTCTGTTGACCTGGAAAGAAAGACCTGGGAGACGAAGGACGGCGTGATTCTTCCTCCCAGAGTACAGACAAAATAACAACGCATGGGCCACAGAATATTAATGCACACGTCAGGCGGGGAAAACACAACAATACACATTGAAATTCTCCAAAATACATCAATGCTTGTGTGTAATGAACCCCTGTATCTTAAGGGCATTGAAACACATATGCCTCTAATGTCCTCTTGCCCATTTCAGTCTGAGCATTTAAATCATCATTCATTTCTGACACTCTGCATCCAGCCTAGGCCCTGTGAATTCCCAAGAGCCAGAACTGAACAATAGCAGAGGGTAGGCGGGTACCCCTGCTCCTAATAGCATCTACCACACACACACGCACACACACACACACACACACACACACACACACACACACACACACACACACACACACACACACACACACACAAAAACACACACACACAAAAACACACACACACACACAAAAACACACACACACACACACACACACACACACACACACACACACACACACACACACACACACACACACACACAGAGCCTCAATAATGCCACTGTATTTAGTGCAATTGGCTGATCCCTGAAGGATGTTTGAAAATTAGTAAGGTCCATAGGTTGCTGTACCAATTATAGGCACCTAGGTACCTACTACCCTGTGCAGCCTCTGACCAGAAAAACTGATTCCAAACACGTTGCCCTTTCTTCATGCTCACCGGGCCGTTCTAAATTATGTCCTGCGGAAGTGTTTTAATAACAGTTTTTCTGCAGAGTTTATACCACACTGCATAAACCAGTAGGATGAATAAGTACTCCAGCACCCAAGTTCTGGGTCACTTTGGTTGATAGGGTGTGGTGTACTGCGAGTATGTGACTGCAATATGCATGGGGGAGGCAGAGAGAGAGAGAGAGAGAGAGAGAGGGAGAGGGAGGAAGGAGCAGGAGGGAGTTTTAATGAATATGTCTGACCAAGTTAATCTGGTACTGTTATTTTTGTAGTCAGACACTCATGTACGGAATTTCAATGTATGTGTTCCCCTTAAACCTATTACCACCAACTATCCTACTGTACCATAAGGCATTTACTTCCCGCTGTTCCAGTTGCTGTATTTTGTTTTATAGCATTATATTATACTGCTGACAGCTACGAAATAATAAAATCAGTTTGTCTCCCCCCACCAGGGGAAATTCAGCCTCTTTTTCACCGTCTCCCCCCTCTTCTCTCTCTGCTTCACAAATGAGAGACACAAAGTTGGGTGAAGCAAGCTGTGTCTTGCAGTCTTGCATGCTGTTTGAGACTGAATATATCCCTAATCAATTTACCCCTTGTCCCGCCCTTTCTGCGATTATTAAAGACGCTCAGCACGGATCCCACAGTATGGGTAAAAGTAGCTAAACTTATCACCAACATTACAAGTTCGGGAAAGCACTGACGTGATCATATGCAAGTTAAAATGTCTGTATTTTGGCCACTCCCCATCATTAGTGTAATAAGTTGTGTTTGTCTGTTTTTTTTTTGTTAGTTTTTTTGTTTGTTTACCCAAAATGAGCATCACGCTGTTATTGTAAGCTATTTATACCCAATAAACCCAGCGTGTCTGAAGCAGAGTTGTTTGCCCTCGCTGTTCAATCTTGATCTGTATTCCTTTTCCAGGGTTAAACAGAATCTGCAGGGACATTCGATTTTCAACATTGTCTGCATCCTGCATATAATCCAACTCATACTGTAGTCACAGTATATTTCATTTGATTCCACAAGCATGTTTTCATTTCACATCATTTCAGGGGGCCTTGTGAGGATTGTGTCCCTGTAGATAAGTGATCGATGTGACACACGCCTGTGATGCGCGCCTGTTCTCATGGGTGCCTCTTCGATAGGCACCTTTCAGAATTTCCCGTGGACCGATGTCAATCGGAGATGGAGTGCTTCCCTCGGAACAGCCTATCGCTCCCTCCATTGTTGTCTTGCGCTAACGCTCCGTAGCATTAGCATCTCCTCAGTACCGAAGGATCTGGTCTCCACAGGTCTGCATACGGGATTATTTTCGCTGCATACAATTTAACAGGTCGATGCATTTTGTTGGACTGTGCGTCGAAATAATGCAAAACTGTTATCTGGAAAATGCTGCCCCCCCCCCCCCCCCTCCTCTCTCTCTCTCTCTCTCTCTCTCTCTTTTCCTGTCTTTCTCTCTCCCTTCCTCTCTCAGAACCTACCTCTCTCAGTATTATGTCTAAAGTTGTTCAGATCCACAGTGTCTATCTCTAATTGATCTCAGACAAAGCCAGTGTTGTCCTTCAAGATTTCTAAACAAACATTCCCAACTTTGTGTAAAGCTGCTTCTTCACAAACCGTTTCTATTGAAATATTCCACCGCGTGATCCTCAACACATTTAGACACTTAGCACGTTGAACGCCGCTTTCAACAAAAAGTCAAGCTGTTATCTTTCCACAGAGTCACTTTCTCCATATCTCAGAATAGACCTGTTTGTTGGCTAACAAACACGTGTCTCGCAGATGTCAGCACAAGAGAGGGAACGCTGCAGAATGCCAAGTATCGTTGATGTCTGGAGAGGCCATCTCTAAACATGGCAGCGATGAAATAGAATCACGGCAGCGATATCATCACTGCATCCGGAGGCACACATCCTCAAGACTGTTAATTGCAGAGCAAAATTGAGGCGTTTTGCAATTGTTCTTCTTGTGTTTTCACCATCGCAATAATTACCCCACATGAATGAGTTTGGGCAGGAGTTACAGTGAAGCTTGAAACCACAAACTAATTCTACATTGATTAAATTGATCCCCCCCATCATGTAGTTTTGCCTTTTCAAAACTTCACTTGTCACCCCTGTGTGAAACATGACAAAAGGGCTTGTGTATGTTGGCAAAGCATAACATTTTCATAACATCTATTGATCTGTCTATTTATTAAATATGGTCATTTGCAACATTTTGCAACAAATGTCCATTTGCAACAGTTTGTTTCCTTTTGTAAAAAAGGCAGACAAAATGATCCAAACTGAGTGGCAAGAATCCAGGAGTGCCATGGAGATGTCAAGGGCAGCAATGAACCAACAGTCAGCCACAGAATGAGTGAACTGAGAGATGGAGCCAGCCAGGGGGAGGAGCATGAAAGAGTCAATATGAGTTATACAACATTGAGTTCTATTCACCTTTTCATAGGAGAAGTAACACTTTCATAACACTTTTACCACTTACATACTTTTCAAAAGCTTTTCATAAGCATATATGAGCCTCTATGATCAAGGTTGTAGGTTAAATTCCCACAATGAGCTGTATATTTGCCTACCATGTGACGCCTCCAAGCTAATTGACCGTAGTATAACATAACTCAATCACGGACGACCACCCTCCTGATTCATTGTCAGATCCTGCTCACCCTGTACTGTAAGCAGAAAGGGGAAAGAGAAAAGAGGCAGGGGCAGTTACTTTACTTTGTGTCTTCCAAGATGCCCTTCAGACCCTTTTAAGGCCCCCTGTGAGAGACTATTTCAAACCCACAGCTTTTATCCCCGAGAACCACAGCAGGAGAGTGGCCCGACACGCAGGGGGGTCAGGGTAATGCACGTCGAAGGAAACTCTGCAGCTATAGAACGGATTGCTTCCTGAGCATTAAAAGCTTAATGGTCACAGAAAAACTCAATTTGACACGATAGACGTCTTGCAGATTAAACAGAAGGCCAGGCAGGCACTAAGAATTGGGGAAATCTCGGTTGAAGGGTGCCACAAAAGACCACAATGGACACATTGAAATGTGGGTAACCCTTTTTGCAATTCTCAACGGACTACCTTTTCTGTAACATTACCTCAGGAACGTGGCCTTTCACTCTGACACATCGCCACCCGGGACCCTGGGCTTTTAGTACCATCCACATGTCATACATCTCTGCCAGGGTTCCTCACTCTCACTGAAACATCTCATTCACCCTGGAGATCAGATTCAAAGAGTGACACCATGTCTTTGTCCACATTATCCTACAGTAGCCTACACAGTCAGGTCTCTGGATGTAGAGCCTTCAAAAAAGTAATAAATAGCCACAGCTTACACATAGAGAGAGTGCTGTTCGTGTTTTACAAACTCTTAACACTTATATAAGTCTAACTTTTGAAAACAAGTTGACCTTTGGTTTTTGTTGCTTCGGTTGATGTGGAAGACTTGAAGAAATTCACAGACACAGTATGGCTCTGTCTCATTCCAAACCCTCCATATCTTTCTTTGGCACACCCACACCATCCATGACACAATAACCACTGCAGTTCTTATACATTATCATGAATAACACATGAATAAAATATGAAGGCAACAGGATACCAATGGACACTCGGAATACACAATACAATTCTAAGACAAACCTCCTACTGGAATGTTTTACATAGTGTTCACTGTAGTGTACAGACTCTGAATCATGTAGATAATGATATCAAATATCAAATATTTGTTTAATTCTGTGCTCAGAATCTTATATTTCAACGTCTGTATTTTCACTCGAGTATGACTGAACGTATGAGGCTGTCACAAACACTACAGTACTGACAACAGGACATCAGAACTTGTTAGAAGGTCTACAGTACGTCGTCTTCATTATTCCAGAATAAAGCAAAAAGTTTGAATAATTCTTTAAAAATTCAGTGTTTTTTTTTCTTCTTTTCTTTTAAAAAAAAATCTCAACAGAAAGTGGTCCTAGCTCACATTCTTTAATGACAGATAGTTTTGTCGTTGCAGCTCATATAACATTGATGACATCTTTGAAAAGTTGTAAGAGTAAGTTTCAGGCAGTCGGCTAGCTCAGTAGTACAAACAATGTGTCCTAAGATGCCCCCTGTAGTTACCCCAGTTGGATGCCCCCTGTAGTTACCCCAGTTGGATGCCCCCTGTAGTTACCCCAGTTGGATGCCCCCTGTAGTTACCCCAGTTGGATGCCCCCTGTAGTTACCCCAGTTGGATGCCCCCTGTAGTTACCCCAGTTGGATGCCCCCTGTAGTTACCCCAGTTGGATGCTCCCTGTAGACTCCAGCCATGATATTGTACCAATATGTTGTTACATAGTATTCATTGTGTAACTGATATGTAATTACATACAGTAGTAATAGAGTTTAAGGTGTTTTGTTATTGCACAAATCAAAGTGGGAAGAGTGACTACTCCACAAGAGTAATCAAAACTAACTGCTTAATAATCGAAGAAGAAGTATTCAGTCTTCAAACATCTTGTTGTGTCTATTTACCACTAAGAGTGGCCCATCTGGCATTCCCTGAAAAGCCACCAAACAAAGGGGCCTTTATTTCTTTATGCTGTGGCGTATTTAAGAATTCCTGGCCAGTGTCAATGTAAATTCAAATAGCCGGAGAGATAGAGAGAGAGACAGAGAGAGAGAGAGAAAGAGAGAGAGAGAGAGAGAGAGAGAGAGAGAGAGAGAGAGAGAGAGAGAGAGAGAGAGAGAAAGAGAGAGAGACAGGGAGAGAGAGACATACAGACACAGAGAGAGACAGAGAGAGAGAGAGAGAGAGAGAGAGAGGCAAACCCAGTATCTGTAAAAGTAATGGTCTCAGTTTGAGTTGTAATGAGTCAGGCAGCCGCAGGCCCGCTGATGCAGAGCCAGGCTGGGCCATCCGTCAACGCTGACTTGAAGCTCTGGTGGCCATCTTAGCCTGGTGCAACCTCTATGAAAACGCTACGGGTTGACAGGTGAAGTCCATACACAGTAAACACCGCTGAAATAGTAATCAGCTGGTAGAGTAGTGTGGCTGTAGAGGCTGATCAAGTATACTGTACAGGTGTATCAGGGAGGTACAGGTATGCAACACAAGGGCTGCAAAAGAGAATACGTTTGAGCCAACTTACCTGGTAAAAGAAGAGTTAAATAAAAGACTCCGAGAAATAATTTTGAATGATTTTGTGCAGGGTCATTTGATTCTTATGACTGTGTCTCTGTAATTCTAATAGCTTCAAACTGGGGAATGTCAGAGGCTTGGACCACGTCAGAGACGCACACCGAAGTGGAATATATTAAACCCCTCAAGGCTGGAGTACGTGAGCTGAATACCCGTTCCTGATATAGCTACCTTTTTATCCTTCATAATGACCCACTAATAACCTAGGTTCTTGGCATAATCACACTGGGAAAAAAAGTGGACTTTTAAAAATGTCAAGTTCCAGAGATCTCCTTTGGATTCCTCTAATTAAGCTGTCGGACGTTTAATGACGGACTGTCCAGCAGACTGTCCTTCCGTAGGCATGGTTGTGGGCAGACTGCCTGTCAGTAGGAAGAGAACATTCTGTCTGCTACGATTGCAGGAATTATTTCCACCTTAGTGCTCCTAAACACAGATTGCTTGGCTGTGGAGAAAACCTTGCACTCTAACTCCAGCCTGATGAAGAACTGGAGATTCAGTTTTTGTATCAATTCAATAAGATATAGCATTTGTTTTCCTTTGCAGATGTCACTTCTATTATCTTTCAGAAGAAAAGAGGAGAGTTTAATATTCAACAACTTCATTGTCTTCTCTTTTAAAATCTCTGTCAGAAAACCAACATTTCAGCTGCCAGTGCCTGTGTCAGAACCTTTTGGGGAATTTTCCCCTTCAGTTTTCTCTCTACAGATACACCTCCATCAAATATCCATGTTCTGTCTGTGTGAATATCAGACACAGATACTGCATTGATGTTTTATTCTCTGTCCTGGTAACTTTCTAAAGAATCCCCCTCTACATAAGTCATGCTAAGTGCTCTTGTGGACCTTTGTTGACAACGCGGCCCAGGTTTTAACAGGAGCAGATGGTGTCCTCTTTGGTCAGTGCTGGTGGGCTGTTTCATTTGAAGATTTGTGGACAGCGTAATGCTTCGTAGCCTTAATATCCTAGCTTAATATCCCTCCTACATTCCATATGATCTGTGGTTAGAAATCATCAACACTTTGCTCTCACACCGATGTAGCAAGACTATTTCTACTATATAACAACATTGTATTTCTATGTTGTTTCATTGATAAGACTTTGTTTCGTATCAGTTAGGATTTAGATTATAGTCCAGTAATGATTAAACCCTATCAATGTGTGTGGTCACTAATAGGGGAGGCTAGTGGTGGTAGAAATCGGAGGCCAGGCTCATTATAATGCATGGCATGGAATGAGGAATTATACCAAACAATGGAATCAAACATATTATAATGAGCCTCGTAAGCACCACCTAAGCACCACCTAAGCACCACCTAAGCATCCTGACTCCATCACACAATTAAAAGAGTTCACCTTCAAATGCTTGAATGGAGAAAGAACAAGGGACTGACTGTCAAAGTTTGAAACTGGTGTAAAATCTCTAGCCTACTATCACAGTTGGTTATACAGCAATGACCACCACCAGTCCTTGTAAATGAACACATGGGTATGACAGCAATTAATACCTCCACTGTTTTAGTCAGGTAATGAAGAAAGAAAATGCAAGCCACTTGGAAAGTAGCAATTTACTTCTTTTTTTTTTTTTATATATATATATTTTTAGGGCATTTCTGCTTTATTGTGACAGAGATAGTAGAGATTGACAGGAAGGATGGGTGAGAGAGAGAGGAGGGATGACATGCAGGATATGTCGATGGCCGGAATCGAACCAGGGACCTTGCGATGATACGGTATGCGCCTTAGTGTGCTACGTCAAGCACACTAAGTAGCAATTTACTTTACAGTTATATCCACGGCGACATTGGTACCAAGCATTTGATTAAAAAATCTGACTGTTTTAACTGGCCAATTGCCCTTGTTTGTAAAACATATCCTCTGTTTTTATTATCATCTAATTGCCTTTGCGTCCCTGCTCGTGGGAAGGCCTCCACCTGATGGTAGCTCTAACCCTGTAATTGCATCGACAACAGCTGTGAACAGTGGACAGCGACAGAGCAAAAAGCTAATTGGTTTTTACCTGACCATTATCTTTGAAATACCAAATCCTGATTGCGCCCTGTTGTTCTGGCATTCAATATAGCTGCTAACCTTCCGTGAATAATGTCTTGTGGAACCGGGACATAATTGTTTACAGAGATCCTGGATCTCGGTGGCAGAACAAAACCATCTAATGCTAAAACATGTCCTGTATTGTATCCAACTTTTTTTAACGAGACACTGATTTGCATCACCAAGCCTTTCTGACTCACCAGGCCTTAATTCTGTCTTTACCTCTTTGTGTTCAATGCTTCCCCTGGACACAACAATGCAGCCACTAATCCCCAGATAGAATCCTCAGACTTAAAGTAGCTGTCAATGGTTTGTTTGAGATCAAGAGATTTATGATCATACATATCAACATTCTACATAATACTTGCATCTTCCTAAAGTTGAGACACTGCACTTCCCAGCATACTTAGAACCTATAGTATGTTCCACAAAGCTGCAGTTTCACTGTTTGTTACATAGAGGGAGCCATTGTTGTTTTCCCATAGACACCTACAGTAACTCTTGTCGGTGTTATCAGCACCTAAAGCAAGATAATTACACATTATTAATATGACATGCGAACCACCCCCATGCAACCAGTCAGTGCAGCCAAGCTAATACACCCAAGCTAATACACCCTGGTACAGTAGCAACTCTAATGACAAACTGCACTTTCTCACAGAGGGAAATTATTCAGAATCAACATTTGGATTTTAAAATTCGATAAAAAAAAAGTTGCTCTGGCCTCTGCAAAGGAGATTAACGTGACTCAGATGAATCATTCCCACCTTTGCACTGCCCCTATGCAATCAGCACAACTAGTACTCCCAGGTATTGTTTGAGCCTCATCAATAAGAAAGAAAAGCACATTGCCTAAAAGCCAAGAGGCGGGGTGCCTGCTTCCAGTAGCACTGTGTGTATTGAATGGATGGCTCAGCCTTCTGCTTCTCTATGCTTCCGTAGGTTTCTAGGTCAGGTGCTCAGAGCAATGAGGTGCCGGGGTAATGGATAGACTCTTCACACCAGAGTGGAGATTGAAAAGCTTGAGGACTTTAGTGCGATTAGATTGCCTATTAGGGAGAACAAAGCTGTTGGAAGGGAAATGGTTGGCCACGAATATGAAGAAGAATCGTAGGTGTCATTGTGGTTTACAGTAATGATGAAAATCAAATTGAAAGTATAAAGATTGTGGGCTGAAGGGGGGGGGAGTCGTCCATTCAACCGAGGTACAGGGGCCATATTAAGTAAAGTAATCAATCAAGTCTTGTCTCATCTATCCGATGTTTTAATTAAGTCACTGGTTTGGAAAATTCCTTCTTTTTGAGGCTGATGCATTTGAACAACAATATGTTCATACAAATACTAGGCCTATAATCCAATTCCTTGAGTTGAATACAAGAAAAAAAGTCCTGGTTATTCTTGTTGATCTTAAGTCGCTCCTGTACCTGTGTAGTACCACTCAGATTTAAACACGCAAAGGCCTTGAGATGCAGTAGGTTTGTCACATAACGTTACCGTCAAAAGGAGTCAAGTCGAGTCTCTATATCCCAACTATGTATTTAATACATTAGCACTAGATTTTAGGTCAATCAACCCTCTTGCTGCTCTGAAGTTGACAAGATTCATCAGTCTCGCTTGACAGGGCCTCAGGATTAAATGGCAGGGCAACACAGGAGGGAATAAGCTCTGCAAATACCTGGCAGGAGCTAACTTCAGCAATTATGGAAATGAGAGCTCCAACTCACTGTGGACTGAATGCTTATGTGCTGGAACATCTCATACACACATCTATGAGAAATAGGTTTTAGTATATCTGAGGACAGGTAAATGATGTAAACTGCTGAGGGCATGTATTTTCATACTGCAATATTCACTTGCTTCCCTCCTTTTATGATTGATTTTTTTCATCATCTTCATATAATGTATGTTTGTGTGTGTTTTTGTGTGTGTTGTTTGTGTGTGTGTGTGTGTGTGTGTATGTGTGTGTGTGTGTGCGTGTGTGTGAGTGTGCATGCGCAGGTGTGTGTGTGTGTGTGTGTGTGTGTGTGTGCGTGCGTGCGTGCGTGCGTGCGTGTGTGTGTGTGTGTGTGTGCGTGTGTATGCGCAGGTGTGTGTGTGTGTGTGTGTGTGTGTGTGTGTGTGTGTGCGTGCGTGTGTGTGTGTGTGTGCGTGCATGTGTGTGTGTGTGTGTGAGTGTGTGTGTGTGTGCGTGCGTGTGTGTGTGTGTGTGCGTGTGTGTGTGTGTGTGCGTGTGCATCAGAGATTCTCATCAGTGTGGCCAGACTGTGTTTAGAGGTGAGGTCCAGCAGTGGAATGTTCTTTTTGAGAGCTGATGCTTGTGGACCAATCTCTGCGACACGCTGATTGATGTGTCTTTAAAAAGGCAGAGACAGCCTGCTTATAATGCATCCATAAACCTGCCTCACTTTCTCGGGTCATCAACGCTAGATGCCGATAGTGATGGATTCTCCTTGTCTCAGGACCAGTATTAGATATAGTATACATACAAATCTGGATTTTCATGCCAGTCTCTTTAATCAATAGATATTCTCACCTTGTTTTCAGTCCTCTGCTTTTCTCCTTTGGAAAATAAATGTCCCTGAAAATCCTCCACTTCTTGGCTAGTTGGAATTAGCGATGTGTTTCAAGCCAATGAGCTGCAGCAATTAATATGCAACATCTCTTTGTACAATTAAATAGCTGGTATTTGTTCGAGATATTTTCGGGCTATATGTTAATTGAATTTTACACCAATTTTGCATGCTTCCCCCTGCAGGACCAGCAAACATGTCTGGGAAGCTAAAAGGGCTGCTTTCTAAATCCTTCGTACCCAGTATTGGGGCTCTGTTTATCTAGCCTGTGCAGTTCAAAATAGCCAGCCCTCTTTGGTACCTTTGGGCTGAATGTGTGAAGATGCAATTGCTTACTGTAAATTGCATTTATGTACCGAAGCCCCTCACTGAATGCCAATGGTTGGGTCAGGAATGGCCTGAAGGAAGCTTGATGCTTTCCCAAAAGAAGTGGAAGCATAATTATATAGCTCTGGTTCCATTACCTGCGTTTGAATTTCATGCTCTTTAACTGTATATCGGGGGAAAGCTGCTTTGAGTGTCACTGCAAGCCATTTGTCATCCCCAGATCCCCACCACTGCGGCTAGTTAAAATGTTATGCTGAGTTTACAAATCGTGCATAGTGCCTTGTAACTCACACCTATATCTCTGTGAGTTCCTAGGTTATGAATAGTAGGTTTGCAACATAATTAATCAGCCACCCAGTTTGGCCGCTAGCTTGACTGGCCCAGCTGATACCACTTCAGGAAGACATTTTCCCCATTTCACAGAACGAGGTGGAGTAATGCAAGGACAATATTGCTCCCTCTTCCACTGCATATTTCCAATCATATCT
Source organism: Argentina silus (assembly GCF_951799395.1). Taxonomy (NCBI): domain Eukaryota; kingdom Metazoa; phylum Chordata; class Actinopteri; order Argentiniformes; family Argentinidae; genus Argentina; species Argentina silus. Next base: position 2,657,658 of record NC_139660.1, on the reverse strand, counting down.
GGTTTGAGATACGACGCAGCAATGCTCTGTATATCTGAAAAGTCAACCCCCTGAACACAGTGCCTGAGAATTTAAAAGGCTGTGTCTTTGCTGAACAATGGGAGGAGAATATTGAGTTTGGCCCCATTACAAATTCAACCTTTTTATTGCTGTAGGTAATGCTCATTGATCTGTGAAATTATGAGCTACCATTAGAAAGGCCTACTTACCACATAACTCAACTGAACTCTTCTTATTCAGCCTGAAACTTGAATCCCATGGGGTAATTTACATCCAAATGTACTGTATTGATTTGGAAGGAGGTCTCTGTGTAAGTGGTGCTCAAAGGATCACGATGCTCTGATGTCTTTGACAGGCAAGAGAAGGTGTGCTTTAGAATTTTAGAACGTGATTTTTAAATGACTTGGAATCTCACCATTCACACCGTATGCCAACCACTGTTTGCCTCACCCCTGATTCCATCACAAAGCCAAATCAATGCCTTCAATCACGATGACACAACAGGTCAGAGCAAGAGTCGTTTCATTATTCATTCAATGCATAAGAATGTATGATACACTTGAGTGGCAACAGCAGACAAAGGGAAATATGAATATGTTGACTCCATAAACAGATAGAGGTGATTTATATCAACATTTAGATTAAATGCACAGCAAGGTAATGAAATGAAACCTTTTGAGTGGGACGACATGACAGCAGGAGGCCTCACGGTGCATATTGAAGACCTTACAGTACCTATTATTCCACACCACTTATACTGCTACAGCTGGTCCAGCCAAAAGACTGGGCAAATCTAAACAATTCACATATGAGCTTGACAAATACAGGCAACGCCTGTGAATTATGCCTTTAACACTTTTCATGTGTCATTGTGTTATAATCTGTAGATCCATTGTACATTCTGAATATGGAAAATACATAAAAGTACAGCTTTAACACACATCAACATGTTTGCATTGTTCAGACACATTTTGTAGCCTATTTTACCAATGGGTGCATTTTGTGTATCTTCTGTTCATCTGGTACTGTATTTACGGGCCAGGTACCAGTGTTTCTGGTACCTGGGGAACAAAACCTTTTGGGTCTTATAGCTTCATTCATTTGCTACTAATCAGTGTAGAGCTGACATGTACTGTACCAGAAGGATCAATCAATACATCAATCAATCAAGCCATTACTCAGTGTTCATCGTTCCAAGGGGATTGTTGTCAGCAGGAATCACACATACTGTAGAAGGATTAAACACACTGTTCATACTGCACATCCTAACAAGCAGACTACAACCATGGACTGTACCATTTACGAACTGCACTGCGTCATGTAGGAAACAGATTTCGTAAGTCTCCTTGAACCCCCACTGTGCCAAGGGTCTCCTGCACCCTGTTAAGTGCTTAGATTGATCCTGAGTTCATTTTCTTGCTGTCTGCACCCTAGCAGTGATCCCTGTAATTGCTGCAGGAGTACAATATTATATTTGGACAACATCCAGTCAGAGAACTTACGGTATCTGCCTATGTCTTGCATTTTAAATGCGACCCCTATGGGACTGGTGACGTCGGCAAATTAAGGCTTTTTTACTTCTAGCATTATCCAAATGCAAAACATTGATCAGGGGTTGAGGTCAAAGGGGACGACAAATAGATTTTCCCCAAAGACTTGACCTCTGTCAGTAACCTGCTAATGGTAGTTTTACCCTGCCAACAAGAAGCCAAAATGTTTAACACTCTGAGCCATGGATGGAGGAAAGCTTCATTACCATAGACAGAATGATCTCAGGCATACAGTAGCTGACGCATTACACAACTGTGTTGTTTTTTTTGCATTTCTGGCCCCTTCCCATGTAATAAACTGTTGGAAAGGTAGCCAGTCATATGATAAAGAGATTTGGGCCACAATAAGGACTGATTGCTCGGTTAGTGCAGTCTGTGCAGAGGGCCCTTTGATAAATGAAAAGCAACTGAATTTTGGCAGGCCGCCAGAATGAATAGGAGTGCAAATACCATTAGATTTAGTAGAAGCGATGCACGCCCAGCCCAATAAATAAACATAGGGAGGTAATCTTATGGATAGTCTTTACTCAGTCTTCTGAAGAAAGAAAGAAAGAAAGAAAGAAAGAAAGAAAGAAGGACAGAAAGAAAGATGGATGGACTAGCAGTGCAGGGAAATAAAAGATGTAATAAACCAAGTAGTAACCATGTTCAAGAGACACTTCTGCAAGAAAACAGAAATTTGAGTAATTAAAGCAATCACTCAGTTCAACCCCAAAGTCTGACAAAGTGTTGCCTTGACACCTCAGAGCAAAAAGTGATCTGACACCCAAGCTTATTTCAGATCATTTTCAGATGGTCTGATCTCTCAGCTCTTTTTCGGATGATCTGAGTTAAGATCATGTTCACTCAATACTGAGAGCCCAGAGAGACAGAGAGAGAGAGATAGAGAGAGAGAGAGAGGGAGAGAGAGAGAGAGAGAGAGAGAGAGAGACAGAGAGAGAGAGAGAGAGAGAGAGAGAGAGAGAGAGAGAGAGAGAGATCATTAAGTTTCATCAGCATCAAAGGCCACTAAATTAAGCTGGCAATCTCACTTGTATTGAAGGTGACGAGGATATCCCGAACCTTGGATCCCAGAATCTCAATCGAGAGATGAGATTCTGGGGGCACAGGGAGTAAAAACTGGTGTAAGAAGTTGTAAGCAAGTCCACACCCCTCGAAGGCTCCACCTGAATTGCACGTGATGACCCTCCTCATCCGCCCATGCTATTGTTTACAAACCGATGTGCACGCACAGCAAAAAATGAAAACTTGGAGTTAGCTGAAGCAGTTTCGATGCCAGCATTTCGCAGGAGAGCAGTGTGCATTAAATTATCTATTTAAAAAACAATCTGGTTGAAATCCCTGCCTCCATTTGAAGCAGTCCTCTCTATTCATTGGTAGGATCTGCGGGTCGCTGGTGAAATTCACCCATCAGCACTTTCCGATTGGTTAATTCAGTTGAGTGAGATTTAATTGGAGAGTCTGACTTAGGATATCCTAGTTGATCAAGCCATGACCATGTTAAGATTGAAGCTTTCTGTTCATGTTCAAAGTACTGAATCTAAGTGTATCAGACCAGGTAAGTGATTGACATTCACTTTTTAACACTGGAAGCATCTGCTTTTTCCACCTACATTTTGCGTTGAGAGTATCTGCATGATTATTTAATGCTTTTGGTAGATTCACTATTTGTTTTGTACTGCTGTTGTTACTGCATTTTTAACGTGCCATTTCCCCTCATGCATAAAACCAACATCTGTCAAAGGCAGATTTGCTCCCAGACACACCAACCCACCAACCTACCCAAACAAATAAACACACACACACACACACACACACACACACACACACACACACACACACACACACACACACACACACACTCTGGCACAGACAAAAGAGAACAGAAAACAAGGTATGCATATTTAAAATGTAATTAGCTTTTATATTTGTTTACAAATCACCTTGAGTTTTGAAAATTCCATAATTAAGCTATTGAAACAATCTGAGACACAGCAATAAGCAAATTGGATTTGTCTCCACAGCTCTGATATGAATTTAAATTGTATCTCTATATTCCAGGCTTCTAAACCAGCACAAGGTAGATTCTCCTCCCTTCAATTAGATTAGCAGATAATTAAATTGGTTGAAAACAGCCGTAGCAAAATATCCCTCTCTCCTTGTAGCGTGTAATTGGATTAGCCAACAGGAGACGCTTTAACTCAACTTTTATCTTCACATTGCGGGGCGCTGAAAAAGACATGGGCCAGGTACTGCATGGTTGGAGTCAACCCAGGTAAAACAACCGATCTCTCATTTCTGTCTTCTTAATGATAGGAGTTTTAATCACTGGAAGAGGCCATGGTAGGAGATGGTGACGGAGCCATTAAGGTGCTGCTGGAGGAGGAGGAGGTTAATGGCGGGTCACGGTGTCACTCCCCACTAGCTGTCCTTCACTCTATCTCACTCACCTGGATTGTATGCCACCATTAATAATACACCAACCGGAGGAAATCTTCAGTTCCTATCCATGAATATTTGAAATAGTCTTTTTAACAGTGGTGGTCTGTCTATAGCCTTTCACTTCTAAGAGGTGAGTGTTTCAATTACTGCAGATGATTGGACGGGGGGGGATGTGTCATTGTCTCCCTTGACTTGTCCGTCTAAAGCTAGCACTCAAGCAGTCTGGCTTTTTCTGTCATTTACCAGAGTGCCTACAGTCTATGGATGCAGTGTTTTCTCCTCAATCAACTCCACTTGCCGCACTTTTAATTTAAATTGACTTTCAATACACACAGCCGAGCTTGCTGTGTAAAAGCGAGACCTCGCTGGATTCTTGCCTTCATTTGATACACAAAAGGTGGCATCAATATCAAGGCTGCTGTAGATACAGCAAAACGAACGCATTCAAAGGAAATTGCATTTGACTTTGATCATTGTGTAGTCTGAGATGTGACTACGGCTTTTCACTTGATCACACAAGCCGGATCCCCCCTGCATCAACCACCCACAGGGAGGGGGATTCAAACTAAACCTCTGAGACGAAAATCCCTTTCTGCCAACTTGTCTACGAAGCGCTGAAATACTAAAACAATTGATAAGACCATTTGGGAGTGTTTAGTCACTGGTGAGTAGCTTTTGGAGGCCGGCAGCAGGAATAGAACGGTCTCGTAGAGGCGTGACAGCGCATCGGAGTGCACCAGCAGTCAAGGGGAGCTCAGCTGAGACGGACTGTAAGTGGATCCTCCACCTGATGTCCACATCAGTTACATCTGACTGACTTCTGTCTCCACTGGTCTCACTCCGGAGGCTGAAGGGGGTAGAAGGCCATTTTCTCATCTCCACTCGATGACCATAACCTACAGCATGGATGCTTCCAGAATGACTTTTACTTTTTCTTCTTTTCAGTGGTTCATTGATTATTGACGTTTTTACTTTGGAGATAAGAAATAATAATCGTGCACTGTACTGTAGGTTTGGAGACTGAGTCTTTAGTCAGCGCCGATGACTATGATGTCCTACAAGACTGCAGAGAAACACATGGCAATATTTGTACATTAAAAACACTGTGTACACACACACTGTTGTCTATTGAGTTTTCAAATAGTAAAAATGTAGCTAACCATAAATGCTGAAACACCTCAGGCACACACACAGTATGGAAGGCAACCGCACTTGATTAAATCATAAACACTGCGCTGTGTGTTAGACTAAGTAATATCTTACCAACTCTCTTGAACTCAGAACAGTGTTTTCAATATTTTTGAAAAAGGGAGGAAGAGTTGAGGTATAACCTTGTCTCCACTGGGTTTAGTGATTGCTGTGCCGACTGAGCAGTTACCTGACGTTCCATCTCCCTTCTCCTGTCTGCTCTTTGTGACAAGTTTGTATTGATCAATTTTACATGGCATGTCAGAGGAGAAATAGGAAGTCGGGAATGTACTTTTGGTTTCCAGAGCGGGAGGCTGAATAAAGAATTCCTAAATTGCCTCGTGTGCTTTTCAGCCCCGCACTGTCAGTCAGACATACCCACTTGTTTTGTTTTGCTCTCAGGTTCTTTGTTCCTTCCCTAAGCAATGGGTACTTGCATTTTTCAATTTGACTTTGTTGTTATTATATCTCAAAGAGAAGAGCAGGCATCTGGAGTGTTCCAACTGAACGAGCAGGGGAGGGGTGAGACACCACCCCCCCCCACCCCCCACCCCCCCCCCCCCCAACCCTCATCCGGTGAGCTACCGTGGAGAGCTGCCATAGCTGTCAGAGAGTATGAGAGATCATTTGCCAAGGTAAGGCAAATTCCTCCTCATTCACCCTTAATAGGACTGTCAGAGCTTCACACAGGCCAGTGTGCCCCGGGTACTAAGAGCCTGAGTTGAGGCTGTGGGCCCTCCGGAAGACTGCAGGGTACTGCACGGGAAATACTACAAATGGCTCTCAGGTAGAGACCGAGGTACCTTGCACAGGGCTCATCACAATGCATGTTGTAGCTGTGTGGACCTTGGGTAGTGTGTGTACAGAAAGGAGATAGACAAAAAGGCAGACAGAGATGGAGACAAATTGTGGAGATCCTATCAATTCCAACCAGTGGGACATGCAAGCAGCCTCCACCAGCCTCCCCTGGTAAAATGGTACCACAGAGAGAACGTCTGTGAGCAGCAAAGGGGTAGACAGGACGCTGCGTTCATCAACATCACCCACAGGGTGACAGTAGTGTTTCAATCTCCTCTCGTTATTCTGCTGCGTAATCAACCTCACGCCCCCACGCACATACAACAAGTTGCATTATCTGACCAATGACAAGAGAGCCATGTCCAATTTCACCTTCATAGCTGTCCGCTCTCTCCACTCTGAGGCGGGCGGATGCAAGCTTGTACCCATCTGACATTAGATTACAAACTCATTCCGCAGTTCGGGCCGACTGCGTTTCAATTTGGGGTTGTGCATTATTGATCCAGAGGGAACGCAGACGGCTTCCCCAAAGTCCCACTCTTCCAATTATCACATTTATCAGACTCTTTTCTCTTTTAATTGAGTTAATGCCTTTTTTTGTGTGGAGAATATAACTGATTAATTGAAATGTGGAAACGAAAAATAGTGTGTGTGTGTGTGTGTGTGTGTGTGTGTGTGTATGTGTGTGTGTGTGTGTGTGTCAAACCTCAGCCAATGCAACTGTGAAATGGAGAGGGGATTACATTAGTACACTCCACAGCTGTATACTGTAGGCCTACTGTCTAATCCCAACAATTTAAGGACACTCAACCTTCCAGAAAATAACTTCACACAAAACATTTTAAGAGGACCAGTAAAAAGCAAACTATCGATTGCCTCTTTGGATGAATTCACTGGGTGCGTTGGTCGCCTGTACTGTACACTAAGCTCAGTCATAGGGATTAGCTTGGGCTGTCCATTGTCCTGAAACGGCACATTATAGAGTTGTTTTGTTTTGCAAGAGATAAGAGGTTTTCTAGCTTTACAAGGACAGGGTGCTAATTGCCCTGAGTGAATCTTTCAAGGTGCAACACCATCTTTTAGATAGCAGTGATCCGATAATCCCTATTAATGCTCAACCAAATGATCTACAAACTGTGTGAAATGTTAAACACCTTTACACAAACTGTGTCAGATGGACGGCCAGAGGTTAGGTACCAGCTACCATCCTGATCATGTACTCCAGCTCCCGGACTACAGTAAGGTCTTGTGTTTATCTCTGGTGATCCCCTCCTCACACATTTTGCTAATTGCAATCTAGTCCTACCCTATTATGCCTTAGTGCTGTAAAGTATCCCTGACATCAATGAAAGCCATTAAACAAACACAACTGAACATATACACATATGCCATTTAGCTGACACTTTTATCCGAAACAACCTACATTGCAGTGAGCGCATACATTTTTCAGTATATACGGTCCCAGCAGGAATTGAACCCACAACCTAAGCATTGTTAGCGCCACGCTCTACCGACTGAGCCACAGAGGACCAATTGGACTGCAGTATTGCCTTATGCAATACATTACACATACTGTGCATCTTAGGTTAACTAGTCTTGTAGAGCAGCTTGACACAGTATACACATGGCCCCCCTAGAATCCCTGCTGCTTATGCAAGCTTACAAACATTCTGTCTGCTCTCTCGCTTGGATTCTGACCAACTTAGTGATTTTCCAATCCAAAAGTGTTGGCAATGCAGGGTTTTTGGCCAGTTTCAGCATTTAACAAACTGTTCGAATGAGGAAGCACTGTGTTTGATTTTAAATGGCACAATAGGGACAGAGAGAGAGAGAGAGAGAGAGAGTGTGTTTGTGTGTGTGTGTGTGTGGTGTGGTGTGTGTGTGTGTGTGTGTGTGTGCAGGCGTGTATGCCTGGGTGGGCGCATGTGTGTGTGTGTGTGTGTGTGTGTGGGTGGAGGGGGTTATAAGAGAACGTTGCACATTAATGCTTGTTGAAGAAAGGGGAAATTAAATACTCAAAGGAAACTTTTTTTTTAGGAGACTGCCAGAGACCTTCCCCCTGATTCAGCAAATTGAGTCTTGGTTTAAACTGGTAATCAATCACAGATTAATGCCTCATAATGTCTTCGCTTTGTTTGCCTGGGCTTTATGGGAGGAAAGACAAACTGGCTTGACATCTCCTAATATTGATGGATTCCAGGCAAATGTTTAGTTGATATAAACCATGGATAGAATCATGTGTGTGGTGGTGGTGGATGAACTGTACGTGCAAAAAATGTGTGTACAGAAATGCTTACAGTACCAGTCAAAAGTTTGGACACACCTTCTCATTCAATGGTTTTTCTTTATTTTTATTATTTTCTACATTGTAGATTAATATTGAAGACATCAAAACGATGAAGGAACACATATGGAATTATGTAGTAAACAAAAAAGTGTTAAACAAACCAGAATATGGTTTATATTTTAGATTCTTCAAAGTAGCCACCTTTTGCTTTGATGACAGCTTTGCACACTCTTGGCAAGTTGTGTCCAAACTTTTGACCTGTACTGTACATCTCCGGAGAATGAGCTTAATCAGAAAGCCTTAGAATCAGAAAACATGATTCCCAACAAAGCTGATGGGAACCTATGTACTGTATGAAGGTGTTTACAAGACACCATTCCTGACCTATCACATGTCAAATACCCCCAGTTACCCCCCTGTACAAGTTCTCTCCTGCTAATAAAATATATCTAAACATTTTTTTTTTTTTTTAAATAGCCTACTGGCATTACGACTGCCAATGGCCCCTGGTGTGAGCATTGATTATTTTGTCTTATGATGACTGTTGGATAGATGATTCACTTACACAAACAAATTTGTGAGTAGTGAGACTCTTACCTTTTCAACTCGGTTACATTATATTCACACGCACAGCAGCTATATAATCACCTTGTCCCACCCATTGTCAGAACATGAACACAAGTCCTGAAGGGTTCAGATATTGCATCTTAGCACTATGAAAACATGTCCTTGTGTACTGTAGGTGTTGTATAATGAATCATGGGGTGAGCTCACTGTCAACTTTCAGAACCAAGGCCATGCAGGTGGAGCTCTTTTCCTTCTTCTAGTAATTTTTCCTTCTTCTAGCATTGTGACTGCCAATGGCCCCTGGTCCGAGCATCGATGACTTTGTCTTATGATGACTGATGGATAGATGATTCACTTACTTAGACGAATGTATTTGTTGTACGTCGCTTTGGATAAAGGCGTCTGCTAAATGCCATAAATGTAAATGTAAATGTAAAACATGTCAAATAGTCTGTACAGCAAGAGTTGGAGAGCGAGCGCTGGCAGTCGGGGAGGAAGACACGGAAGAGACGTGGCCATGACCTGTCTTGCAGGTTGTCCCCTCACCGTTGTCTTGTGCAGGGGCGTAAAACTGCTGTGTTTTGCAGCTGTCTCATTTGTATTGGGAGGAGAGCAGGCTGCATGTGGCGTAGACGTCGTCCCCCGAGTACCTCCAGCTGTCCCGGGCATATGCCTGCTGCCTTCTAGAGAACATGCATTTGAATAACTGCATCATCTTTCGGAAGCCAGACCCATATCTGAGTGAGCATATTCCCTGACTTGTCAATCACCAGAATCTCTCGTGAGGTCTGTCAACACTGCATTTACATTTTACTCATTTAGTAATACACTGTCGGAAACTTACGGCGATGCTTAGTATGGTGCAGAGGTTTGTTTAAGGAAGTTGTGCTTTACTTCCTAGAGAGTTTCAGATAGAGTTCAAACAGACATGCGGTGTTATGTATGTACTCTCGTCATCTGAGTACTACACTGAACTAGTGGAACATATGTTTTGAATTGATTTCACCAGTTGCAAAACCACTTACTTTAGCATATTTAAAAGCAATGGAATATATGGGGAAGGGAAACGTTTTGGCTAAATAGATGCAGTCATTTGTTACCGCTTATGATTTGTTTTGAAATCCACAACATCTGCCAAAGCTGTTTTTGTTAAAGAGATTTTTTTTAGAGATTTTTTTTTCCACGACTGCCGATATGCCCGACCTGACAGTAGTCATTATCACCCTCAAAATGAGGGTGTATTTCATCTACTGTAGATGAATTCAACAGTGCTTGAGAGTGTTCAACAAGGTGGTCTACAGGAATACGGCTCCCATCGTTAGGCTGAAGTGGTGAGAAAGACGGTGTGGGAGACATCGGATCTGTGGGTAAAACTAATGAGGCCGTTAGGGCTACATATCTGGAACCTTCCTCTTCGTACCAGCTGGAGGGTGCAATTAATATGTAAAGAAACCTGTTCATGGCTCAACATGATCTGCAGTCTGTCTGGGAGACATAAATGCGTCCATCTCCAAGCTGCCAACTGTGCCTCTGGAGTAATGGGGATGAATTGGGAATCAGATCAGTGCATAAACTTTTGCGAAGAGTGATGTTGCAGTGTTTTGTGAGGTCAGCATAATTGTTTTCCACATACATTTGCATTTTTGTATTTTTTGGTAAGATTTGTTTATGCACATGGATCACACTGACAGGAAATGGAGGAATTAATATCTTCATTCCCCCAGCAATTGTTTTTGTGCAGCTGTTTTGAATAAATTGATAACAAAAAAATCTCAAATCCCTCCAAATAATAATGATAATTCATTTAGATACATTCAATGGCTGCCAGGAAAGGAAATATTCATGAGATATATCATTCAATTTTTAATTATTGCTCACGTATTTTCATGCCAGACTAGCAATAAATGAGTTTACTTTGTTGGAGCATCCCAGGGCCAGCCAATGAGAGGCTCAACTTGGCATTAGTCACAGCAGAAATCTCCTTCTGCATTGCCAAGTGTAAATGATGAAAGCTAGACGCCTGCAAAGGGTGCAATAGACTAGATAGAAGTTATGTTTGGCACAGGAATAGAACATCAACAACTAATTCATCATTTAAGTTATTACTAGTTATTACAGTTATTGCTAACTGTACGTTTTACAGGGGTTAAATGTGCCTTAAGTTAATTTAGTCTTGTATGTTATTTTGTATCCCCACGAGCACATTTCATCATATAGCTCATTGTGTTTTGTTTCTAAGTAAACATACAGCTACAAGTAATTGTCAATTACTGTGACAGAAGGCATTGCAAAGCATAACTAGGAAAAATGCGTGTTATGTTTTACATGGTTGAGTTAGCATACGCTAAATGCGAACTTCAAGCAGGCCTAGGACTGTTGATATTGCCACACGGGGCACATTTGGCTGGCGACCGCACACCCATCGCCTGCTTGCGCGGGTTATAAAATGAAATTAATTTTCATCAACAACACCAAACAGGCGTCGTGATCGTCAAACAGGTGGTGCATTGCGTCAAAATGGAAAAGCTTTGTATATCGGAAATCGATGCTGAAAGGTTATATTCATCATTGATTTACACAATGAATGCAAGCAATCCTATGCGCTGCTCTAGTCCAGCGCGCTCACCACAGCGGCTGGGTATGATACGCTCCGGTCCACTTGACACCCGGCCCTGAAGGCCGCGGCGGGGAGATGTGCCAAGCCGGTCTCATGGTCTCATGCGCTCATTGGACGGTCTCATGGAGCCCTGCTGCTGTCACCTGCTACTTTTCTGCTGAGGCAGACAAAGAAACTGTATATATTGCGAGGCCGATTGTTAATGAGCAAAGCAATGTATGCAATCCAGTTGTTTTCATGTACTTTATTTTCCTTCGGGTATTCGTTAGAGGCAGTAAGAAGGCAGTAAGACACCCCTACTAATAACTCCAATGCTATAGAAATTACATTAAAGGTTATTGTTTCCCAAAGAAGCCCTGCTGTTAGGGACACCCAGACAAACGTTCAGCGCTGCAAAACTGACATGAACATTGTAATATTTGGCTGATAAATGTACTCCCACCATAATATAAGGGTTAGGGTTAGGGTTAACAAATGTAGCCGGGCAACAGCTGGTCTGTGAGATGTTCAAGTGCGAGTTCGCTTTCAGAACAGAAAGCCTCAGACGCGGGAAACGGAAGATCAAATAGCTACACATTATTGTACCATGTTTGCAGGTAGGAATGCTCATTTAGTAATACAATGTATTTTGTCCCAGATGTGAAATTAAATTTGAACGAGACTATGATGAAAGGCACGTTTAGTCTGGTCAAAAAGCAGGTTTAACGTTATGCCTGTTAGAGTGTCCACTAGAGGGCGCATGTCGCTGGCAAATGTTTGGCACCAACTGGATTACCTGATAAGGAGATGAGCCCCAGGTGCATACTAATTGACAAGTTTTAGTGCTCCAGTCGCAGGGGGAATCTTGGTTGCAATTAGGACAATCTATTTCACACCTGTATCTGATTTAACGAGAGACCATTCTATGGTCATCCCATTCTGAATTTATGGCAGCAATACACCCTTATTGTTTTGACAAACAGTTAACTAAAGAGTTAACTATCGATTTACATGGCTTATATGCAATACTGTGCATTGCAAGTGTGATATTACAAGCAGGTATTACAAGCAAATCAGCAATAATCAAGGCAAAAAAAAAATAATGTTCTGAATCAATAACCATACAAGCATAAGGATTTAGGATTTCTTTACAAACAAGAACATGTTTGTAACCGGGAACTACCCCAAACCCACAACACAGTCTTGCTTAGTTCCCTCTAGATAGGGTACTGTGTATGTGTATGGGTATGCTGCTCTTTAAGGGATGACAGATAGCAGCCATGCACCTAATTAGCCTTGCACCTGCTTGCTTACATTCAAACAGGGACAGAAATATCCATTCGTTATGCCTTGGACCCAAACTGATGAGAACATCAATACATTTGCTGCCATTGTGAACATAAATCCTCAAGTGCGTTGTCTGATCCATAAATTCCAGCGATGGGGAACAGTTTTATGAGCATTTACATAGAGACAACACATTGATTACAGGGCTGGAGGGTTATTGAATGCCCTGGTGGGGCACTGTTGGAAAGGGGAGAGACACTAAAGAGCCCACATCCCCAAACCCATTAGCTCATAAATCTGCTTCATCTGAATGGCCGCTCATTTTATTTTCCCTTCCAAATTCCTAGCGGCTTTGCTGATCTTTCCTTTTTTTCCCCCTCTCTCTCTCTTTTCAATAATGGCGATGGCGACAATAAAAGTTTCATCAGCCTCCATCATGGCAAATTCAATAAAGGAATGTTATTGGATCGTTTTTGTTTTCAATTTCAGTTATGATGCTATTAAGTTTGAAAGAGCAGAAAATAGAACCGAGCCTCTGTCAGCCATGGAGAGTCAATAGGATCTTGACTTGCCAATGTTTGATATTGTTCACTCCCAGCGAAGGTAAAAATAACCCTCACAGTCAGTGGAAGATTTCTACACACAAACTGTAAAGTCACACCCACCAAGTCCACCAATATGTGATCAATGCGTCGGACAAACTTTGCAGTAACGGCCTCCAAGTGAACCCTAAACTTGAGACCACTGAAGAACGTGTGAGAGCTTAAGACTAAGAGCATCCTGAGAGGGTTTCGTGTCTGGAATGTCACTCACGCGCTCTCGCCTGAGACTGCTGCTCTGGCTTCAGTGTAATTATCCCGTATAAAATGTTGTCTCAGAAATGTAATTTACATTAGCTCTACGGTGTACTTTCATTTTGGATGTTAACCAAATACTTCTTC
>NC_139660.1:2599002-2639002 GCF_951799395.1 Argentina silus | reverse complement strand
AGAGAGAGAGAGAGAGATGAGTGAGAGAGTAGTTCAGACAGTGAGATAAAAGAGAGAGAAATAAATAGATAGATAGATACTGGAGAGAGAGAAAGAGAGAGAGAGAGAGAGAGAGAGAGACAGAGAGAGACAGAGAGAGAGAGAGAGAGAAAGAGAGAGACAGAGAGAGACAGAGAGAGAGAGAAAGAGAGAGAGAGAGACAGAGAGAGACAGAGAGAGAGACAGAGACAGAGAGAGAGACAGAGAGAGAGAGAGAGAGAGACAGAGAGAGAGAGAGAGAGAAAGAGGGAGAGAGAGAGAGAGAGAAAGAGAGAGAGAGAAAGAGGGAGAGCGACAGAGACAGAGAGACAGAGAGACAGAGAGCTGTGACAAAGTCAAATTGATGTGAAAATCCCTGTAGAAGTTGCTATGATTAAATAACTACTTCCACTGAATGGACAAGTACGGACGATGCGAACACACTGACCCTGTGAAGAGATTTAATTTATTTTTTGATGTTGTTTGAATGAAACAATACAGCGACCCTCAACACAGCCAGCAATATGTCATATGTGTTTCAAATTCAGAAAGGCACTGTGTTGTAAGCCTATCAGTGTCCCTATCAATCACAGAGAGATAGCTCACCAAGATGTAACAGAGGAGGTCGATCCCACGCTACTCTTTTAATGACAATACTGTTCCATCTGAATCTGCTCCATTAATCACTGACACGCTCACTAAAGACACTTGTTTTCAAGAAGAAATCCCCCTAAGATGTCACATTATGTAGAACATTTACAGTTTACGATTACTGTGTGACTCATCCCAAGTGTTTTGTACACCAACGTCAGAAAGGGAGACAGAGAGACATAGAGAACTTTCAAATGACAATATGTGGTTGACAATGCTTGTGTTTATCGTTTGTAGTAGCTGTTTTGTAAAACAAACTAAAAAAATGGTAGTGTTGCTTTGAGGGAATGAGTCTCTGCTCGATTAGCTTTTGTTTGAAGAGAGAGAGAGAGAGGTGTTGTCTGGATCAGTCATCAGTGAAAGTGAACGTCCACCCATTCCAGGCGTTTGTCTGTCTCCTGTCACCTGTCACCAACCCTCAGGTGCCATTTTTTAATCAAAGTTTCATTTAATGCCACCTTATTCCTTCGTCAACGGGGCCAATTCTATTTTCCTCCAGTGTTAAGACCATCTGTTATTGTGAGAATCATTTCAAGGTTGCGTATGTAATTTCACAGTAGAGTAGGCTGAGTTGGGCCCACGGTGCACCTCAGGTCTAAGTTATTGAAGAATGGGCAACACCTGAAATACCCACCCAGCATTGAAGTGCAGTTCCATTCTCTCACACAGAGGCTATGATCCTGCCATTCAGATGCAATACCCAGCATGTTTGGTCAGCGACCGTAAACTGTGTCTAAAGTAGCAACCAGGGGTTTTTCTTTTCTTTTCTTTTATTGTCTTTTGCCTTTCATGGTCACTTACTTGAAGCCTGAAGCTTTGGTCAAGCATTTGAAATTGAGTTTCTCTCTGTAGCTCTCTGACTTTATCAAGGTAATGTTTCTTTCCCTCCACTATTCATTTCACTATTCATTTCATGGTCACCCTTCCACACAGCTCTTTACCGCCACCAATCTAATGTCACTGCTAACAATGCCATTGAGTTGACTTTCTGTGCTTATCTGAAAGGGTATTCATACAAGACACTTTTTGACAATACACGTCCACCTGCACCACAACTACTGATACTCACACAATCCATGATTGCCTGTTTCCTCCACACCAGCCTAGACACCATAAGTGTTCTTATTGAGTTCCATATACAGTCGAAAAGTGGTGTAATGATAATTTTACCTTTATCGACTTTTGCAATCACAACTCTATCATGTAACACTTCTACAATCGCCATTCTATCTCAATGCACTTCCAGACCTCTGTGCCTCTGGCTTGACAGCCGCAGAATGCTACAGTAGCTTGTGACTAATCACACTGAAGTACATTGGCTGCTGTGCCAGCAAACCGGCTTTTCCCTCCGGATTCAGTACAATCAAGCCTCCAGAGGGTCCTCTGAGTCCTCTTGAGGCTGGAATGGGAGAGGGCTGGGTGTGTGGTGACCTTGTCACCTACACGGTGCAGGTTTAGCCCGCGTCCTTGACTTTGACTGGGGGACTATGAGAGCCATGCTTTACACAGGGAGGCTGGGGATTAGCTTCTCCATGCTGGGGCACTGCGGAATGGGACTGGCCAGATGGGCACCCAGCCCCTGGCTTCCACCGGTGATTTGTCTGAACAGCATAGGATAGATTAGAGTGTGTGTGTGTGTGTGTGTGTGTGTGTGTGTGTGTGTGTGTGTGTGTGTTTGTTTGTTTGTGTGTGAAAGAGAAAGAAATTGTGAGAGATTGTGAGAGAGTGTACCGGGCAAGGGTAATGGGCACACTGTGCCTCCCTTTACATCTCTAGAACTTGTGCCAGACTGGCAACTAGCTAAGAGTGGTCCTTGTGGGCTTCCTTCCAGAACTGTGCTTGTGTTGCTGAAGGCAATGTAACATACCACACTTGGCAACAGGTTGGACAGTGCTCAGCCAGGGACTTCTGGATAGCAACGCTCTGCAGCCTGCATGTCTGTGTTTATGCCTAATCAAAGTAGAGTTAATAGGCGATTTTTTCCAACACTAAAACAAAACACACTTTTATTTGTTCACCCTGAATGTTTATGGACAGGGACAGTTATTCACAAGCCAAAGGACACTCACACACACACTCACACTCACACACACACACACACACTCACACTCAGACTCAGACTCACACTCATACACACTCACACACACAGACAGACACACACACAGACACACACACACACACACACACACACACACACACACACACACACACACACACACGCACACTACTGTGGATGTCTATGGGACTTGACAAATACCCAGAGCAGTTCTGGGAAGTAAGTCTTTAGGAGATGCTATGTTTTGCCCCAGGGGGATTGCAGGCAGTGGCTGGCTGCAATGAAAGTGTTGTTTGGAAACTTCATGGTGTGGAAACATTCTGTTCCCTCTTTCTGTGGAGGTGAAATCCGTCACGTAAACAGGCCTGGAGGTCACACCAGTTATAGCCTGGGTGTCAGGTGTAGAGATGACCTCTAATACAGATAGACCATTGTGTCTCTTACAAACCAAACCATGTACAGTCAATTACAGCGATGTAAAGCCTGAGGCTGGTTGTCGTCAATAACTGTCCTAATTGCAGGATGATATACTACATATAATGATGTAGGACTCATTCTGAAAGCATATGGATGGACAGTACACAAAATGATGATAAATCAATGGCACTCCACTTTGGTAACAATCCATGTCCAGTATCCTATTAGCAGGTGTAGAAAAAACAATTGACAAGGTCATCTTATTACCAGGGCTAACTGCTCGAGCATTACCACCTACCAGTTTAAGCAAATATTGAAAGAGTTGCTAACAGGCCCTTCCTTACGCTAGTATCCACACATGGGTCTGTATACACGGCACAGTTCAGCTAATCCATTGGGGTTTCATTAATTCTGTTCCGCAAAAAGAGGATCAAGCTAATTTGCCCCAGTGGTCCGACCTCTCTGTTCATTAAAAGTACCGTCAGAGAGACCAATTAATCAAAGCGTTCTTCTAATCTGTCTAACTGGGAGAAATGAAGGTGTGCTTGTCCCAGAATCCGGAGACAGAAAGCCAGTCATTAAGCCCATTCTTTTTCTTTTCTCACCTGGCGGGATGTACGTCAAGGCGTGCGATCCTGTCTCTTATCCACGGGCTCTGGTGTCTGTGGTTGTTTCATAACGGTCAGCCCCTTTGTTTGCCAATTATAATGCTCCCATGTCCAGCTGCCTGACTCACTGTGTAAACCAGAGCAAAGAACTCATAACTCAACTCATAACTCAAAGAACATTATAATGATATTCACACGCCTCCGCGATGGAATCGCTGATGCGTTGGCGGTGACATGAACTTTATGATCCACTTTGACTTTTTGTATTCTTTCTACTCTAAAAAAAATACTGTAAAAAAAAAATCCTTTGTCTAGCATTGTGACTGCCTATGGCCCCTATATACTTCATGCATTGTGGCCTTATGATGACTGATGGATAGATGATTCACTTACATAAACAACTGTATTTGTTGTAAGTCGCTTTGGATAAAGGTGTCTGCTAAATGCCATAAATGTACTCTAAAGTACTTTCTATGTAGCCTTTTCTAATGTCAAAGCATACCGTCAGAGGAAAAAAGTCAGAGGAGCCTATGGGAGCTAACTGCTCAGCAGGATTGGCATTTAACTGTGATGCGCTGTATGGATTCTCTGTGTGGGAATAAAGTTATACACAAGCAAAAAGTACAAGTTTGTTCTTGCTTAGTCTTTTTGATGTATCAAATTTAATATCATATGTGGCCACCCCCGACAGTTCGGCTGCTGCCTTTTTCAAAGGATTTCCGATAGATAGATGCAGTTATGTTCTGTCTCTATCTCTGTGTGAAGGCCTTCACTGTAATGTTCGATTGGCTTCAGGCACATTTCTGCAGAGGTTCATAGTTTTTTCTCAGTACTCTCACGTCCTGTCCTCTCTCTGGCAGGTTCAACCATGACCTCGAGTGTGAGGAGCTGCCCTTTGACCTCTGTACAAACTAAGGGTTTTGGAGAGAGGTGCAGCTTAACCACTCCTCCCCCTCGTTCAGGGACTTTTATACACAGTTTGAAAAAGGATCCCCCCTTACATTTACCATTGGCTAATGGAGACAGTGACATGAATTGATTTCACTGGATCGATCCGGCCTGAGCTTACTAGACCCCAATATATTGAGTTATGTTGGAAGTTTTCATAACGACTTTTCGGGCAGAGCCAAAAGAGATCTTCAATAAACATCACCATTCATTTAAAGCAGACAAATTGCCAATTGGGCATCATCTCACGGTGATACGTCTGACATGGTACACAAACGTGATTGGCATCTGTTTGAAGAGAACTCTTAGAAAGTTCATTCCAAAGGTGGAATAATAAGAGGGCTTCAGCCGGTTGGTGAGAGAATTGTCCTGCCGTGCCAAAGCAATTTGCCACACGTTTGAGCGAAAGGAGAACAGAAAGTCTGGCCGACAGGTGAGACAGCGGTGACAGACTTGTTTACTTTTCATTTTCCTTTGTGCTCCCCAAATGCTATGTGTTAGTCACACTGCAGCCTCCAAGGTTAGAGTCGCGGTATTGCCTCTCTTGCATCAACCAGGAGCTGCAAATATTGTTTTCTTCAGCTGAGTGAGTTGTTGTCTGTGGAGTCCCGAAAACGGAGACAAAAATAGAGGGATGCTCATAGTCACACTTTAAAAGGATCACTTTCCAGACCGTTAACATTTATAAATTCCAAAAAGTCCAGCAACTCTGTTAGGAGCGTTTGTAAAATATTTCAGTTTTTTTTAGAAAAACGTACAATATTGAGGTGGTTTCATGAATTAGCCTTATCGGGCTGCTTGTCTGAATTAAAAACTAATTGGTAACCCCCCCTAGCATTTCACACTAGGTGTACTCTTGGCGATACCTAATTTCCCCCTGTTTTAATGCAACTAGTGAAAAACATTATTGCCTTAAAAGCCTCCCTCAAAAGTAAACAACTCTGTGTTCATGAGTTGAATTTGAAATGAGCTCAATGTCTTCATCTGTACTGAATGTCAGTTGAAAGCTTGAGAATGCTGTTATTTATTTCATGCCGTTGCGTCCTCGTTTGCTTTGCCTCTGAAACCGATACAGGAGTACTCAAGGTCATGCGTTGGTAGAAACAGTTATCACAGCCGATGGCATTCTGTCATTACCCTTCAAGACTTTCTACATGCATCTTTCCATGCACTTCAAAAGAGAGCATGTTTTTTCTTCCGTTTTCTGTTGTTTCATAGGCCTGTGTCAGTGGGAACAATTAAATGTGAACTGACATTGATTTTCTTTTGATTGATTTTCTGAAATCATTTGACGTTGCATTACAGGCATCCGTCCCTTCACCTGTAATCTATGGCTGTGTCTCTATAGCTGAAATTCCACACACGTCAAGAGGTATGTAACCAGATAACAGTGGAGGCTGGTGACTTGAAACATGGATGAGGACGGGAGACTCGATAGATGGGTGCGGACCGCACAGAGAGGGCAAAGCTTGTTTCAAACATTGTCAAAGACAAATGATTTTAACCTTAAACATTTATTCAAGACATGTATAGTTATGGGGAATGGGACAAGCAGCGTGCGGGATAGGCTCATGGATGGATGGTGTTGGAGAAGACGTTGGAGAACTGTTCCACTCAGGGCAGGACAGGATTTTACTGTGAAGAGAACCACCACACTTGATTGTGTTTGTGTATATGTGTGTGGGGGGGGGGGTCCATTCGTTGTTGAACTGTGTCCCCCCACAACTCAGTTGGGGAACACAACAAATAGAATAATATGCTATACTGTTCAACAATGTGGGACTCATCTACTCACACCAGTGGTCTGACTTGCCGCCGGCAGTTGTATGAGTTTCTAGTTAGGTAGTCGACGGCTGGCTCTGCCGCCTGTGCTTCACTCGGCGTGGCACAACCTGATGGTAGCTCCTGGGTAGCTTCCCTGCTGGGCCGGGCATGTCCCTGGAGGCTGACGGGGGAGACATCAATTCTGCCCCCCCCTTTCATCAATTGACCCTTCCACCGATGGGCCAAATGATTGAGATCTCTCTGTGATGTTTTACAAGCCCTCTGGAAGGTGTCAAAGCTGTGGTGTCATCAGTATGGAATTGATAAGACGTGGTCTCATTGGATCTCCTTGCAAACAGCTCTTAATTTACATACTATGGTCTATATAAACAGAAGCAGGTGCACAGATGAATTATCTTTTCTCATTTGTCCTGGTCAGAGGGTGTTTGTTGGTGCAGTAAACAAACCATGTGCTCTGTCCTTGTCTCTCTCTCTCCCTCTCTATCATTTACCATTGAGGGTAGAATTGTTCTTTGTTCATTGTTCTATGAAGTATTTGCCCTGTAATAATTGTATAAGTGTACAGTATTATTACAGCCCCATTCATTCGAATGTTTCTCGCACTAATTCAGCACAAACTCAACAATTCTTTGCAGACAGTGTTAATTAAATTACTTGGCATCAGATTATCAACATGATAAAGATATGCTCTGCTATTAACAAAATATAGCCCCATTTCCTTGGCAAACCATATGTTGTAACTGCTGTTATAACTGTTATAACCTGTTATAAGGCCCTACAGAGGCAGTAGTCAGGCAGACGAGTAGGGCCACGTCCAGCAACAAGGCGGGTGTCCGTCGGTTGAAACCACTCCCGGTTGGATCGGCCAAGATAAGCATCCATTTCCTTTTCATCTCCAATTCTGAGGCGCGTTTGGCAACTAGTTTGGGGAGGGAGGAGTTAAAAAGGATTGGCAACAGCTGCCTCAGTCAATTAAGTCCGTGCCAACCGCAGAATCACAACACAACATACAAAGCAGAACCAGTAGTTCATTGCAATTCAATTTCACACCTGAGAATGTAAGAGTAAAATGAACAGTAATCATTGTAAACAACAACACACTGATTTAAAGGCACCCATAAATAAGGAATGGTAGTAAATAACAACACATGCTGTCACGTAAAAATATTAGACGTGCTGGTAATGACCACCGCAACTATGAGGCAGAATGGCAGTCTCTAGTTGCAATGAGAAAGTGTCCACAAACACAGGCACCACAAACAAACACACACACACACACACACACACACACACACACACACACACACACACACACACACACAAACACAGGCACACACACACAGGCACACACACACACACACAAACACAGGCACACACAGACAGGCACACACACACACACACACACACACACACACACACAGGCACACACACACACACAGGCACACACACACACACACACAGGCACACACAGGTCTCATTCTGAAAGGGAGGTTCAATATTATCTGTCTATTCTTCCTTGTGTGCGTCGACATTTGGAAACCTTTTGCTCCCTGATGACCTGTATGGCAGATAACCCAGCCTGAGGGAATTCTTATAAAGAATTGTGCATCTACAATCACCCTTCTCTTTTCTCCGTCACTCCATGGCTTCAGCCCTCTACAGCAATGGCACAAAGCACAGTGAACATACGATACAGCACATGGGACTAACCTGGGTTTGTACAGGCAGGCTGCGACTCTCACATGCATACCTGGACACAGTACGAGACAAGCGTAGATCAACCCGGTTAATTTGTTCCTCTGTGTAATTTATGATATTCATCCTTGCGGATGACTCATTTCACGGCCCTCTTTCCTCTTTCAAAAGAAGCAATTACCTGATGTCCCTGTATCTGTCATGTGCCCGACAGTAACAGATTAAACTAATTTCTAAACTGACCTTGATTGTAGACTGTGCATTTTAAGTGCTGATATACAGTCCCTCTCTATAATGCCTAGCAACATGCTTAATGAGTTACCAACAGCTAATTATGCAAATCAGCTGTCGCTGCAGGAGATTAATTTTAATGTTATTGGTAATTTGATAAGTACTGTAAATGATTCAATAGGCACTACGGAGGACCAATACCTGAACTTAACTCTCACATAAATCATTTTATTTTTTCCTGTTATGATAACATTATGCAGCTTATTCCTCTATTGTACAGCCATTGCAAGTCATATGAGAAAGAAGTTGAGCAATTTGTTGACATCATTTTGTTTGTGCGGTCCTCTGTGGCTCAGTTGGTATAGCCTGGTGCTAACAACGCTAAGGTTGTGGGTTTGATTCCCGCTGGGACCATATATACTGAAAAACGTATGCACTCACTGCAATGTAAGTCGCTTTGGATAAAAGCGTCAGCTAAATGGCATATGGATTATTACGTGTTTTACCTTCGGAGGGATAAAGTTGGTGGATGGAATTGTAAATGTGGTTACAGAACACCTTACTCTTTTTCAATCAGCATGGCCAAACAGCGATAACTATTTAACACTGAAGAACAAGCAGGACAGAGCGTGATGGAGTGATGCGTGATGGATCTTTGGTTGGGTCCAGTTCTCCGCAGACTGGCCAATAGCCAGCATCAATGAGAATAGCCACTACCCATGAACTGCTCAAATGGGAGCATCAGTACTGTAGCACTGACACAAACCAGAGGACAGGCAAACCGCCCTTAGCTCAGTAATGAAATGACCCCAGAGGTAAATGGTGATAATGGAGTGAGGTACTCACGTTAAAGTGTTTTGACCTTCTTATTATACGTACAACAAGGACAGCCAAGGGCTCAACATCCTGTGGTATGTAAACCCACGCTCCCTCAACATCCTGTGTTTGCTAACTCTTGTTGCTAATGTTTGCTAATACCTTCCCCTGATAACTTACACTTACCCTGACCACTTTGAAGCCATCCATAACCCTGAACACTTACAGTGAATGACCAATCGTAAACCTACAGTACCAGTCAAAAGTTTGGACACACCTTCTCATTCAATGGTTTTTCTTTATTTTTTATTATTTTCTACATTGTAGATTAATATTGAAGACATCAAAACTGTGAAGGAACACATATGGAATTATGTAGTAAACAAAAAAGTGTTAAACAAACCAGAATATGTTTTATATTTTAAATTGTTCAAAGTAGCCACCTTTTGCTTTGATGACAGCTTTGCACACTCTTGGCAAGGTGTGTCCAAACGTTTGACGGGTACTGTAAGCCTAACCCTTACCTAAATCCCTTGAAGTTAATGCTGCCTAACCACCATGTTAGCTGCTGCAAACACAGTTTTTTTACATTTATTTTTGTATCTAGATGGCTTCTATTTTGACGAAAAGGAGATTCCCTAGACATTTTCTATTTTGAGGAAATAGGACATTGCCTAGGCATAGTGTAAGGACATTTTGCATTGACTGTTTTGGGATGGGACTGATCTTGTGAGGAGGTCAATAATTAATGTGAAGAAGAGTGGGACTAAATCTGACCATTACGGCTGGAGTCACTAGTCTGGCATTCTCAGAAATATCTCAAAGATAAACCCCCCATTCCCTCTCTGTGAGTCGCCTTGTCTTGACTCTGGGAATACAAGGGGAGTCTATCAGTCTGGAATTGAGTGCACTCCATGAAAGATCAGACAACAGATCGATATGCTACATCCTTAAGGATGAGTCTGCTAACTCAACCAGAAAGAACAGGAGCACTTTGATATACAAGGGAGGTAAGGGTAACGAGTCATACTAGGCAACAAGACAGACACTACCCTTGGGTCTTCAGAATGAGATCAATAAGAATTATATATGAGGTGAATATGTTTTACAAATCAAAGTCTAGGGATGTTGTCACTTTTTTGTAGTCTTGACATATCCTTGTTTTAAATTCATAAATACACAGACACACAGACACACACACACACACACACACACACACACACACACACACACACACACACACACACACACACACACACACACACATAAATGAACATAAATGTTGCCCAGCTCACTAACACTTCTCATTCTATTAAGAGGTGCTTTTGACACCCGTCTGAATTCAGACCTTCGTTTCAAGGCCAAACGCACCCTTGACAGCATGTAAACACACCTCTATCGACTCAACGTCATTATGTCTCTGCTGGACTCCTGCACTTGACTGGCTTTGTCATAATTAATCACAACATTTCCATATCTCAGTGCAGTCGGGTCATTCATACACATAGTTGTTGGCTCGCTAAAAACAGCTCGCGAACAAAGATGCTGATAACAGGAGTGATGCACGGTTCCTAGGAACGAGGCCCTCTTGGCTTCCTGATTACCACTACAACACAATCAGTTGTTTTCGTTTTGAACAATGCTCTCCTCTGGGCTGAATGCTCTCGGGCTCAAAAAACATATTTCCCATGCAGGATAATAAAACACAGCCTTCCTGTGTTATCATCACAGTAGGGAACTGATTGTTAAACTCGTCCAAAGGTTTTTTTTTATTTGTATTTTTTTTTTTTTATGTATTTGAGTGTTTGTTGAAAACCTTATTTTCACACGTTCTGAACAGTTTTAAGACGTCATAAGTGTACTTTGCCGACCACTTCTGCATGAACGCTGCTATGGGTTTAGTATTACTCTCCATGTTAGATTGCAGTCATCTGATTACAGGTCATCTCATAGTGTTTCCACTCGTTGATTGTGGTTGGTTAATGTGACGTGGTTGCAAGCCGTGCACAACGTAAAAACTACATGAGCGCTGTTGAACTATACATACCAGGATAGCATGCATGCAAAATAAAAAAGAGAACACAAGAGCTGAAAAAGTAATTGAAATGAGCCAAGATGAAGTGGCATTCTTCTCCTCTGGGGGGTTGTCATTTGGTTGTCAAGTTATGGCCAAATTAAATCTAAAGAGGACGTTTTCCTACCAATCCCCCCTGTCTACTTGATTAAACTGTAGCTACTGTAGTAATGTTCTGTAAAGGTATTTAGTTTGAGTGCTTTGAATTGCTTTGACAAGTCGTTATGATTTTAAGAAAATATGTTTGTTTTCTTTTTCTTCTTGACCTTATCATGATTGGTTTTTGGAGGGACCAGAGCAAGGGCCACGTAATGACAAGACCAGGCCATTCAGCCTATCTGGTCCATTCATAGCATCTATCTATTTTCTAGGTAGTTCCACAATGGTTGTTTCTGTTGGGCCACTGACATAACACACGAGAGCACTGGAATGGCAAATCACATCAGCAGGTTTTTAGGTATATTAAGTTTCTCCAGTGCATGTAAGTTGATATTTTCTTATTTAAAGCTCCTTCAGACCACTCAGTTGGTATGAGGAGTCAGTAAAAAACACTCTACAAACCTCACATCGGTACTTAAATCGCATAATTCCAAGAGCAATTTACTTGTATGGCAATCTGCATTAAATGGAAAAAATAAAGGAGTTTTTAATGCGCAGAATGCTTTCAGGCGTCATTAGGTCTTGGTCTGCTTTTATGTTCAGTGGCAGAGCATCAGGGCATAGCCTCAGGGAATAATCTACCTCTCTGTTTACATCAAGCCATGTTCAGTGTCTCTGTTCTAATTTAAATGGTAGATGACACAAATCAAGAATCTCCCATTATAATGTTTTTCATTGACTTGCAGTTAAATTGGGTCCTCTGTGTAAGATGGTTCATGCATTGATTGTAATAGTAGATAGCGGATGTTGAGGACTGCTCAGAATATAGAACAGACATGGAAATTAAGATTTGGTACAAATCAAATATGAGGAACAGACTGATAGACATTAACTGCACAAAACCTTGCTGTACACAACTACTGTACTGTATGTGATTCAAGTCATGGCACCAGATATCAAACCCAGGACATTTATGTGACTCAAGACCATGTTAGTTTCCAACCTGACCTTGTTGAGACCAGGCTTTCCTAGTTCGGAAAGCCTGGGGAAATCCATAGCAGAAAGTAGCTAAAAGAGGTGGAAACCTGAAATGACTGGCATGTCAAAACCAATCAAATACCTTGCTTGGGCAAAAAATCTGAAATCAGCTTTTGCTTCAGGTTTTCTTCCATTTTCTTTAATGTTGCAAGCTAACTTAGGCAACAACTACCTGCAAAAATAATCCTACCCAGTCAGAAAAGACAAGCCACATAACAACAAGCAACGATTCTACGGGCATGTGGGGGGAGGGTTCTTGGAATGTAACACCCAATGAAATTGCGAGCACATTCTCCCATCGCTCCATCCAGTTCTCCAGACCACCAAATGAGGCATGAAAACACGTGAATTTGGAGGTATGGTGATGTGAGACGAGTTCCAACCCATCATTTGAGTAACATTTGCACCAATCGTCTATTGTAGGCCATAAGGGAATGTTTGAAACAGTTCCTGACAGAGCATATGAAGGGTCTGTTGAAATAGTTTCCAAACTGATGTAATTGAACTGAACACATACCAATTGAAATGATGAAACCAAAGGCAATCTGTTAATTGTGACTAATATAGCAGATTTAAGATATAAAGCAGCTCAGCTCCTCCAACGCCCCATTAAGACTCCCATAGGATGCATACAGTTAATTTAAAAGTCATAGTTTTAATTAGTCTTTATATCATTACGGTAATAACTATATAGTTAATAGTTACAATTACAGCCATTCACTATGTGATTATGGCCATTCATACTGTATCACATAATGTTGAAAGGGCTGTGTTCCAAGGACAATGAGATGGTATCACATTCTTTAGAATACCTATGCCATTCTTTAGAATACCTATGCCATTCTTTAGAATACCTATGCCATTCTGAGCCAACTAATTGTCAAGTGTGGAGTCTTTGAGGCCCAGTAGGCTTGATGACATTTGATCAATTGACTACATTATCCAGTCCATTAAAAAAACATCAAAGAACCTACAACTGGAGAGACAGCTATTCTCACATTCCAGATCATGTGTTCATCGTCCAATGCAGTAGCATGTTGTACTTCCAAGGCAGTGTTCACTTTGAGGGCCTCTGTGCAAATGCAAAGTACATTTTATGATTAATGCATTTAATTTCCACTGGGAGGTGAAACGTACAGCAAGCTGATGACACAAAACAAATGAGAACACTGTGGTCTTGCATATAACATGCATTAAAAATGTGTCCTAGTTAATCCTTTTTTGTGTATTATTCATAAGAATGTGTTCCTCATTGATTCTTATTAAATGTGTAGGTCATGTAGACTAAGAATTCGTTAGTTTAAGTATGTATAAATAATTGATTTGGCCACTTAATGGTAGAAAGTAGCTCCACTATGAAGGTAAGAGACAAACCGATGGCTGTTGGAAGAGAGAGAATGTCTGATTGAGGTCAAATGAGTAGTTACCTCGGCATCCATTGAGCCCTGGGACATATCCGCTGAATCTAAGATACAGTAACAGGTGGACATCATCACGCATGCAAACGGTGTACATTCGATTTTAAGAGGATTACTTCAAACTTCCAGTGTGGGTAACATCATATTTCCTTCACATTAATCCACCGCTAATTTAAAGCATGCTTATTAAGCATGTACGCAGTGTTCTTTTCCCCCCAGCTGGGATTCCAATCAGATTTCTATTTAGCTGTTGGTTGCATCGGTGTGATAGCAGTGTGCTTTGAGATAACGTTAGCCCAGAGGACAGTCCACGTGGCCCTTTCCAACTCCTCCTCTCTGATCCCAACAACACACAGGGCGAGCAATTAAACCTCCTGTTGGAGTGAGGTTATCTCAGAGTCCGTGACACGACCACGGCAAACAATGTCCCTCTGGGGTGCTACGTAAACATGCGCTGCATGGGCGTCGTGCTGCCTGTTAGGGGGGTTAGCTGCCAGTGGAGGGGGACAGCAAAGGCTGCACCCCGCCTCTCACTTACAACAAATAGTACAGATTAACCTCTACAACACAGGCCTGATTGAGCGGCTCCACAGCGGCTCGTGTACCAGGGGGGCCTGTGTTGTGGATGTCACGCTGTAGGGCAGCATTTAAAAGACTAAACTATGAAGTCTGAACCTCATAGCCCTCTCATTACTGGCCGAGTGATTGCGTGGAGACGTTGCGACATGCGGCATTGCGTCTGCGGGAGTGGTGCGGTTTCTGTTATCTGTTATCTAACGCTAAAATTGGAGCAATTTAGATCCAATCTCCTTCTCAGTGCCCTGACCTATCTCTTCCCAGCTGGGAGGATGGCTTCCTGCAGGACCAACTACATGTCCATTTCTCCTTGCCTCATGGAAGTAGCTGTGTGGCTTAAGTAGGAAAATGTATTATATTTCAAGTCTCAGAGGATGTTTCCGTTTAACTACAGAGATGGACAAACTGGAAATTGACAAATTGTACATAAATACATGATGAGTAATTTTCTAAATTACTCATCATTTCTATGTTTGTGGAGTAAATGGTGTGGCTTGAAAGCCCTGCTTTTTCACTTTTCCGAACAGGTATTTGCTTCACAGCATGTACTGGTGGAGTCTGAAAACAAATGTCCACCCTGTTGCCATTTCTCCATTGCTCTTTGAACCCAGCGCAACATCAGACTGTGGCCAACCAGCATAGATTCTGATGTGCCTTGTTGAGATGGAAGTGACCATTTAACTCACCCCTCTACCCACACAACTACTAGCAGGCCTCTAGGCAGAGTAGTGTGTTGCTTTGGAGAGCTAACTCCTGGATATCCCTAATGTACTTCAAAACGGTTCTCCCACTGTTGCCCTTTCCCTCTGCCACCTCCCACCGTCTGGATGAAGTAGTCATCCACTAGAAGTTTCCACTAAACACTGATGCAGGATTAGATACAATGTGTTTCATTCTCCCTCGTGGTTAAAGTTAGGATTAGGGCTAAAGTAATCTGATCCTAGATCTGCATTTAGGGACACCATCTATCCCACTGCACTGCAGTGGCCAGTACCTGTAGGCAACATTACTGTAGAGCCTACCATTTACCTCCCTCCAGAGACGAAAGCACCACCTGGGGAGCATCAACAGGGTTCAGAGCCATTGTACTTTTCCCAGCCGTGACAATTCATCTAGATCACAGTGTGTAGCCAGGGGTGTTATTCTCCCTTTATCTGACTCAACATGTGAATGCAGTAGAAGATTGATAAATAAAAAACAGTAAATTGTGAAATCTAGTTCAGGTGTAATACAGAATATCGCATTTAGACTTTAATCAATCTAATTTCCCACAAGCTGTATTAGTTGACAGTGACAGAGTAAACGTATTGTTAACCCAGTAATTACAATTAGCAATGCTATGAACAGCATGTGAAGGCCTTTAACTTCTCTCTCTAAAAATCTATAGTTTCCATTTATTGAGGGTCTGTGTGTGTGCGTGTGTGTGTGTGAGTGTGTGTGTGTGTGTGTGTGTGTGTGGTTGTGTGTATTTGTGCCTGTGTGTGTAT
Organism: Argentina silus; assembly: GCF_951799395.1. Lineage (NCBI taxonomy): Eukaryota > Metazoa > Chordata > Actinopteri > Argentiniformes > Argentinidae > Argentina > Argentina silus. The sequence continues at coordinate 2,623,085 of NC_139660.1, read as the reverse complement.
TGCCCTCTGACAAACAGACTGTAAGAAGAACATGTCTGGGGAATGATTTATGAGGGTCAGAAAACATATAACAATGTGATATATATACGTTCTACCAAGAGAGAAAGGAGGCCAGAACTTACCCACTGTCTCTAATACATCTATAACATCTTGACATTTCACTTAAGCCACTGTTATCCCTGGCTGTGCATGTTGGGGTCAAAACCGTGCCAAGATGCTTACCCTGTCAATGTGTACGATATGCTCAGATGGCATTATTACCCAGGAGTCAGGACAGCCCTCTCTTGGGGGGACGTGTCCCCTACACTACCAGCTCCCTCCAAGCTTGACCACACAGAACGGAGAGATGGAAAAAAATAAAGACTTTTTCTTTCGGTTGGCGAAAGTCAACAAAAGATGCCTGCACGCTTTACTACTCCCCAAATACCTTCGACGTGGCAACATTGACTCACATCTTGACTAACTTTGGCAGTGAACGTCTAAAGGCCCAGAACCATCTTTACTTGAGTGGCTTGAAGGGATATTTAATTCTGTTGAGGAGTCTAAATGTCTTGCGTGTCCCCTGATGTTTCATCTGTAATAAGTGGTTAATAATGTCATTGAATTCATACAGCGTTTATTCTGCAGCTCTTCATCAACCACCAAAAACTATGAATTTATTAATTGCTCAGTGAAATTCCTACTTTTAATTCACATCTACCGATATTGGATTGATTCATATTAATGAGTATGCGTTACACAGATAAACAAATCAAAAAGAGCAGCATAAGACAATGCAAAACACCTTTACAGATACATACAAGTCAGAGATGGCCGAAACAGTATGCGTGCGCTGTGGATATCTACAGTGTATTCATTGAGGAGGACTGCTCATGGAGTCCAGCCAGGCAACGGTGCTTTTTGATTGACCTACTTCCGCGCCATGCTCCAATTTGAATGGAGACTCTTCAGAGGAGGCTTAATTAGTGCCTAATTGAAAAGTTTAGCAACATGCCCAGCTCATAAAGTGGAAAGTGCCACTGATATTTAGGATGGGAGAGGCTTGAAACATTCACTCGCTGCTTGACTGGAACTGAGCAAGCCCGGCTGGAGAGGGATGTATCAAACATTTAGGTATTCTGAGACCTTGATTAATGTGGGCTTCTAAGATATTCTGGTATAATTTTAGATATTCTGTAGAGAGCAGCTTGTGACAGACATAAGCACTGGCACAGGGATAACAGATGGTTTTACTTTGGTTGGATCCCTCAGTGTGACTAGTTAATGAAATCTGCATCAGCGAACATGCCAGGTTATTTAACAAGTGAGATACTTCTGACTATTTCTTGAGGTGTTTATAGCAAATCATAAAAAGGTCTGACACAGCCAATGATTGAATAGTATACGGCAGAGCGTGCCACAAATGCTTTTCCTGACATACAGCAGCACTCACTTACACTCCTTTTGAGGGGTAAACATGACAATTTTCCCATCTTTTGAGAAGTAGTATTTATTTATTCAAGATCACAGAGGACAAATAAAAAAAAAGAGAAAAACAAATACAAATGCACAGACCGTTTTCCATTTCATTTTTCAATTTGTGTCCTTTTGACAGCTGAGGTGTCAACACAGTGTCCCACAAACTTTTCTATTAGCGACTGAAATTATTATTTTGAAAGCTCTTTACCATCCCATTCCATTAACTCTTAACCCCATTTTTCAGACCAGTGGAAAGGCCTTGAGAGGGAAGGAAGGGAAATATCTGTAGTAATCTACTGTAGACAGAATGTTGGGCGTATGGGAGGGAGAAAGAAAGGATGAAATGTTATCTCTCAGTGGATAAAATGAAATACAGCATTCATCAAACTACTGTTATCAGACTACTGTCATCAGACTACTGTTATCAGACTACAGTTATCAGACTACTGTTACAGACTACTGTTATCAGACTACTGTTACAGACTACTGTTATCAGACTACTGTTACAGACTACTGTTATCAGACTACTGTTACAGACTACTGTTACAGACTACTGTTACAGACTACTGTTATCAGACTACTGTCACAGACTACTGTTATCAGACTACTGTTACAGACTACTGTTATCAGACTACTGTTACAGACTACTGTTATCAGACTACTGTTACAGACTACTACTATCAGACTACTGTTACAGACTACTGTTATCAGACTACTGTTACAGACTACTGTTATCAGACTACTGTTATCAGTATCATGTTGCACAAGCTCCTGCGATTGGCATTCACATGAACAGCTGTATCATACAGCATACAGACCACACACACATTGCACGTATGCTATATATATATTTGGTCAGGTTGTACTTTTTTATAAGGCAATACAGTACGAGTGTGGAACTTATCTTGACATTCCCATCTACTGGGAAAGTGAAATGGCCTCACAAACCTGAAGTGATGGTCTTTCATCATGAGAGATATTGTAAAGGTCAAGGTAGCCTAGAGTGTCTGTAATGCAGGGTGAAGCTGGTTATATCTTGTGGGCTTGTTTTCTTCTTTTTGAAACAATTCCTGAAAAAAAAAAAAACCTAGAGATACTGTTCTGTGGTAAGTTAGACCAATAATTCACATTAACGTATTGCAATTTATGTCTGGAGATGATTTTCATGTAAATGTGAGTTCCATGCTGTAACCCCACAATCTCAAATGTCAACAGTCCCGAGGAAGTGACGGATAAACATCAACAGACGGTGTGTAGTTTCGTTTTAATTAGAAGCGTCAACGATCCGACCACTCTGCCCGGGGGGGGACTTCTGGAGTAACGATTTCTACTCGATGTCACCACCTGTGACAAGCCACTGAGCGTGCCATGTGCCTCCTAAATAAAACCCAAACAAGTCCCTCTGACACTCTCGATGAGTGTCACTCATCAACAGGCAAAAGATCGGAATCCATATGAGACTGTTTCTAATCATCATATCCCTTTTACCACTGATGAGCTGGCTCCAACAGCCTAGGCAGTGACACAATGGGAAGTCTGTCGATGTTAAAGCTTATCTGTCATTTATGCAATATGTTAATGACAATTTGTTTGTCACTGACATTTGATCCACTCTCAAATTTGAAAGGTTTGTCGTAAAGGTACAACGCCACGAGATTTGCTTCTTCAAAATATACTGTATCGTTGCTGCAATACAGTACCGTAGGTCTAATGTAAAAAGTGCTCGGTGAGTGTACAGGACTATTTGTGTTTAAAATATAGACAAAGTCTGGATTAGTCAAGACAGACTCAAGAGTATGTTGGCTTTTCCCCTCAATCACATATCAGAATGCTCTGATATGTCAGATTCTGGCCACATGAAATAGTATAGATTTTTCCAGTTTATGGGGAGATAAGGGGATTAAGAATGACATAAGCCAAACCATGTCTCACATATACAACTCCTGGGCACCAAGGCCTGCATTTAAACATCCAGAGTCCTGTGATATTTGCAGTCAAGGTGTTTGTGGTTCTGAAGCCCACAAATCTCATAAAGACAGTAATTTTCTGTCTGTATCAATTCACTGTAGAACTATTTCAATCCAACTATAGTGCACAGATCTATTAAGCAAAATATTTTTTTATTTGTTGATAATATACACAATATCAATTGATACCATATAATGCATATTATAATTCATAAAGACTGAAAATGACAAAACAACTCAAAACTAAATGCATCAAACTCAATAATGAAAACACAATTCAAAACAAATAAGTAAATAAATTGGATTTGTCGATAAAACTATAATTCACTTATATAGTTTATCTCAGCAGGCATATTATTAAAAAAAGTGAATGTGATATTGCATACACTCTAGGTTGCTTATTACAATATTGGATACAATCTTGCATTAAAATTAAATATGTGAAATATATTGACCTGATTTAGATGGATTTTTGCATTTAAATGTCAAGACATCATCAATCAATTTAATATGATCAGAGCAGTCAGAAATTGTCCACCGAAAACTTTAGATTTTCAATTGGTATCTTTATTAATAACTGATAAACATTTATTGGAACACGGCACTACTTTCAGTACAATAACACAATGCCAATCATGGTGAAAAAAAAATCCTCACTTTTGGTAATTCAATTTAGACTTCAAGATAATATTACAAAAAAAAAAAAAAAAAGGATTGATTTTGATCCATGTGGCAGTCTCTCTCTCTCTCTATCTCTCTCTCTCTCTCTCTCTCTCACTCTCTCTATCTCTCCCAATGCGACACATTGCAATTTCTAAAGCTAGCTGCATGGAACCAATAGCTCTGCAGAAACCCAGCCCATGTCCTCATGTAATGGTGTGTGCTGGGTCTTGGCAGAGGCATGAGATGGCGGACCCTCTCTGAGGTGATTAATCATCGCTGACATTTGGATGGAGATGAGAGTGGGGTAAACTCATCACGGTAATGACAGAGCTCCACAAATGACCAGCACTAAGAATCTAACACTCAGGAAGTTCCAACAGTGAGGACATTTCATCCCATATGTTGGACACAGAATTAAAATGAGCAAAACAGAAGATCCTGTTCAAAGTGATGTGCCGCAATGGACGGACCGTCAGCCACACCGGGTTCCTGTTCTTACAAACTCTGAACTCCCACACTCACCAAATACAATCAGGGTTATTTTGTAAAGTTTTGGTTATTTTGTAAAGTTTGTCAAAGTTTTGCATGCTGACATACACTACCTGGCATAACTAAGTATTAGTAGCATATTGACATAAATAAGTTCAATGTTTAACATGGATATAATTGTGTCGAAACAAAACAAGTGGCATTATCATACCCATAAGATGACTGTCCAAACTCCAGCCTGAGAACATTACATTTACATTTACATTTATGGCATTTAGCAGACTCCTTTATCCAAAGTGACTTCCAACAAATACATTCGTCTAAGTAAGTGAATCAGGGGCCATTGGCAGTCACAATGCTAGAAGAAGGAAAAATTACTAGAAGAAGGAAAAGAGCTCCACCTGCATGGCCTTGGTTCTGAAAGTTGACGGTGAGCTCACCCCATGATTCATTATACAACACCTACAGTACACAAGGACATGTTTTCACAGTGCTAAGATGCAATATCTGAACCCTTTAGGACTTGTGTTCATGTTCTGACAATGGGTGGGACAAGGTGATTATATAGCTGCTGTGCGTGTGAATATAATGTAACCGAGTTGAAAAGGTAAGAGTCTCACTACTCACAAATTGAAATACCCACAACCATGCCATCGAATTGCTACAGTAGCTTTTCGGTGGCGTTAACATTGGCTATTTTTCACACGTTTTTTGGGGGGTATTTTTGTCACGTGTGTTGGCAATACAGAGGACACAGGTTCGAGACTTGTGTGAGCCAGGAGTGTGAGGAAGCAATACTGATTTCGGGAGCGTGACACCTGTTACAGTTACGACTTCATGTTTTATTTGTCTGACTGAATTTCAGGCTTCAAGTGATGTACTGACAAAACCATTGCCCCGGCATCATGCTCACCTTTCACTCATTCAGACATGCAGTTGAAGCAATAAGTGTTTGTTTGTATCTTTTCATATTCTCTATTGTATGATTCATATAAAAAAATTAAATGTCATGAATCAAAACCATGATATTCTAGAAGCATGCAGAGAAAGTCAACATCGTCAACATTGCAGTACGGGGGAGGTATCTAGGGTTGTACATTAAACATGAACAATGTTTACCTCAATGAATCACAGCAAATTTCATGTCAATAGTTTGTATTATTTGAGATTTAATTTCTTGTTGATAATAGCGTTCCGCTGAAAGAGGTTGTTTGGGTCCGACTTTGCGCTCTTGAATTAAAATGATTTCCTGAGTGCTAAAGCAGCATGAAATTGCATCTGTTTGGGAACGATTCCTGGGACTCACATTTCTCCAGTCAATTCCCATGTCATTGCCCAAATGATTCCAATAGGAGAGCAATGAGTCTTTTCAATTAGAAAATATCGCAGGTTGGTGCTCGTTGGGGCATGGAGACACATCACAAAATAACATGAGGGGAATTTATAGAGTTCACATCACCAAAACAGGAAATCGTACAACGAGAAATCATCTGTTACCCGTAGATTATTTGAAAATAAGTTAATAGAGGGAACTGGGATGTAGCACAGCTACACCTGTACACCTTCTCATGGTGGAGGTGGTAGAACACCTGTACACCTTCTCATGGTGGAGGTGGTAGAACACCTGTACACCTTCTCATGGTGGAGGTGGTAGAACACCTGTACACCTTCTCATGGTGGAGGTGGTAGAACACCTGTACACCTTCTCATGGTGGAGGTGGTAGAACACCTGTACACCTTCTCATGGTGGAGGTGGTAGAACACCTGTACACCTTCTCATGGTGGAGGTGGTGGAACACCTGTACACCTTCTCATGGTGGAGGTGGTAGAACACCTGTACACCTTCTCATGGTGGAGGTGGTAGAACACCTGTACACCTTCTCATGGTGGAGGTGGTAGAACACCTGTACACCTTCTCATGGTGGAGGTGGTAGAACACCTGTACACCTTCTCATGGTGGAGGTGGTAGAACACCTGTACACCTTCTCATGGTGGAGGTGGTCTAATGGTGTGGGGAATGTTTTCTTGGCACACTTTGGGCCTGTTAATACCAATCAATCATCGCTTGAATGCCACAGCCTATTTGAGTATTGTTGCTGACCATGTGCATCCCTTCATGGCCACAATTTAGCCATCTTCGAATGGCTACTTCCAGCATGTCACAAAGCAAAAATTGTCTCGAACTGGTTTCATGAACATGACAATGAGTTCAGTGTTTATATATGACTATTACACAGAACCAAGGGTGAAATTGGTTTTCCAGCAGAATAATCTATATGACCAAAACAATTCAATAAGACATGTGAAGACCACACAATTACAGAAATAGTTCATATGTTCAACATGGATGTACCTGTAAAATGGTTTGTTTATTTCTGAGGACTGAGTTCGTGGCTTCTTCTTTTTTATTTCTTTTTTCCTAAATAGGTGCTATCGACTTACAGTAGCAACAGTTCAATGGCAAGGGTGGATTAGTATTTTGTTTCAGCGATCTCTTTACCAGATTACCGTTCAATTCTGTGGTGGTTTATCCATGACTGATTAAATATCGCAGCATATGCACAGGCTGATTACTGCCTTGACAGCTGGCAAGAGTGGAATAATTGCTTCCTACTTTTTTTCTTGACTACAGAGATTACTTTGCTCCTGTGAATTTCATGTGGGCATACTGTATGTGTATAAAAGACATCATTCGTTATGCTGTTATGAGATATGTCAACTGTTTGGATGAAGCAGCATTGGAAATCTATCTGAGAACATCTGCTTTCCTCTAGTTTTCCTCAAATTTTCCCCTGACTCCCCTGATACATTGAAATACATTGAGGCCAATTAGGAGTTAATTTCCACTCGAAGTCAGACTGATAAACTTAACATGGTAAAATGTTGATTTATTTGACCTCATATACTCCATGAATGTAAAACATAGTCCAAGTTTGATACATAAAAGGAGCTTTGAGATTAAACATTATGATCAGTCTGTTTTGGAGCCATTTGTAATTCCCTTTACAGCTCAGATACTGCAATAATTCATTTCTACTAGCCAGAAGAATACCATCAAAGCATAATGTAATATTGTGTAGCGTATTTGATTGACCCTGAAGATCCAGTCACTGTGCCACTATGACCCTGCTGATATTCTGTCGTAGACTCATCCCCTTAACTGTCCACTCAGAATTTATGGGTTAAAGACTCACATATGCCTCTGAGGCTTTGAAAGAGTTGTAGCCTACCATGGGAGACTTACTGTATTTTTTTTAAATCGAACACGTGAATAATGTAGGAGTAGCCTTCAGTTCACAAATTAAATTCTCTTCAGACACCCCAACTGCCCACAGCACATGTTTTCCATGTAATCCTCATCTTAACGATGATATTTGGCAAATGTCTGCTAAGATTTCAACTGCTTTTGTCTCTCACCACCGTCGGACTCTGGTGTTCTCTCACAGTCTCGGCACGGCACAGCCATGTTTAATCCATGTGCGTCAGAATACTTGTGCTGAAATACTGCTGAATTCTATTAAGCCTATTTACCATTGAAGTGTGCTCAGCCAAGACAGAAACCACAGCATTATCACTCACGCTGTAATGAAAACTTCACGAGATAAGATTTCCTGCTTAAACCACCGGTGGCGGCGGTGGTGGTGGTGGTGAAGGCTGAGGCTCTCTCTCCCTGCCTGGTTGCCTCATTAAAGAGCCATAAAGCAGCTTGACACACACGGGATGCCAATCCATCACGGCCAGGGCACTCGCGATGGGGGGAAACCTCTGGGGGAGGCAGGCTGCAGTGGCTGGAAAAAAGTGTCCACGTCGAAACTGAGCTGTCGTCTGATGCCAACACCCCCGAGGGGGCTGGAGCCAGATCCACTAGCAGGCTAACACGTCCCACAAACTCATGAGCAAAGCAATTAGCAGCAGCCCCTGTGGATAACTCATTCCTCTCCATCAATGATTATTTATCTCACCCTCTTTCTTTCTCTTCATCCCTCTCCCTCTCTTTCCATCTCTCCCTCTCCCTAATTATTTCACTAGCTTACATTCTCTCTCTCTCTCTCTCTCTCTCTCTCTCTCTCTCTCTCCCTCTCTCTCTCTCTCTCTCTCTGTCTCTCCCTCTCTCTCTCTCCCTCTCTCTCTCTCTCTCTCTCTGTCTCTCTCTCTCCCTCTCTCTCTCTCTCTCTCTCCCTCTCTCTCTCTCCCTCTCTCTCTCTCCCTCTCTCTCTCTCTCTCTCTCTCTCTCTCCCTCTCTCTCTCTCTCTCTCTCCCTCTCCCTCTCTCTCTCTTTCTCTCTCTCTCTCTCTCTCTCTCTCTCTCTCTCTCTCTCTCTCTGTCTCTCCCTCTCTCTCTCTCCCTCTCTCTCTCTCTCTCTGTCTCTCTCTCTCTCTCCCTCTCTCTCTCCCTCTCTCTCTCTCTCTCTCTCTGTCTCTCTCTCTCTCTCTCTGTCTCTCTCTCTCTCCCCCTCTCTCTCCCCCTCTCTCTCTCTCTCTCTCTCTCTCTCTCTCTAGATTCTCATACTCTCTTACTCACTTGCCAGTCTAAGATTTATTATTCTTTTTTTTCTTTTTTTTAATGTTTTTAGGGCATTTCTGCTTTATTGGGACAGAGACAGTAGAGATTGACAGGAACGATGGGGGAGAGAGGAGGGATGACATGCAAGATAGGTCGAGGGTCGGAATCGAACCAGAAACCTTGCGATTACGTGGCAAGTGCATTGATGTGCTATGCCACTAAGTGCCCAAAGGTCTATAATTTAGCCGTCAACACATTTCAGAGCTGTGCATTGTAGTCTTTCCTGATTGTCCTCCTGTTATTGTCCACTGACCACGTTGCTCATAATTTTAATTACATCTCCCTGGAAAAATAAAATGAAATAAAATGTCATTTGGATGGCCAATTAACAAAATTGCAACTGGATCTACAGAGGCGAAAACCTCTGGCAGAGTTAGTAATTAAATTGTCAAAAACCAATCAGAAGCAAGAAAAGCGTGTAACATTGGAGAGCTACAGAAGTCTCATGTTTATTGTGGCACATTGTGAAAGGTAATAAGAGTGTGGGCCTCCTGTATATGTCTAGATAGTACAAAGAGAATACCGCAAATTTCCGAAGAGTCGTTATGCCCTATGAACAAAAGGAAAGAGTTTGGTTTTCCTTTGAAGATTAAGGTGCAGAATCATGTTCTTCACATCCTGAAAGAGAGATTGTCTGTCATCAAACACGCCACAGAGAAAAGCGATTTTGACTCCATCCCCAATTATCTAGCTGTCCTGAAACTACTGCAGCACTGACATACCAGCAGAAGGAAAACAAAACCACCAACCACATCCGTTATACTACCACTCACTATGTTAATGCCAGCTCCTCCACCCAACACCACACGATCCAATCACAAACACAGCGTTTCCTGTCAGGAGCCTGGCTATTCTAATAGTGCCTGTATCGCAGGCTCAAGAGGGAGCGAGCGAGAGAGAGAGAGAGAGAAAAGGGGGGGTTAAATTAATAATGAAATGGCAGCAGAGCCAGCAGGAGGAGAAGTGGTGAATGCAGCTTCAAAGCGCCTCCCCCCTCCCTGAGTTGACTCTCTGGATGGCAGCCCGCTCTGAAAAACAAAGAGCACCCTTATTCCATGGGCCTGGGCATGCTGGTTTATTAATAAATGTCTTTAATTATTCCCCTCAGTGGGTTCTTGTTAACCCCAGCAACCCCTTTAATCAATCCTTAAGCAAAACAAATGTTGTCGGTGGAAAAGTGTCACCACCTAGGTATGTGTCATCACAGGGCCCAGATGCTTGAAAAATTCAATACTTTTTTCGCACTCTGCACATGAAATGAAAATCAGAGAACATGCACGGTAGCATGCCGGAGCATGCAGCTGTATGTGGTGAATACAGAGCACCCGTTTTGAAAGTCTGTGGGTTTAGGATTGATTTGAGGGCTAGTGAGCTCAGAAAGCAACACATAGCAGGCATCTGCCAACAACTCTCTTAAAAAGAGGACTGTGTTTGGCTCAGCTGTTTGAAGATGAGCTTTAGGGTAATGCATTCAAAGAAAACCCTGTTTATCGTCATGAAAGCCATGAATAAATTGCTTAGTAGACAGCCCCGTGTAGCTACTAACAAGATCTCCTTTGACTTGGCGTATGTCTCTTATCAACAGCAAAGGCAAACTTAGCCATCAATCACACTGTATGCCTATTTCGGTCTAATTATTTTTATTTTTCTATTATTTAGGTCGACTTTTGCGTCATCCTGTCAGACACGCAGCGCCACATCTGGATGTAAGCATGTGGTCTATGTTGGGAGGTGTGAGCTCATAGAAGGTGTTACAGTGTTCTGTACCAGGCAGCGCGTTGTTAAGGTCCTCACCCTCTGTCATCAAATCATCACTTCTATGGATTAATTTTTAGAATAAACCACTTAATACTGCACATGTACATGTACATGTACTGTAGATAATCATGTGTGAGTTTTGTGAGACGCAGTATTCACAAGGTCGAGTGTAACCTTTCTCATTTCAGTACAAAATGTTAGGTTATCACAGATGAGAATGGTGAACACATATGATCACAATGAATATGCATCATTCATTATACGACAGGTTGATGAAAACAAGCATTGTGATTGGCCGAGAGGTGTTCGAGCAGTGATTTAACAATTATAATGTTGTGGTTAAATCACCCATTTTTATATTCCTACGCCACAGTAGTTTTGTGCATCACATTCCCTTGACAATGTTTGTTGTTTTGGAACCTATATTTCTCAGTTCAGGGCAGAAACCACCACAGTCTATCGGAAAATAAATAGTTAAAGGTCCAGTATGTAACATTCAAACTTTTTAAAAAGCTTCCTAATGTTTGTAATGACTGTGTTTAATCGCTAGCAATCAGGGAATGGGATCACTTGAGTGAAATATTTAATTTACAAATGCTGTTTTGGTCTGGAAAAAGTCCTTTCTAAAATGGAGTCTTCTTCCCGACACTCGGTTTGCACACAAACATGTTGTTACTGCCAGGGGTTTTCTAGGGGAAGGGCCAGGGGTTTTCTAGGGGAAGGGCCAGGGGTTTTCTAGGGGAAGGGCCAGGGTTGTTCTAGGGGAGGCGGCAGGGGTGTTCTAGGGGAGGTGGCAGGGGTGTTCTAGGGGAGTGGACTAACAGATTTTCGCCTTTCTGTTTCTGCCTTTTTGAATCCTGAGCTCATGCAGAAACACAACAGCAAATGTCTGACACTGCAAGACCATCTCAGGGGGTTATACTATGATTAGGGAGGACGTTGTTGTTTGGAATTCCAACTGATTTTCGCTGCGATGGCCGGAGGTGGCAGATATCCAACAAACGTACGCCCTGCTCCTTTAAGAAAACGTTTTCTTGTCTCAATTTCCTGATATGTTGCATAACCGTTAAAAAAGCAATAATGCCCCAGAGACCGTGATTTATCGTCAATATTGTCACTTCGTAGGGGGTCTGCTGGCACTCTGCTGTGCATCATGCCTAACAACTCCCCCTCCCCGTGACAATATTGACGATAAATCACGGCCTTTCGGGCATTGTTTCTTAATTATACATGTAACTGGCGGTGATTTGTGTTAACAAAGAGCCTCGACAGCTCCAGCTTGATCACTGACTTGTTCTAGTGGCACGTCGCAGAGCAACTCACCGCATTTGACACTGGAGCTCAGGTACGATTTTTTAATGAGCACATGCTCATTTAACGAAAGAGGAAGAACATTCTCTCATGAAAAGGCTGCATTCCATCACTACACACACCTGGGTGCTTGGGGAGAGGATTGATCGATGCGTGTTCAAACATGCGATTAGAAAGATGTGAAGAGGGAGGATAGGTTCTTTTGACTGAACACAGAATGATTAATCCATCAATACTGGTGAAGCCAAAGCAAGGCAAAGCAAACTGAAAAATGTTCTATTCTTGGCTCAGCAGATAGTGGCTCCTTGTTAAATTCTGCTGTCAGTGCCTTTAGAGGAAAAGATAAGGAGTGCAGTGGCCCGTACGTAAAATCAGTCGAAGTCATATCGATCACTTGTGCCTTCATTTCAGCAGGATGGTTAAAAATGATTAGGGCTCCGGAACTGAACTTAATTCCCTGGGATTGGGTCTCTATAACAGGACTGTGACATAATCAATGTAAATGATCCCACAGTGCTGCGCTATCAAATCAGAGGCACTCTCAGGCAGACACTTAATCAAGGTCTAACTGTCATCAATTAAGATTACGATTACCCTTTCAATGCCACCCTTCACCAATTGTTTTGGCCAGTACTCAGCTCAGCTATATAAGACAGGCTACTATGACATTCTATAGATCCTCTATGGACCTACTCTCAGGGTATCATTTCCTCATATGGGTACTATATATTCCAAAGTGACATCTCCAACTTTTTTTATATTCATAAAGCACGCTTCTGAGGTGATTTGATTGCATCTCAACCTCTACGTCGGACATGTAGTGACAGGGGGTAAGAGGCAGGAGGGGTTGTGGCTGAAATACGGCAGGCCACGGCACCACTGATTGTTGCACCCTGTTGTCAATTAATTGGCACAACCCAATGATTTCAAATAACTGCCATGTTTTGGGTGGGAAAGGAAAGGAGGCTCCCTGGTGAGAGGTGCCTTGGGCGAGGATTCAACCCTCTGCGGAGGATGAAAGTGAAGGGACCAATTGAAATTCAGAACCTCACAGAATGAACCCCCCCCCCCCCCCCTCTCTCTCTCTTCCTCACCCTCCATCCAACCGCCTGCTGTCAGAGATGGAAGTCACTGATTGACGTTAGCATATTTCCTTACACCACACTGGCAGTTTAAGGACAGTCAAGGCTGCAGGCTTGGTGCAGGGTACCATTGTAATGGTACTCCCTGTGGACTCCCGAGTCTCTGAGTCAAAGCCCCCAAAGACACTAGATCCATCCAAACACCCCCATATAACCTATCAGAGTTTGCATTCGTCAGATGAAGCTGCCAGTACAGGAGATGCCGGTCTACACACTACGTTTGAGGTCAGGAATGTGGGAAGGAAGGCTAAACCTCGACCTGAGCCAGTGGATGACTTCTAGCAGAACCTTTTTTTATCTCCTGTCAGGTGTTTTCAGAAGAAGCCTTTCAACTGCAGTAAGGGAATGTCACCTGTCATATGGTCGGCCAGGATGATGTCTTTGCCTATACAGAAAAGCAAAATGAGTGTACAGTTTGAGTGAGACAACTGGTGAGTGTTTTTGTAAGTTCTGAAGTCGTACTGGTTATTCAATGGTAGCCATTATGAAGTTTAAACCTCAGTGATACAATATACTGTGCTGTTTCATATTCTAAGCTCCATTCAACGATGCAAATCATTTAATTTTGTTTCTACAGGGTAAGTCAAGGCCAGTTCCACCATTAAGGTCTAGAATGAGAAATGTTGTTTTGTTTTTGTTGAACAGTAGCCTGAGTCCTAATAAATGTAAATAACACAGTTTCATGAAGTTCATCTGTCAAGATTTGGGGATAAACAAAAAAAAAGTGTGGAGGGGCGGAACATTTGTTTCATTGCATCTGCATCGACGTTGCCATGACAACTGTATTTTACAACGAAAACACAACGCCGCGTCGGGACCTAAGACGGCCTACAGCAAAATGTACATGTCACTAAATGCTTTAAAACCCTATTACAGCTTTACAGCTTTACCTTTACACCTATCGTGGAACAACAATTCATCATAATTCATGGTCAACGCAAAAAGGATGTTACTTTGACACAGGGAGGTTAACTTTTTGGCCTGTAATGGCTCTACGGGGCAACATTTTGATCTCAAAAGTGAGTGGTTCAGTAGGGGAAGGTTAGTGACCCCTGTTATTTTTTTTAAATGGCCGACGTTTGAGCAGTCCCTTTCAGAGCGCAGTGAGAGTGGTGTTACAACTCGGCTGTTGTTATTATTCATTAAACCTGATTACGATGCGCAGCAAAATCTGACACTGTACAGTCCTCTCCAACTCACTTATGATTATTTGACTTCAGATGCAGTTCAAAACATCCTCTATGAATATTTCATGTTAGCCCCAAGGGGATATTGTATTGACATTAATACGGGCAGCAACACTCTCGGGTAATGGATGCTTGTTTACTCACAGCCGGCTGTAAGAATAGCCCTTTTGAGTTACCATCAAAATAATTTTCTTTGCTGTTGCCTTTGAGAGTCCCCTGCCCTCCAAAGGACCGTGCTTATATATTGACTCATGTGCAATATTTCAGCTAGGCCTGGAGAATCCACATGCTTAATAAACTGATGTATTTAAAGCATACATATCAGTATATGTAAGCGCTACAGTAATGTAAGTGTATTGAAGTTTGGTGGGAGACAGCCATTTAAAAAGGGCTGTACACGGTGCACTAAGGATACCTGCCAAGTTCACAGACTGAAATGAGTTTGTCATTGATGGGTCATAATGCCATTGACTAAAGAAGAAGCAGCAAACATGCGTTTTCAATGATGCCGCACGAATTCAAAAAAAAAAAAAAAAAAAAAAACATTATATTGTATAACCATAGTTACATCTGAATCTTTACACAAACGTATGTACAGCTCAGGAAAACAATTAGTATCTATCCGAGTGCTCAGTGTGTTCGCCTGATTAGATGACTGCTGTTTGCTCGCAGCTTAGGAGCAAAGAGACAGTTAACTTTAAACAATTAGAGGCCCAGTGCTTATGCCAGATGATGTGGAGCTCTTAACAACATTATAGACCGCTGCCAGCAAAGACGTGCCTGCACAGTCAAGCTAACCAGAGAGGGTTAGAGGGGCCATGGATTTCTGTCCCCTTCCTCTCCTCCCCTGCCACCGCCTCTGGGTTGAACGATGGCCCTCAATAAGTTATGCGATGCTAGAGTTACCGCGGTGATTGATAGTGCCCCTGAGGAATCAATAGCATGCATACCTCAGAGAAGAGCTAGAGAGAGAGAGAGAGAGATAGAGAGAGAGAGAGAGACAGATAGAGAGAGAGAGAGAGAGAGAGAGAGAGAGAGAGAGAGACAGAGAGAGAGAGAGAGAGAGAGAGGGAGAGAGAGAGAGAGAGAGAGAGAGAGAGAGGGAGGGAGGGAGTGCCTACATATTTCAGTGCCATTAACTGCTCACAGTTACTGACATCCAAGGAGACATACTCAGGGTGATGTTTCTCAATCTACTCTGCCTCTTCATATCAAGAGATTCATATGACACATTTGTTTTCAAGGGGCTTGAGATGGACAGCACAGGACGCTGTTGAAAAATGGGACGGGACTTGGCCAAACAGGATCCATTTGAAGGATAAGGTAGTGGGGGAAGCAAGTGCATTAAGCCAATGTGCCTTAATGGAGGTTTAAGGAGATTTGTTAAAAGTTACCGTAAGGTCTTCACCATTGCTTGGATTGTTCCCGAACTGATAGTGTTTACAGGCTGGTAGATGATTGATGACCTTGCCTCCCACCAGCTGTGTATCTCTCTCTCTCAGTTGTAATTTGTGAGATACCACATGCAAAGAAAAGTCAATTAAATGATTGGGTGACATGGACGGTTATCAGAGCCTGCTACCTTGGTCACTCATTTGACCTTTAATTATCTTTCTTCTAAACTTGCAGAGATAAAGCCGCAAAACCAATGAACACATGCTGCTATCTAAAACCTTTCAATTATCCCAATCGAGGAAAGGCTTCTCTCTGAAAAGAAAAAAAAAAAATAAGGAAAAAATGCAATTCACTGTATTGTTCAACTACATGTGAATACAAGTGCTAATGACCGCAAAAGCCACATGCAGCTTCTCCTCATGCTAACTGATGATGATGAATGCAGCCTTGGTTAAATCATTTGTCTGCTCTCACCCTTCCAGCTCTGCCATCTGCTATTGTGTTTGTATTACCTATTTATAACTGGGGCAAAGATCACGGATGTGGCTCTGCAGTCTGAGTTTCCTCTAGTTGCAAAAGTAGGCTTGGCATAACGCTGAGGGGGAAAATCGAACCTAAAGTGAGCAACACAGAGGTTGCTTCCATGATAAGACTGCTGTCACCTTTCAAAAGCACAGCCTATGAATAATTTGGTGCAGTATCTACTGTAATTACATTTCATATGACTCTGCACGATCATTTGGAGAGTATTTATAAGTGCAATTTTGGAGTTAGCCTCTCAGTGATATCCCTCGTGAGGGTTTTAGAAATTGCTTGACTTTATTCATAAGTTCCTCGATAGAAAAAGAACATCATAAAAATAAATGATATAAAGTCGCTACTTTAAGTCAACATTTGATTTGGAATTTCATGAGCATTGCAGCTTTTCTTATACTTAAAATATCTAATTGGATTTTACCAGACAAAAGTTTAATTTGCTCATTCGATTTTTGAAAACCATCCACCTGTGAGCAGTCGCCGACTTCCATAGAGAGCCAACTGCAAACAGTGGCTTCAAAAGCCATGATGCCCAAATTAATCAAAATGTTTTGTGAAATAGATGGCTTGGTAAACAAAATTAACAATGCAGCTGAAGAGGGCCTAGCAGGGCTCGTCCCACTGACACTGAAGCATTAGCGTCAACAAAAACAGATCTAGAGCGGAATATTCCCACTATGGCGCTCTACGGTGTTCTGAGGGCTGAGCATCTGGGGCTCTGCTAATTAACTTGGCATTAGAAACGTTTGTTTTTGGTTCATTGTCGAGCTCACAGGGGTGTTTTAGAACTGTTAAATTAGTCCTGTGGAACATGGGAACGCTCGCACGCGCCTTATTCTGGGAGAATTACAGGCTGTCGAACCCCCAAGAGAACAAGCCTCTCCTGGAACCTCTTTGTAATTCAACATGGCTGTCAATCACTGGTTCTAAAGGGCTCCTGAATCCCTTGTCTGTAACAGGGATAAAGAAAACCACGCCAGCGGCTGAGAGCTCCACTGTAGCAGAGTGTCTTCACATTCTCTGCTTTAAAACAGGTGTCCTCGTACCTGGCTCCAGACTCAATGTCCTAGTGATGCAGTGACCGAGAAGTAAGAGGTGGAGAGAATGATCACCTGTAGCTTATGCTCAGTGTGTTTAAATGAAATCACACTCCAAAAGTCTCTGTCAAAAATCCCATATGTGCACCGGTACATTAATCATCCCTTTAAATAAGCCAATTGTTGGTTTCCTTGAATTACACCCCAAGGGATTCTAGCACAAAAGAAAATGAAAATACAGAGTAAGAATCCACAGTAATTTACTGCAATTGTAGTGTAATTGGTTTCTTCCAACCAACTGTACTGTAACTGTGTTATATAAATGTATGTACAGTACGTGCAAATGGCATTGTCACAGTGTAATGCACAAATTACACGTTCAGTATCCAAAGAACAAAAATAAAAGCTGACAGCCCTTAACAACTGTGGATAACAAAATCACAGTCTTCGTACGTAAGAGCACATCACATTACTAGCACATAAAACCAAACAATTTTAATATCAATTTTCCTACTTCTTTTTTCAGTACTTTGGGCTGGTAAAAGGTCTCAGTATAAGTGGTTTGATTTTGTTTACCAGAGCTGTTGTGTAAGTCATGAATTTACTTTTGGTTGTTGTCTCCATAGAAACGTAGAAAGATGAGTAAACGATGTTAGTCGCTGTGTCAGCTGGGACACATGCAGTACACGTCGCTGTACCTGATAAATTAAGTGAACAAAACACAGTGCCAAACCCATCATTGCTGAGACAGTTTAAGTAGTGGTAGGTTTAATAAATGACTCAATGGCACAGAAGCTGTGTCAATTTGTAACGTCCTCCACATGCCCAATCACTAGTCCCTCCATGGCTCCAGCTCACCGAACTAAAGATGTGTCGGAAAGTGGCTGTAAATTTAATTTTAATGGGGGGCAATTGCCTTTTGCTGAGTCATGCACCTTTTTATTTTTTTTCTGGGTATGCTCGTGTCCCAAATGCTGTCACAAAGTAGTCTTTCTTCCTTCTCTGAAGTATCCCTGTCAGCTAGGGGCCCATGGATCTGTCACAGCGAGCAGTGAAGTATAGATAGTGACAGGGATAACCTGGACGGGTTACCCCAGATTAGACGGGTTACCCCAGATTAGACGGGTTACCCCAGATGCCTTCTCTTGTCCCCTTTTTATACCCCGTCTTCAAGCCTCTTCTCGCTGTCATGTTGGGAGTGTGTGCCCTTCACATACAAAGTGTTAGGGTTAGGGTTAGGGTTAGATTTAGGGTTAGGGTTAGGGTTAGGGTTAGGATGTCCATGTTGGGAGTGTGTGCCCTTCACATACAAAGGGTTAGGGTTAGGGTTAGGGTTAGGGTTAGGGTTAGATTTAGGGTTAGGGTTAGGGTTAGGATGTCCATGTTGGGAGTGTGTGCCCTTCACATACAAAGGGTTAGGGTTAGGGTTAGGGTTAGGGTTAGGGTTAGGGTTAGGGTTAGATTTAGGGTTAGGGTTAGGGTTAGGATGTCCATGTTGGGAGTGTGTGCCCTTCACATACAAAGACCCGTCCAGCAATTCACAAAGCCATCTGCTTGACGAGGCAGAGACGTGTTGCCTTGTTGCACTTACAGGAAGAATAGATTCCATTGCTAGGTTGTCGGGGGTACACAGCCAGTAATTGATTGTGCATTCCTGCACACACACACACATACACACACACACACACACACACACACACACACACACACACACACACACACACACACACAACACACACGCGCACGCACACGCACACAACACGCACACGCACACGCGCACACACACACACACACAAGCTGTAGCTACAGCATACTGTGTACAGTATGAGTGGGTTGTGTGTTGCTGAGTTGGTGAGTTTGGTGATGAGACGGTTTTCGCTTGCATCCGAGTGGTCACTGCCTCTGTGCGTCGTAGAACCATGTTGCTGCCTAGTACTTTATCTCCGTATATCACTGATGGATGGGTGTGTAATGGAAGAGCCAGAGCCAGCCTCTCCTTCACCACAGTATATCACATCTGACAAATCTCAAACCTATCTGCTCGGTGGGGACCAGAGATAGCCTACCTCCTGGGCAGCAAATGTATACAACCATAAAAATACAAGGCTCTATTCCCCATCTGGGTTTTTCTTCTCCCCAAATGCCAGCAACTATTGACAGAGGGGGAAAACCTGATCATATCTGTAGAACATTTCCGTGCACTGATGCCAGTATTGTTATTTGTCACAAAACCCTGTGCACAAAGCAGGTGTTGTATTATGGCAAATTGAATACACCAACAACATGCGCATAGCTTACAAATGTTCCACAAAAGATAACTGAAGCAATTTTGATTGCTCATATTCTTCTTTAGTCAAAGAAAGTAATTTACAACACAAAACTTCAATAAGCTTTGATAAGCCTCTCCGAGACATGTTTATGAAATGCTTATTAAAAGGACATTGTCTTTGAAAAAGAAAAGGACATTATCTCTGTGAGATTTTAAATTTGATCTCTGCATACTGACGGGTGAACAAAGCAGCTTACCTTTCTCATCCCCTCACAGTGGCTTATCAGCCCTCTGAACTGGCAATCATACTCTTAGGCACCGCGACTCCTTTCCCGTTATAATTCTCTCAAGTGAAAACCTTGATTACTATCACACTGTTGTTGTCTCAAATCAAAGAGAACGTTATTGAGCTGCCCAGACACCGTTGCTGCGTGTAGAAGCGATTCCTCGTCCCTGATGTGCTCACAATCAGACTTGATAGATTTTGCAATATGGAACTAGTTTAATTTTTATGGTCTAAAAGTATATATGTAATACCAATCTCTACAGGGACACTGGGCGACACAACTGCAATTGTGTGTACACATAATTGTTGTGTAGCTGAAGCTGGTAAGTGCTGCAACACTGTCCTCAATATTGGACTGTTTGATTTTGCTCAGTGACAGCAACACCTCCAAAATCAATGGCAATATCCCATTACACCCCATATATGTAATAGTGCACTTATAGATTCACAAAGCATTATCTGATATGATGAATAATCAATATGCATGTATCCATAACACATGAGTGATCTTTGATGAGCATATGCTGTAGTGGCAATAGTGTTCCTTTAACAAAGGCAAATCTAAGGGCAAGGGAAACATATAGTAGCTGTTTAAAGCCTGATCACTCCAAAGTGGAATTGTGAGGGAGTGTTGGCCACCTTCAACCCACAATCAAAATCGTTCGAAAGTTATACTTTTTCCTTTTGCCACGAATTTTGCTACGAATTGATAAACACACGCCGTAATCCGAAAAGGTGTGAAACAGCCTCTGCCTTCTCTCATTTTAATACATAATCTGTAACTCACGACTAGATAGAAAATAACATGAGACGAGATAGGCGAGAGTTAATCTGTGTGAGCTATGGTATATTCCTCCCCGGCACCCAGGGAACTGAATAATCCCACCTGTTTAAATGGAGAAGAGATAACTGCCGGCCTGATAGAATTCTGGAAGTGATAACTGCAGAAATGGAGCTAAAAGGAATGAGCTCTTAGTTGAACAGACCTAAATTCATTTTGTCAGCCTCACGGAATGGAGTTATCTGAATCAACTGTCCTCTACGGTTCGCTGAGGGATATAAAAAAAATGAAATAAAAAAAAAGGCCAAATAAGGTCAGATTACATGGGGATACAGGTGGTATTCGACTTCTGTGGTAGAGAGAGTTCCCAGACTCTGAGAAAGATGATCTGTAAGGCCTTCAGTTCTCAGAAGAGGCTGACACATACTGAGATCTGGCACGCAGTTGGTGCAAAGGAGAAATATAAATCAAATCCAAAAGTCTATGTTGCATCATAGTCACAAAAGTCTAAAGTGCAAAGAAATACATTATTTATGTTTTTCTACTTTAGGTATTTTTGGTGCGGGGACTTTGGGTTTATACTTCTCTCTGTATTATAGATATTCCACTTAATACCACTGGCTTTAAAGTCTTACAGGAAAAGTTAAGGTGGGCAGACACAAGGGAACTCTTCCTTCTACCGCAAACCATGTGCCTGCCATCAACCAATAGAACATCGCCTCTCTATGCTTGCCAGACGGTCTCCTGAACATCCCGGTCTGTGATTGAGACTGTGCTTAAGGTGAGAATTAGTCACACAGCCTTGCTCATCACAGACGACAGAGCTGGAAATCCACTGGGCTGTTCCTGCGCCACACGACCCACAGTGGAGATCTAGTTCCAGAACATCACTCATTAATATGCTAATGGGAGCTCATTTCTGCTTGATGCTGAAATTAATGGAATTAGAGTACTTAGTGGGTCAGCGAGTGGTGGTGGTGGGGGGGGGTGTCAAACTGAGAGCAGTTTATTTTAATGTATTTTTGTGGCTATCTGATATGAACTTCTTTCTTTGTGAGCATGTATGATCCATATGAGTTAAAGTAAAGTGTTTGTCTTTTATACACAGTAAAGTGCAAGTGTGGGTTGTTTAGCTAAATTGTAAATGACATCAGTAAAAATGTCACTGCAAACATCGCAATCATCATCAGTGTTATTGTCCTGTTGTTATTCTTGTTTCTGTAGACACGCATAGTTCTTGTTATTGTTTGGTTTTGGACCCCCAGAAAGAGCTGCTGTTGCCAAAGTAACTAGCTAATGGGGGTATGAGTAAATAAATAAACAAATACCAATTATCCACACAAGCTTTTTAAGTGTCAGTGGTTTTGATATGCAATTTTAACCCTGATGAAAATGTTACCACAAAGAGGGTTATATGCTGTTCAGCACCACGGACAGCTCCCATACCATAGGCTGAGCAAAGGGAATGCTCTCCTTGACTTCCCTTCTGTTCCACTTTCTTTCCTCTCTTCTATCCTTCTATCCTTCCTTCCTTCCTTCCTGCCTCCCTTACTGCCTGCCTGCCTGCCTTCCTTCCTTCTATCCTTCCTTCCTTCCTTCCTTCCTTCCTTCCTTCCTTCCTTCCTGCCTTCTTTCCTTCTATCCTGCCTGCCTTATTTCCTTCTATCCTTCCTTCCTGCCTCCCTTCTTTCTTTCTTTCTTTCTTTCTATCCTTCCTTCCTTCTCCCCTTTCTCCCTTCCTTCCCTCTGTTGACGTAATCATTAAGCTCTCATTAAGGAAACATTAGCATTGCTTTTCCTATCAAACCCAGAGATCAATGAAGGGATACATAGTTATGATGTGACACTAAAGGCATTCAAATGGGGTCAACATTGATCACGGTTGGGTCCTTACAGTACACAGGATGAAGACCACATCTCATAGCCAATGCAGATACCCATTCATTGAGACACGTAGGCGGTTCAGCTCCCTGGGTAGCTCCCAGACTATACAAGTGAGAGAACTCTCACTCAGAGGTTCAGATGGAACAAGGTCTGCATACGAAAGCAGAAGGAGACATAGTACAATGGCAAAAAAAGTGCACTAACGTGTATTGTTGTTGGAGACAATTACAAAATGTGTTGAAAGCCAACATTACTGTATTGTCTTCAGCAGCATTGTTTTTCAGAGGACGTTCGTGGGATGAGAAACACAGTTTGTTATTAGGATTTGAACTACTACCTGTAGATCACAAACACAGAGAGATCGTACTCCGTACCAGTGGCATACAGCAGAACTCCAATGACGGCAACCCACTCTGGGATTCTGTTCTAATTTAGATTGTAAACTCAGTAGATACGTAGCTGAGTATGATCAATGCTATCTGAAATGAAATCAGGTGCTTGCTATCAGATGATACGGTGTTGATCCCTGTTGGTTTAATGCGTGCTGTCATATTCATTGTGAAATGCCAACATTCATTCACTGACTAGTCTCTGCTCGTGATTGGATTATAAAGCCTAGCTGCCTTTGCAGTGCTGTGACTCATGGCTTATGCACAGGCATGTGGGAGACAAAAGTGAAGTAGGCACAGTGCTCAACCCTCTTCCTTTTCCCCCACATGCAGGCAGAGCTATGCAATACATGACATACAGGTACTGGTGATGTCCACTTAGACTGACATTTCAGACTGCATTAGCCCACAGTTCTTAGAAGATAAACTGTGCAGATGTAATTGCCGAGAGATCACAAATGTAAAATGAACTACGGTTTTAAAAAAAAAAAAAAAAAAGAGAGAGAGAATAAAATAACACTCATAAGCAGTCAAAGACATCATATCGACAGCCATTACATCCCTAAATTGTAAGCAATTTCCCATAGTGCGCACCAATGCGTTTGATAAGAGGAGCCCTCTTTCAAGAAAGCTTTTTGTCATTCCTGCCACGTCAACGGTCTTAAGTGTACCCTCCTTTAGCAGCTATTACAGAGGGCTACTTGTGTTTTAAACATGTGACTAAGTGAGAGGGGGGGTAAAGGGAGAGCTGGAGCGCCAGTGTCTGCTGCCAGCGCCTACCTATTGAAATTTGGCTCCTCCACTCTCTCAGACAACGATGCGGAGGAGGCGGGTCAAGCATAGCACGGAGCTGGCGCGGACTTTATAAAGGACTATTTAGCCACCGTCCAGAGGCACTAACACATCCCGTGAAGCATTACCGAACCGCATCTGTCCTCCGTGAGAAGCCCGCCGGTGTTTTGGTACT
>NC_139660.1:2589002-2594002 GCF_951799395.1 Argentina silus | reverse complement strand
ATAGTTTCCCCTCCACTAATTGATTAAGTCCAATCTAAACCCCCACCCGCCCTCACACAAACACATTTCTGCTCATGCCTGAGAGTGAGCACTGGAAACCAACACTTTCTTTCTCTCCCTTTGCAGTGAACTAATTCTGTTTCTATCCAATGTTTTTTAAACAGGTAGATTAATCAGCCAATGGCGCGTTACGCACAAGATGGCTCGAGCGCTGCCCAACAAAACAAGTGTCTGTGTCTGGTGTCAGTTCATTACTTGTTCCAAGCAGCAGACGATAACTAAGGAGGACTGAAGTCGACGCTGGCTCCCCTGGTGGCAGCACCTACCTCTCGATTGCATGGTGCCCTGATTACATATATTTCCCCGTTGGTTGCTCAGATATCTGTCGTCACCTTAACTGTCAGTCCACAGAAATCCATTTCTCATATGTGACAGCAAGATGAGAGGACATATTTCATTTCACCTTCGCCATGTGACACCGCCGCTGTTCAGCTTCACATTGTGCTTTTCATATTAGTTTCTGATGTTTGTGACGGAATATATTTTTTACTTTTACGCCCCTCTACTCTCAACAACGTACAGTAGGAGCTTGTCTTTTCTGTGTATATTTGTACGACAAGCGGATAACTGCGACCTGCAGACATTTTATAATTTCACAAAGGATTGCGTTACCCCTGGCGCTTGTACGAGAGGTATTGTTGACAGTCGTAGGAGAAAAGATAACTGGGTTAATTAGGGCCAAAAATCTCGTTAGTCAGCACTGAGGGGAGGATGTAAAGTTTATCAGTTCCTGTCTCTACACTTTGAAGATGGTTTTGGGGATGGCTTGCAGACAAGTTTGAAAGTGCAGGAGTTACAAATTGGATCCTGTTGAAGAAATTCTAATGAAACCTTTTAATCAAATCCCCCCCCCCCTCTCTCTTTCCTCCTCCCTCCCCCTTTAAATGTATTCAAAGCTGGAGATATCACAAAGAGAGAATCATTTTTGCATAGTTGCAGTGCCAGCAAAGGCTCTCTACGATGTCACTGAATACACACACAAACACACACACAAACACACGTACACACACGCACGCACACACGCACACGCACACACACACGCACACACACACACACACACACACACACACACACACACACACACACACACACACACACACACACACACACACACACGGCCGGTGTCCTAACGGACATTTCCTGAACAGATGTTGGGAGGCTCTCTGTCGCTCCTGTATCCTCTGAATGCGTCTGGAGGAATACTTTAGACAGATTAGGTTGGGGAGTTCCCAAATCTCATCAAGCGTATACAGTATCTCCTCGAAACCGGCGCAACATTGAATAAGTATCGCTGTGGTAGGCCTGACTCTGGAGAAAACATGCACCTCAGGCAGAAAGTTTGGTGTCAGTCAACACGACAGGAGATTTAGTGACACACTGAAAGGTTTTTTCGCTTATAGTTGGGATTTCTTTTCCGGGCTTCATTCAAACTGTATCTGACAATGCTAGGCTAAAGGACCACACTGCTGTACTGAGCACAGAACAGTCAGTATCATCTGTCACCCTGTATCATCACCACTCGTTTCCACTCGTGTGTTATCTGGTTGAACCCTGATTTATGATGTCCGTGATCTTAGTGTATAGTGTAGCACTGTATGCTAGTGTGGTAGGCCTATGCTAGTACAGGTAGGCCTATGCTAGTATGGTAGGCCTATGCTAGTACAGGTAGGCCTATGCTAGTGCATGTAGGCCTATGCTAGTGCAGGTAGGCCTATGCTAGTACAGGTAGGCCTATGCTAGTGTGGTAGGCCTATGCTAGTACAGGTAGGCCTACGCTAGTATGGTAGACCTATGCTAATGTGGTAGCCTATGCTAGTACAGGTAGGCCTATGCTAGTACAGGTAGACCTACGCTAGTACAGGTAGGCCTAGGCTAGTGTGGTAGGCCTATGCTAGTGTGGTAGGCCTATGCTAGTACAGGTAGGCCTATGCTAGTACATGTAGGCCTATGCTAGTACAGGTAGGCCTATGCTAGTACAGGTAGGCCTATGCTAGTATGGTAGGCCTATGCTAGTGTGGTAGGTCTATGCTAGTGTGGTAGGCCTATGCTAGTACATGTAGGCCTATACACTGTCAGCCTGAATGGTCCAGGGATGGCTGCACAGATCTGTGACAAATCAGTGACCCATTTTGATATCACACTGAGAGGATTGCCCTAAATCCATGCTAAATAATCATATTGATTATTAATAATGGTCCTCTGTGGCTCAGTTGGTAGAGCATGGTGCTAACAACGCTTGGGTTGTGGGTTTGATTCCCGCTGGGACCATATACACTCACTGGCCACTTTATTAGGTACACCTTGCTAGTACCGGGTTGGAACCCCTTTTGCCTTCAGAACTGGCTTAATTCTTTGTGGCATAGATTCAACAAGGTGCTGGAAACATTCCTCAGAGATTTTGGTCCATTTTGACGTGATAGCATCACGCAGTTGCTGCAGATTTGTCGGCTGCACATCCATGATGCGAATCTCCCGTTCCACCACATCCCAAAGGTGCTCTATTCGATTGAGATCTGATGACTTTGGAGGCCACTAGAGTACAGTGAACTTATTGTCATGTTCAAGAAACCAGTTTGAGATGATGTGAGCTTTGTGACATGGCGCGTTATCCTGCTGGAAGTAGCCATCAGAAGATGGGTACACTGTGGTCATAAAGGGATGGACATGGTCAGCAACAATACTCAGGTAGGCTGTGGCGTTTAAACAATGCTCAATTGGTACTAAGGGGCCCAAAGTGTGCCAAGAAAATATCTCCCACATCATTACACCACCACCACCAACCTTTGACTTACTGTTGCCTTTCTGTCATCCCAAACCAGTCTGGCCATTCTCCTCTGACCTCTGGCATCAACAAGGCATTTTCGCCCAGAGAACTGCCGCTCACTGGATATTTTCTAGATGGTTGTGTGTGAAAATCCCAGTAGATCAGCAGTTTCTGAAATACTCAGACCAGCCCGTCTGGCACCAACAACCATGCCACGTTCAAAGTCACTTAAATCACCTTTCTTCCCCATTCTGATGCTCGGTTTGAACCTCAGGTCGTCTTGACCATGTCTACGTGCCTAAATGCATTGAGTTGCTGCCATGTGATTGGCTAATTAGATATTTGCGTTCACAAGCAGTTGAACAGGTGTACCTAATAAAGTGGCCGGTGAGTGTATACTGAAATGTATGCACTCACTGCAATGTAAGTCGCTTTGGATAAAAGCGTCAGCTAAATGCCATTATAGTATTATTATATTCTGCCATTCTTTCAAGTGATCTTCCCTCAATTCTCAAAGCATGATTTCTGAAGGAGGTCGCCGGTGTCTGCTACCTTGGCCCCAATGAAACCTGATTGTTAAATCACCAGTTTTAGACACACAATACCGGTTTACAATACCGGTGAGGCCAGCAGGGCCAGTAAATCCTGGATTATAATTCCTGCGTCAGTTGTAAGCTCCAGTGTCCAAATTAGACCTCAGGATGTCTTACAACCCTCTGCTGTTTTACATGTGTGGCTTATGATGAATTTGCTTTCAATCCTTAACATTTCTTTCCATTCTCATCCTACACTGTAGTAGTTGTTTCTGCCTACGTTTGATACTTTTCTCTTTTTCCATTGTTTCACTGTGTCTTAGATATCAGCATGCTGGATTGCAAAGTGTTGCAATCTAACCAGCTCAATGAGCCTTTGGGATAAGTGAAAAACATTCAGATCTCAAAATATTTCTAAGTTGGATTCATTACAATTTAAAATGTGAATTAAAACAGTTTGTTGACATACCCTGGAAACCTGGTCCCCGGTTTTGATGGGAGAGGGCGCAGGTTCTCTGTTATGGCACTATTAAGGCGTATTTCCTTCATCTGGAATAGCTGATATTCAGTGGCATTTAATGACTATCACCGGCCATTACTCTGGATGGTGGGCATAAAAACACTATAGAGCTTAAACCAGATGGGCTTTAAGTCATTTGAATGGTCATTTGTTTAAAATGCCTCCCCATCTCATAGCCAGAATATCAAAAGTATAAGTGGGTGTTGCAAAAAGGATATGTCCCCAAATCCCCCATGAGAAATAACGAGGACCTTGTCATCGGCACCATTTAAATGACAAACTGCGATCTATGTGTTTTGTTCGTTGATGGAAACCTTGTACTGTCGGTTCCAGCAGACCAGCACAAATGTTTTTGAACGGAAACTTTGAATGAAATATTGTGTGTGTCGTGTGACTAGGCTGAGGTGATTGTGCATTGGGGCGTCTGCGGACTGTAAATTACAGACTGAGTCTGGCTTCCAACCTCCAATCCCCAGCCCCACGGTCGGGGATTCTGAACAGCTTATGCAGTTCATACTTATGCCCTGAAATATGCAATTTCCTTGTCACTTCTAAAACTCTTATTAGTAAGAACACTGTCGTTTTATGACACCGTGCAGTATCAGAATAAATGGCAGTTGACACCCGACCCTAACCTAAAGTGCTGCCAAGCTTGTTTTGTGTTTTGTTTTGTATTTAATCACCCCTCCGGTTCTGCACACAACTGTGCAGTTGTATTCATTGCTTCTTAAAGACCTCTGATGACTCCCTAGTACATACTGTATGTGTTGAGCACAAGTGTTCTGGACAGACTAAGGAAAATACATTTCACATCATCGCCCCTCTCGTCTCACTAAGCCATTCTGTGGGCCTTAGACGAACACATGCAGTGCCTGCCTTTACACCAAGTTTCAAACAGCCTGGGGTTATTTCAGGCCTACGTAGTGTACAATCATATTTGAGTGGAGCCACTGGAGTCCTAGTGCTCTCCCACTGCTGATAATGAAAATGCCTTTTACTCGCAAGCCAGACATTGCTATTTGTTGTTGCAAGATTATTATGCCCACGGCTCGCGACTCAAGGATGGTGAAGTTTGAACAAATGTAATGTTTGCATACAAGCACCAACGTGATCCAGTTATGCC
>NC_139660.1:2509002-2584002 GCF_951799395.1 Argentina silus | reverse complement strand
ACAAAGCCACTCTGGGACCTGATTTTAATAAACCAATGACAACTAAGTACACCTCAATCAAATCAACCAATGTAATGTAAACATAACTGGAGACATACTGCACAGGAGACTGGAGACTACTGAGACTACTTAGGCTGCATAATTTTTGGAGACAGACGTCACTGTTATGATTGCTAGCAAAAGCTATTCTCAGTGGTTGCTAACGAACGGTAAACATTTTCTGATTTTAAGGTAAATTGAGTAACTTACTGGAATTTACCGTTAATTATCCCCATGCTGACTCTCGTTTGCTAGCAATCATAAAGATGTCGCCTGTCTCCAGTTTTGTTTACATTCTACAGTTTGTGACTTATGGACATTCACAGCGCATTACTAAACATTTTACAAAACTAGTGCCAAAGTAACTCAGGCAGAAGCAAGGGGGAAAGGACAGGCAGAGGCAAGGGGAAAATAATGATTATACATATTTAGTGACAACCTTTCTCACAAAAAACACAGTGACTTTTTAGATACATAGGGATGTTTGTTTTCAATTAAAATAAGAATGATTACATGGCCCTGTTAAAGGATTTTAGTTGATCAAGGTCATTACAAGGGCCAGATAGAATCTACAGGGAGGTTGTCTAATCTCTACCTTTACACCATTGTCTGGGTGTTAAATCGTTCAACTATTCAGGATTAGTACAATACTTTTATTCTAGTGGTATGTTATAAGCTTTAATAATTTATCTTGATGTGACTTGACTTGATGCGGTCTCTACTGCTGACTGACAAGGCCAACGTGTGTTAAACTACATTTACATTTTTGACATTTAGCAGACACTTTTATCCAAAACGACTTACAGCAAGTACATTAGTCTAAAGTAAGTATTAATACCATTATGACTCCGGTTTTAACTTGTGTGTTGACATATGGTTCTGTATTCAACCAGATATTGGAGGTTACTAAGATGACATTCTCTTTTACCATCAGGACCAATATAAGGGATACATCACTGTGCAGCAGAAGACATACAGTATAATATACAGGCAGAAAACAGGCATCTAGACAGGCAGAAAACAGGCATTTAGACAGGCGGAAAACACTGCTTGGCATTTACGGCATATAGCACATATATCAGATGCCACATAGCTCTTGAGGTTTTTTTTTTACATTGTATATTGCATGTACATAAAATGGGCAGTTTCCAGTTTTCCCAAATTCCCAAGCAGAATTCAAATTCCAATTGATCCGGTAACACATGTTGATTAGTGCAGGGGGAGACACAATGATTATTCATAATGTGAACACATTCCGAGGTACGGTATTGGCTTGTGATGGAAATTAGCGGCTATGTGTCATAAATCATATATCCGTCATCATTTGGAAGGATATTGAACATGCGCCGGGAAATGGCAGACGGGGGTTCTTGACATCTATGGATTTGTGTGGGATGTTTTATGGCTTTGGTGATCGGCTGGCGCGTTAAAGCTTTTTAATATTTTCTCCTCTGGCTAAGGCTGGGCCATCACCCTTGCATGCTGCATGGGCGGTAAGATTAATAGTCTTATCATGTGGCCAAGTGATTAGTGGGCTCTTAATACTTATTACTCTGCATTATCACAGACTCCCCTGGGAGGCCACTGTCATCTGCAAGGTTGGGTCTGAGGCTGGCTAGATTACAACCATCCTTGATTAACAGTGATATTATGAAACCCTTTTAATTTTGGGGAGGGGGGGGTGGGTGGGAGTACTCTCTTAATGCTCAATGCTGTGTTTTTTTTTGTAGCTTTCATGGGCAAATTTATATGAATCAATAAGACAATATTTACTCTGAGATGATAACTGCTAATGGGCACATACCGGGATATCAATTAACATGACATTGGACTTGGTTCTTAAGGCTGAAATCACAGTGTCATGACAAAGATCATTAGACAATCATGGCTAATGTCATTCTATGGCAACTGACGTCAAACTGTCATGAGTCATGATGTAAACCATTCACTTGTTCAGCTAATTATAAACCAGTCCCCAGATTCATTATCAGAAACATGGCGCACACACATGCGGTGTTTTTGTCTCGAGGCTCCGCCGAGGTTGACACGGGTAAATTGGACGCTTCTACTCCTCCACTCGGGTGCTTAGACGAGATGTGTCTATCCTCAATCATTACGGGTTGCATTTCTGTTGTGTCCTGACGTATTAGCTAATTTACATGCCACAACCTGTAAACTGTAGCCAGCTAGCAATTCGGGTCCCTTGAAAGAAACGCACAAACGCTGCTTTGGCCCTGCAAAAGCGCTTTCTGAAATGGAGTGTCCTACCTGATACTGTATACAAACATGTTCTGAGGGGAGTGGACTCACCGATTTTCGCTCTTCTGTTTCTTTTCTGTCCCCCATTTCAGGGGTTCATATTATTATTATTATTAGGGAGGATGTTGTTGTTTGGAACTCGGAACTGAATTTCCGCAGTGGCCAGAGGTGGCAGATATCCAACAAATGTACACCCTGCTCCTTTAGGCTCCTTTAAGCTCCTTTAGGCTGCATACTGTATACAGTAGGTCATCACCCTGACAGCAATGTGCACCCTGTGGTGAATAGAAAGTACCTTTGATTTAATTGGATCACAGTAATCTGCATACAGTGCCCTTACAGAAACACTGCTGCTGTAGTAAAACAAAAAAAACAACAACACAGGGAATGCTGCAGGTTTTCACAATGGGACATAAGTGAGGCAACAGTGCAGACTCTCTCAGCTTGTCGTTGGACATTGTTACTGATGTTTTCTGTCTGTTCTTCTCTGTTCAAATTCCCTTGAAGTTCTCAGCATGTCAAAGACGGTTCCCACTGGGTAAAGAGGCTTGCTATCAAATGGTATCAAATAAAATGTAATCCCTATGATATTGCTTTTTAGCTTGGTGTGGACATATTGCATACTTGGAGCTGGTAATTGCCTCCCTGTCTCACTTTTAATATAGGAGGTTGGGTGCGGTGCTGACAAGCATAGGTCCAACATGTCAGTGCCATTGCTAATGTCCTGTGATGGCTGCATAGCCAAATGCTCTAATAAGCTCTGTTTGTTTGTTTTAAAATGACATCAGATTTTTTTTGACAATCTATTCCCTGGCCAATAACACATAATTTCTGTGCAAAACAGTCCTGAGGAGATTAAAAGTGACAATATTATTCTCGGTGCCCGGTTCCCCTGCTGCGGAGTTTGCGTCTCTGCTAAATTCCAATAATCCTCAATGACAGAAAGAAGATGAATTACCAGAAGTGGTGCTTCTGGTTACAGTGGTGTGTGTTACCACGGCAGCGTCTGGGTAATGAAATCGCACGATCTCATCCCTCTTTCAATTTTCTCTTCTTCTTCTTGATTGAATTTGAAAGCATTTTTAATGAGTCTTCTGAAGGAAATGGGATCTGTTTTTCTGTTTAGGAAATCACTGTGGAAAGTGTTTTGGCGGGTGAACGGTGCGGCTCTCATATGCAAAGATGGGGTTTCGTTATACCACCTGTCTAGACTCACCAATGCCAAGGGACGGTTGCCATGCTCCAGGGGGTTGGCGCCAAACGGCTGTGTACCTTGTGTATCCTCCACAGTGTTGACATATTGCAGTTGGACAAAACACCTGAACGTGTGTATAAAAGGCCATAGCATACATTATGGTATTGCTGCAGCCTTGAAAATGGAAAGCTGCAATTCTATTGATAAAGTGAGTGTCTTTGGAGATCTCAGAAAAGCATTAGTGTTCATTGGTGTTGGTGGATTAGCATATTAGCAGATCTAAGGTGCAGTGTATGTTCTGTTCTGTAAAATGAGAGATTCAGGATGCAGAATATTAATGTTCTTTTAAATGTCAGTGCTCTGAACTAACCTGCAGAGATCCCACACAGTACAGTATGTGAGCGCAGTTTGAAAATAAATTAACAGTATTGCCAGAGTGCAAAATTAAACAGATGCCGCTACCTGCGGTGAACTGCAGGAGATACGTCTGATAACAATAATGACTACAGTGCCAGGTCTGAGGAAAGACTGCAAACCCCCAAATCAGCTTCATGGTGAAATCCATTTCATTTCCTCTCATTCCCTGTTGGACGAACCATTGGGCCTATGGGGGGGTTTAAGATTAGACATGGCTAGCTTATCACAGTCAACGATAACTGAAGAAATGAACGACTGAGGGGATTTGTGGAT
Source organism: Argentina silus (assembly GCF_951799395.1). Classification (NCBI taxonomy): domain Eukaryota; kingdom Metazoa; phylum Chordata; class Actinopteri; order Argentiniformes; family Argentinidae; genus Argentina; species Argentina silus. The sequence continues at coordinate 2,579,819 of NC_139660.1, read as the reverse complement.
ACTCTCTCTCTCTCCCTCTCTTTCTTTCTCTCTCTCTCTCTCTCTCTCTCTCTCTCTCTCTCTGTCTCTCTCTCTCTCTTTCTCTGTCTCTGTCTCTCTCTCTCTCTCTCTCTCTCCCTCTCTTTCTCTCTCTCTCTCTCTCTCTCTCTCCCTCTCTTTCTCTCTCTCTCTCTCTCTCTCTCTCTCCCTCTCTCTCTCTCCCTCCCTCTCTCTCTATCTCTCTCCCTCTCTCTCTCTCTCCCTCTCTCTCCCTCTCTCTCTCTGTCTCTCTCTCTCTCTCTCTCTCTCTCTCTCTCTCTCTCTCTCTCTCCAAAGAACTCAGGTGAAGTAGTAGCCCAGTTGAAAAGGTAATTTATTTGTACGGCATAGAAATAGGTAAAGATGAATAGTAATACTAGATGTAACTGACCGACAGATTAGTCAAGGTCCATGTCTAAAATAAACCACAGCATAAGTAACTGGCTGAGCTCTTGACATTACAGTTCATTGTTTATTATATTCATTTTGTAGGGGACAGCAAGCTTAAATTATACAAATGGAACTACTTGTATTATTCCCACAGACCAACAGCATCTTGAGAGCGTATATGCAGTGCATTCGGAAAGTATTCAGACCCCTTCACTTTTTCCACATTTTGTTATGTTACAGCCTTATTCTAAAATGGATTTAATTATTGTTTTTCCCTCATCAATCTACACACAATACCCCATAATGACAAAGCCTAAACAGTTTTTTTTAGAAATGTTTGCTAATTTATTAAAAATGAAAAACTGAAATATCACATTTACATAAGTATTCAGACCCTTTACTCAGTGCTTTGTTGAAGCACCTTTGGCAGCGATTACAGCCTCAAGTCTTATTGGGTATGAAGCTACAAGCTTGACACACCTGTATATTTGGGGAATTTCTCCCATTCTTCTCTGCAGATCCTCTCAAGCTCTGTCAGGGTGCAAAGATGGGGAGTGTCGGTGCACAGCTATTTCAGGTCTCTCCAGAGATGTTCGATCGAGTTCAAGTCCAGGCTCTGGCTGGGCCACTCAAGGACATTCACAGATGTACCGAAGCCACTCCTGCATTGTCTTGGCTGTGTGCTTAGGGTCCTGAGCACTCTGGAGCAGGTTTTCATCAAGGATTTCTCTGTACTTGCTCCGTTCCTCTTTCTCTCAATCCTGACTAGTCTCCCAGTCCCTGCTTCTGAAAAACATCCCCACAGCATGATGCTGCCACCACCATGCACCGTTGGGATGGTATTAGCCAGTTGAGCGGTGCCTGGTTTCCTCCAGACGTGACGCTTGGCATTCAGGCCAAAGAGTTCCATCTTGGTTTCATCAGACCAGAGAATCTTGTTTCTTACGGTTTGAAAGTCCTTTAGGTGCCTTTTGGCAAACTCCAAGCGGGTTGTCAAGTGCTTTTTACTGAGGAATGGCTTCCCTCTGGCCACTCTACCATAAAGGCCTGATTGGTGGAGTGCTGCATCCATGGTTGTCCTTCTGGAATGTTCTCCCATCTCCACAGAGGAACTCTGGAGCTCTATCAAAGTGACCATTGGGTTCTTGGTCACCTCCCTGACAATGGCCGTTCTCCCCCTATTGCTCAGTTTGGCTGGGCTGCCAGTTCTAGGAAGAGTCTTGGTGGTTCCAAACTTCTTCCATTTAAGAATGATGGAGACTACTGTGGTCTTGGGGACCTTCAATACTGCAGAGATCTTTTTGTACCCTTCCCCAGATCTGTGCCTCGACACAATCCTGTCTCGGAGGTCTACGGACAATTCCTTCGACCTCATGGCCTGGTTTTTGCTCTGACATGCACTGTCAACTGTGGGACCTTATATAGACAGGTGTGTGCCACTCCAAATCATGTCCAATCAATTGAATTTACCACAGGTGGACACCAATCAAGTCATAGAAACATCTCAAGGATGATTAATGGAAACGGGATGCACCTGAGCTCGATTTCGAGTGTCATAGCAAAGGGTCTGAATACGTATATAAATGTGATATTTCAGTTTTTTATTTGTAATAAATTAGCCAACATTTCTAAAAACCTGTTTTTGCTTTGTCATTATGCGGTATTGTGTGTAGACTGATGAGGAAAAAAAATGAATTGAATCCATTATAGAATAAAGCTGTAACATAACAAAATGTGGAAAAAGTGAAGGGGCCTGAATACTTTCCGAATGCACTGTATTTGACACACATTCACTCTGCCCTATATGCTCCACAAGACGCAGGTTGAATTTAGGGGGTTTACCTTGAATGAATCAATTCAACATCTGGGTGGTGAGGGGAGGGGGTTCCTCATTACTCCTGCTTTAATGTGATATATATCCTTTCAGCAGGCCACTCTCTCTCCATCCATCATCCACAGCCAAGGTTGCCCAACCTATTCTGATTACAGCACACAGGCTTTTACTTCAGAGTGCACTGCATCATTTAGTGATCCTGCACATGTTTACCGTACCTATAACTTTATATGTGTGTTTGTGTGTGTGTGTGTGTGTGTGTGTGTGTGTGTGTGTGTGTGTGTGTGTGTGTGTGTGTGTGCGTGTGCGTGCGTGCGTGTGTGCGTTTGTGTGTGTGCACGTGTGTCAGAGGCATTGAGTCGAAGACAGAAATGAAAGAGGGACAGAATGAAAGGGAGATCTTTTTATAGCCCATAACACCATGTAAATGGCCCAATTTTAGATTAGCCTCCAGCTAAGTGACACAGACAGCACATGTTAAGGTTGCCCTGACTCTGAAATCGAATTAATTATGTGATTATTCAAACGCAGGGGATTAACACAAACAAATTATGATGCACTCATCTTTAAGGTTGCGTACCGCACTGTATACAGTACCCGTCAAACGTTTGGACACACCTTCTCATTCAATGTTTATTCTTTATTTGTATTATTTTCTACATCGTAGATTAATATTGAAGACATCAAAACTATGAAGGAACACATATGGAATTATGTAGTAAACTAAAAAGTGTTAAACAAACCGGAATATGTTTTATATTTTAGATTCTTCAAAGTAGCCACCTTTTGCTTTGATGACAGCTTTGCACACTCTTGGCAAGGTGTGTCCAAACTTTTGACTGGTGCTGTATACTGGTACTGGTGCTGTATACTGGTACTGGTTCTGTATATGCAGTGCCTTACTGTAGATGTTAGGTGTCAAAGCTAGAAATGCTGAGGAGAATGTTCTGTTTGTCAAAACTTTACGGCCGCCTCCTGCATTTTCTTTCCGGCACAATTCTTTCTTCCCTAATTATGAAACGTATCGGATGTCATCAATGTGCTGATTTCTATGGGTTTTTCTGTCAGTGCATATTTTTGTCATAATGTCTTTATTAAGGAGAGCACCTGTCAGCTGCATGCTTTGAGCACAGCTCCCTCCCAAGCAACATTCATCTTCCAAATGGTACCTGTTTTGGATCTCATTGCTCTCTCTCTCTCTCTCCCTCTCTCTCTCTCTCTCTCTCTCCCTCTCTCTCTCTGTCTCTCCCTCTCTCTCTCTCTCTCTCTCTCTCTCTCTCTCTCTCTCTCTCCCCCTCTCTCTCTCTCTCTCTCTCTCTCTCTCTCCCCATCTCCCCCTCTCTCTCTCCCCCTCTCTCTCTCTGTCCCTCCCTCCTCTCTCCTGTCAGAACTTAAAGCTAATGATGCAGTGACGTGATGTGGCTGCTGCCCCCCAAAGACCCCCCTCTCCTCTCCTCTCCTCTGCCCTGCCAGACGCACATTAATAAAAACACATCATTAGTGACAGTCTTGTTTACCAAACGGCAGCCTTCCTTCGACGGCATGTTCATTCTTCCTTGTTTGATGCTTTCTAGGGAGTTTGGGCGGTGGAAGGTAAACAACTTGGCCGTGGAGAGGAGAGACTTCCTGGAGTCCCCGCTGCCCCTGACTCCCGAGTTTATCCGCAACATCCGACTCCTGGGCCGGCGACCCACCACTCAGCTGATCACAGACAATCTGATCAGGAAGTATGGGACTCACTTCCTGTTGTCGGCTACTCTGGGAGGTAAACATGGCCGTCACACTGCACTTGATCAGCCTGAGCAAAAATGCTGAAAAAAATAAACACGCGGCGTATTCGTTCAACGAAGCCGACGTTAACGCCCCAAAACATCCATCGTCCTGGTCACCGTAGTCATTCGTCACTGTGCTATTGATGAAGGAGCGAAAGACGGACGGAGGGGGGTGAGGGGCGGGTGGTCGCTCTTTACAGGAGAAGAGCTTATTTCAGTTACAAAGCCTTGTGCATGTCGGGGAAGCGGGCGGAATGGGTTTCCTCTTAGAGAGCAACACTTGTCGATTACTTTAGCCCCGGCTCCCGGCTCCTGAAAGGTCGCGGTTATGAGTGGCTCCTTATAATGCAAACCCCCCCAGCTGCCCGAGCCTCTGCATCCTCCATGCTCTGGCACACAACCAATTCTGAGAAGTATGAGGAGAGGAAAATGAGAAGCCGGGCCCTGGCTGTATGCCAGCGATGTGCTGCTAGGGTTATAAATGGATTGCCTATCCGTGTCCTGGAACATATGGACTTCATGAAAAACATAAATAGATAGTGATATTTTAAGGGCACCTTTCTGCAGTTGAGAAAGAAAAACAAAACATTAATGTTTAAGCGATGAGGCCTAGCCTGTAATAGAACGGAACAGAAACTCATTTAATATATATATATATATATATATATATATATATATATTTGTATGTTTCAATGAATAAAACCATTGCCAATGCATTATAATATATATATATTAGATTTTTATATTGTATTCATTTAAACATACAAATATATATATATATATATATATATATATATATATATATATATATATATATATATGTGTATGTTTACATAAATAAAACCATTGCCAAAGCATTATCATCAAACATGAACTTAACTGAATAGCTTAACAAGTGACCACCGATACTGTTGATCCCACTAATATGCAATTGATGGTGTGGTGTAGCTTGTTTTAATAACGCTAGCAAACTACCAATATGTGCAAACCCTGTTCAAATAATATCAGCCAATATTGTATTAACAACATTTACAAACCTGTTTTGTTTGCAGGAGAAGAGGCCTTAACAATATTTGTGGACAAGAGAAAGCTGAGTAAGAGGGTGGATGGGAGCGACTACTCTGGCAACTCATCAGCTGTGACTCTGGAGGCTCTGCACCAGCTGGCCGCCTCCTACTTCATTGACAGAGAGAGCACCCTGCGCAAGCTGCACCACATCCAGATAGCCTCCACTGCCATCAAGGTAAACTGCTCTGTCTACTCTGTCTCTCTGTCTCTCTGTCTACTCTGTCTCTCTCTCTCTCTCTCCCTGTCTCTCTCTCTCTCCCTGTCTCTCTCTCTCTCCCTGTCTCTCTCTCTCTCCCTGTCTCTCTCTCTCTGTCTCTCTGTCTACTCTGTCTACTCTCTCTCTCTCTCTCTCTCTCTTTCTCTCTCTCTCTCCCGCACACGCACGGACGCACGCACGCAAGGACGCACGCACGCACGCACGCACAAGATATACTGTATATAGTACATTAGCTACATCAAGATGAGTAATGATGTGGATATACTGTACTATTGACATGTTTCCTCTGAACCTGAAAGATGGTCTCAGATGAAAGTCGCCAGTGTTGTGACAGACGTGAAGTGCAAATTGTATATGTTTCCGGCTGAGAGATTACAGAAACTGCTGTTCATGTACTGTATAGAGTACACTGACAGGAGTATACAGCAGGGCGTGTGCTCTTGTATGGAGCAAACTATCAATCACAGTTCCTCTGTTCATATCAAAGCTCCCTATTCCCTGCAAGGCAAGACAAGGCTGTTTGGGAGGTCGGACATTTTGATCACAGCCGAAGGTAGCGACTTCTCAAAAACTGGAGACGTGCTGCTTTGTCTGTTCTGTTGATATAGGGAGTTACTCTTTTTTCGGTTGAAGGAGCGAGCGGCTTTTTTCATGTTCCAAAGGCGACCATCTGGCATGACTGACAGGTCAGAGCACAGAGGCGGGGAGAGGTTCAGCTCCATTACTGGAACAGAGTGAATCACTGAGGCGCCCACTGATTCTTCAATTCATCGACCCCCGCGGTACGCAACTAAACGTTCCGCGGTATGAATGCGAAATGGAACCGGGGAGGGGTTAAGGAGGACAGGAGGAGGATGTGGGGTTGGCCTCCTGCCGCCACTGTGTGGAGGGATAAATATTTAGGAGGAAAAGGAAAAAGCCTGTTAGTGCTCTGGTGTGCTGCGGTTTGGCGGTTGAAATCTGGGCTCTCTTAAAGAAGTCACGGTGTAGCGGGCCTCCTCAGTTCAGCGCAGGTTGCCGCTATAATGAGTAATGACTCAAGCTGTTTCGGAGCGGCAGGGATCATTTTTGTTATGATTTGACAATTTCCCAGACTAAATCGATGGTGATATCCCCTTCTGACCTGAGCAATTGTTGAGAGTGTGTCTACAGAATGATGAACAATGAGAGAAACTTGGAAGCAGCGGGGCCCTCTTTTTCAACACTGCGGTTTCATATTTATTTGCTCTCGAAGAGTCTCGGTATCAGGTTATGTTTTAGTCATTATGGCAGTATTGGGTCTTTATGCCTTCGCCACTCGAATCGATGTCCTGCTGTTTTCAGAGGGCTGAGAGTTGACACATGTAGACGATGTACCAGACAGTAGTCTTAAACAGCAACCTTTCCTTGCCACCTTTCCTATCAGCATCGTCTGAAAGGACCTGAAAGGTCAGACCAACATGGTGGACGGAGGCTGATCCAATCCTCTCACCCTCTCGGCCTTATGAAAGAAAGGAGATAACAGAAAGAAAGTTTCATTAAAGACGTTCTGGAATCCAGCGTCTGCCTAAAGCCCCTGCAGGTGGCCAATAATGTGGCATTAAGCATTTTGTAATATACCAGAATGTATCTGCAATGAATAGCAGCTGCTATCCAAAGAGGAAATTGAATGCCCTGCTCATCAGTCAATGTTCTGCCATATGGGATGTCATATGGCATATCAAATAATGCTCCATATAGATTGAATATTCAAGTGTCCCGAAAACCTGCGCTGTTCCTAATTTCCTCACATTCATATCAGCCATAAAATCCCATATGAAAGGAAACGTGTGATTTACAGTGTGTTGTAAATATAATAGCAAAAGCATTACACACAGATGGTCCCCTCGTCCTCTGTACCGTGAGGCGCATTTCTTTTCTCCAAAGGCCCGAGGGTTTGCCGGATTCAGGGTTTGATTGAATACCTCCGTGACTTTTCACTCTATGCCATTGGCCTCAGGTCCCCTACCCCTCAGCACTTTTTTGATTGTGTTACTGATGGACTGACCCTCGTTGTCTCGCCTCATCCATCTGTCTCTGCCCACCAACTGTCCCCCGACAGGCGAGGCCTGGGCAGACGGCCGGGTCGCCGACACCGTCACCACTCTCACAAAGAGAGAAAAATGGGAATCAATTAGGAGCTCCTCCACCATGTCACAGCAAAAAAGAAGATCGGAATGAAGATCTCATGTTGCAAATGAGGGTGGAGAGGACGCTCTGGTGGAGACGGATTTGCAGCAAAGGTCAATGGAGATGTCAGTCAATAGGACGGAAAAGACCTGCCATCATGAGTGTTGAGGCCTCCTACCCGAGCCTGAGTTTTTGTTTTTTCTTTGACTGCGAGAGAGAAAAAATAACATAAAACGGTGCCTTTTTTAAGAACGCCTGTGAAGAGGGGGATGTACAGAATATACATGTTGTATGCAAGCAAATCAATTCTCAATGCAGCATCTGTTAGTGGGAGTATGGCTGAAGAGATGAGAGAGGGTACTGTACTGCACTGACGTTCAGCGTTCAGAGTATCGTGGGGAGTGGAGATCTGTTTCTGAGCAGTGGGTGATTATCATCAGAGAAAGGCCCCGCCACGCGAACCTGTTTAAATGGGGCTCTGCAGTGAGTCATGGAAGGCAGGAAGGCAGCCATGACTGAGTCTGAATCTGCTCTCCAGGGAAGAATAATTTTTTTTTTTTTTTTTTTATTCATTGCATTTTCCCCACAGAGAAATCACTCCCGGCGGAAATCCGGGAGAACTCACTCTCTAAAGAGACGGTGTTCTGTGCCTCCTTCTTGCGTTTTGTTACCAAAGTTCAGTAAACGTTCATCATATGACGTACTGTTGATGTTGTTGTTATTGAGTTTTTATTGAGTGCTTATGTGAATAATGTAGAAGAGCAAGGACCCAAGATTGGCCAACTGTCAATTATAATAAATACATAATGTACTGTATATTTGAATGTGCTTTGCTTTATATTGATGTTCTGGAGCAATGTGTCATAACTGTGTATTTAAAAGCATGGTCTATTTGTTGTTTCCCAGGTAACAGAAACCCGGACAGGCCCTCTTGGCTGCAGTAACTATGACAACCTTGATTCTGTCAGCTCCGTATTGGTCCAGAGCCCTGAAAACAAAGTCCACTTACAAGGTTTGTATTATTTGTATCGTGATGCATGACTCCCAGACCATGTTGCATTTCACTGTCAGACATTATAATCTGTATTTGCAAATACTGCACAGAATGTTCTCCCACATCAGCATCAGCTCCTAATAAAAACAACAATCTGACATAAGATTTAGAAAGATTGATTTTGTTTTGTATCATACATTCTGGCTCAGAGGGAGACACACCCAACAGATGACGTGATCTTGGAAAACAGCAATAATGCTTCTAGAGAATATCATTGTCTCTCTGTGCAGTATACTGTATATCAGTCATTGCTATGCTGTCATAGCATAACCGTATGGTTTGACGATGGTACTAAATCCTTTTTTACAGGCCTGCAGGTTATACTTCCTGACTACCTGAGAGACAGTTTCGTCCAGGCTGCTCTCAGCTACATCGCCTGTAACGGAGAGGGGGGGTTTGTCTGCAAAGACAATGACTGCTGGTGCAAGTGTGACCCCAAGTTCCCAGAGTGCAACTGTCCCTACATGGACATCCAGGCCATGGAGGACAGCTTACAGCGGATCACGGAGACTTGGGGAACCCTCTACAAAGAGTTTGAGGACTCAGGTATGAAAAAGTTGGATTTATTTCTGCTTCATTTGAGCAGGGAAAGAATCGAATACATTGACACGTTGAATAAACAATCATCCGATGTGTTGCACCATGGTGTGTATAGCTTTATAATTAAAATCGCTAATATTTACCCTTTACTGCCCTTGGTCAAATCCTTAGAGGGAAAATGAGGTGAAAATTAATAAAAGAGTTTTATTATGAGTCACACAATTAAAGGTGCAAGAATGGTCCCTCGATTGGACTCCAGATTCCTGTATGATTTATGGGTCAACCATATAAACCGTAATGTCTGGCTGTGAAAACCAAGACTTGGCACCCATTCTGTGTACAGCAAATCAGCTGCATGACAGGACTGGATTAAAAAAATAAACATATCCCTGCACAGGTAGTTTACAATATGTCTACAGCGGATTAATCAGCAATAAAAAAACATTTATTGCCAGTCCAGCATTTCGCACCATCGTGGTAACACAGCAAGAATAAGAGCACTTAGCATAATGTTTGGGTGTTATTGCTATGCTAGGTCACCCTGCAGTGGCTATAATTGCCGAAGTGAAATCAGAATGGATGGGTTTTCTCCTCTCAATTTTGGTTGAAATATTCGTAAGTGCAATTACTTTCAAAGTTTATGTTTTAAGAGCATGGGGGAGAGGCAGGAGCAGGGGTCTGCCAGGAATAAAGAGTTTCTCAGGTGTCGTAAATGTGTCCTTCGGTGAGCGATATCAAAGACATCCAACGTTCTGCTGCAGCAGCACAACGAGGTGCCAGGAGGAGGAGCGTAACCACGGGAACATAGGATGGCGGGTCGCCGAACCCAATGACACTGTTAATGATTTCCCTAAGCCTTGAGAAAGCCTTGCAACATGTATGAAGAGATCATATGCATTTTCCTTTCAAGTTAGACCTTACCTCTAGGGCCAGACATCTCCAACTATCACAATGCCTTTTCCTTTTTAATGAATAGCTGATGGTGGTTCATCACATTTTCTGTGGCACTGCTGTTTCAAAGTCATGTTAATTTCAACACAATTCTCCCTGCTATGCTTTTGTTCTTTCACAACATATTACAAACCCTTTCATGGTTTTTTTTCCCTCCTCTTTTTTCGAAACAGACGAGTTCAAAACCTTCGTGACGAGGCTCCCGCAAAACTTTTTCCTGAACGTGTCGACCATCCAACACCTGTGGTCCCTGGACGGCGTGTTCCAGTGGCGTTACGAGCAGCTGGAGAACAGCATGAGAGTGCTCTTCAGACGAGCCCAGAGAGTGGTGTTCAAACTCTTCAGTCTCAGCAAGAGGTGTCAGAGGCAGCCGCACATCCACCTACCCAGAGAACGGTGAGCCCCGCGTCCAAATTACCACACAGCCACATTACACTTCAATCAACAATCCAGGGAGCGGATAATCCCACTCACTTCCCTGTGTGAGTGGGAGAGTTCATCCCATCCAGGCAGTGTTTATCTACGTTATTGCTGGTGTGCCGAACGTCAGGCGTTACATTATTGTTTTTACAGAAGAGAAAATCTTTGTAGACTGCGGAGAGAGAGAGAGAGAGAGACGGAGAGCGGGATGTTTGTCAGTTTGCCTGGGAGTGAAGTGGAACACTTGAAAGGCTCCCCTACATCCCGTTCTCGGCACTTCGCACAGATGAGAGATATATGATTGATTTCGCTTCCCCGGGCCAGTTCCACTGTGCTGACAATTATGAAGGGATAATCTACTGGGAGAAGGAAGGCAGCATGGTTTTATTCAACGAATAGTAATAAGACTTTCAGAGTTAGTTAAAAGTGCACTTTGTGCTCAAACCTTTCGCCATTAGACCTAATGATGTGTTCTTGATCCCCAGACTTTCCTTTCACTGTAACAGCGTATAGGACTTGTGTTTCTCTTGTGGCTACTGCAACAACTTCAAAGACACGTGTGTGGCAACAGCATTAAGTTGCTGTAGACCTGTGTAAAAACATTAATTATGGCAGTGATGTAATTTGTGTAATAACAAAAACAGCTCAAATACTTCACTATGCGATCGCAAAGCAATTGCAATGTGTAATATCAATGCAATGTTGTTACTTGATTTGTTGCAGCGTTACTAAACAGGTATAACACCCGTGTTTCATGAACAAAAAACAACAACACATGAATCAATCATCCACCCCTCTCTGTTTCTCTCTCCATCTCAGACCACAGTCCTACTGGTTGAGTCACTTCCAGTCTCTCCTCTACTGCTCTGAGAACAACCAGCTAGGCTCCTTCTCCGAGGAGCTCCACAGTTGTACCTGTAGCTACGAACACAGTCCCTGCCAGCTCCCTCCACCCTGCCCCATCGGAGACGGCCCCACCTGTGCGGCATGCGCCCCAGACAACCACACCCGCTGTGGGAGCTGCAACCCGGGCTACGCCCTGACCCAGGGGGCCTGCAGACCCATGGTGGCTGACTCTACGGAGAACTACCTGGGCTTCGAGACGGACCTCCAAGACCTGGAGCTACGCTACCTGCTGCAGAGGGCTGACCGGAGGCTGGAGGTAAACAGACAACATACTTTGTTGATGTTGCTTCCTGACAATTGTATGGGTTCAGTGTGTTTGTCTGTGTGTCTAAACTGTAACAATACTTTGTTTGGTTTGACAACACCAGCTCCACAGTTAGCAGGGAGTATCAATTCACATTGTGGGAATTGGTTTTATCATTCATCTTCTAATCAATGATTCTGTATTGATTCATATGTTGTTACAGTTGCTTGATTAGGTTTTAATTGATTCCATTTGATTTATAATTCGAGGGTTCAAGAACTTCTGCCTTTTCCATATTCCCTCAGATAACTTGGTCATCTCAATGTGTGTATGCATGCGTGTGTGTCTCCAGGTTCACGCCATCTTCATCAGCAATGACATGCGTCTGAACAGCTGGTTCGACCCCTCATGGAGGAAGAGGATGCTGCTGACGTTGAAGAGTAACAAGTACAAGTCCAACATGGTCCACATGCTCCTGGGCGTGTCCCTCCAGATCTGCCTTACCAAGAACAGCACCCTGGAGCCCGTCCTGACCCTCTACATCAACCCCTTCGGAGGGAGTCACTCTGAGAGCTGGTACATCCCTGTGAGTGAGAACACCTTCCCTGACTGGCAGGCCACCAAGCTGGACCTTCCCCTGGAGTGCTACAACTGGACCCTCACTCTGGGCAACAAGTGGAAGACCTTCTTCGAAACCATCCACATTTACCTGAGGAGCCGGATAAAGACCCAGAGTGGTCCGGCCGCAAACGACAGTGTGTACTACGAACCCTTGGAAATGGTGGACCCCTCACGGAACCTGGGATACATGAAGATCAACAGCATCCAGGTGTTTGGCTACAGTATGCACTTTGACCCGGAAGCGATCCGTGATCTCATCCTCCAGCTGGACTACCCGTACACTCAGGGCTCACAGGACACGGCTCTGCTGCAGCTGCTGGACATCAGAGACCGGGTCAACCGCCTCTCCCCTCCGGGTCAGCAGAAACTGGACCTGTTTGCCTGTCTGCTCCGACACCGGCTCAAACTCACTGCCAGCGAGGTGGTACGCATCCACGGCTCCCTGCAGGCTTTCAGCGCGCGCCTGCCCAACTCTCTGGATTACGAGACCACCAAGCTGTGTAGTTAACAGCTGTTAGGGAAACATGGTGGGATTGTAAAGGCTTCGGGGAGAACTCTTTGACATTTGGATTGTGTACTGGTACAGTAGTATGGCTCCCTGTTGTAGGTCGAACCTCTGGATTACCGTGCCACCAAACTGTGTAGTTAATGGCGACAGGGGAATAACTATGGGACTAATGTCTGAAGTGTGTACTGGATGTTTTGCTTTTAGTTGTGTGGCAAGGACTTAACTGAGAGGTGTTGGTGCTTTGGGCTGGAGAAGACACACGTATAAACAAACTGTTAACAAAACGAAAAACGAACTAATTGAGAAATTCAAGTATTTAACTCTCTACATTCACTTGACCATCCTGTTTAAATACAACCCTGCTCATTTATACAGTTATGTACTGAAGCCAAATGGAGGGACCTTTTCAGATACATGGTACAGTATGTTTGTTTGGTAACTTTTATATGTTATTTTGCTTCAGTGACAGTGACAGTGCACTTTCCATAAAGACCAGAATACAGTGGTGTCAGTCAGTTTTGTAGATAAATTGTTATTAAAACATCATGTAATAACAAACCCAAACCCAATACTCTGTTTGTCAAACACACTTAGAGCTAAGCTACAGTACAGCTGGGATTCCTACAGTAATTCAGTAATTCTAAGAATTAACGCTGCAATTGAGATCACTTAGGGACAGAGCAAATTAAATTAAACATGATATAAGAGTTTGATGAAATAATCATTAACCCACATTATATTCATTAACATGGTTACATTATAGTTTGTGGCCAAGCATTTCCTTCTTACTTGATAAGTAGGCTTAGTCAGGAACAATTAAGAGACCTAAATTACATTACATTACAAAAGAAATTATCTGTAAAGCATATGCAAATGTGCGTATGCAAAGTATGCTCTCTCTCTCTCACACACACACGCACACGCGCACAGACACACGCACACACACACACACACACACACACACACACACACACACACACACACACACACACACACACACACACACAAAGTTCGGATGAGTTGATTGGAGCCCTGAGATGACAGCACTCTTATTGACTTCAAGACTTGTTCAAGTCACTGACAGGTCAAACCAGAAGACGCAGCACGCAGCTGCCCTCCAGGAACCAGAGGTTTTTTCCCTCAACAGCAGTCGGTCACAGATTCATACCTGCAATATTAATATGTCAGAAGAAAAGTGTCACATCTAATTTACTAACATGCCCATGTCTCTGTGGCATTGCAGCCCAGTAGAGCAGACGAGCCAGAGATCAAGCGCCCGTGAAGGTCAGCGGGTGCCACCTCGATTTGTCTGCTCCTCTCATCAAATCCAACTCATGTCAAAAGTTGAATTCCAAGGAGGGTAACATGGATGAATAGGGCTTGATGTGGGTTGTGTGTTGAATGCATTACTGAATGTCACGGTGTCCTTTATAGATGCTGGGGTCCATGAGAATAACAAGCATTTTGAAACCACAGGAAAATGAGGGGGGCCCCTGGGTCATGTTCCATAGTGCCTGGTCATTTCATGGACTTTGTGAATGCTTGATCTCAGGATGCCTATAGTTTTGCGATCAACATGTGCTGAACATGCTCAAGATGAATACCGTGTTTGACTTCCATGCAAATATACACATATTCTTATTTGGTGTGGTGGCAAAGTAGTTCCACCCGCCCCACCCAAGTTCTATTCTTGAGCCATCAGTACCAGCTAATGCGGTACATCTGGAAACAATGAATCAAAGTTTTGAGAAGAGACAAACACTCTACCGACAAATCATACCGAGTTTGGTGAGGGTTCCAAATGAAATGGAGGCATCAGAGGAGGAGGCTCGGAGGAATAACGGGTTTCCAGTCTGTGCATGCATCTGTGCATCCCTCCTGTTGTTATTCCTGGCTTATATACGTGTTGTGGGGTACGTGGTTACTCCCGTTCAGTCTAACATGGAAAACAAGTGTATACACGCACTGGACACTTTATTAGGAACACTATACTAATACTGGGTAGGGCCTCCCTTTATTAGGAACACTATACTAATACTGGGTAGGGCCTCCCTTTGTTAGGAACACTATACTAATACTGGGTAGGGCCTCCCTTTATTAGGAACACTATACTAATACTGGGTAGGGCCTCCCTTTACTCTTTATTAGGAACACTATACTAATACTGGGTAGGGCCTCCCTTTGCTCTTTATTAGGAACACTATACTAATACTGGGTAGGGTCTCCCTTTGTCTTTATTAGGAACACTATATTAATACTGGGTAGGGCCTCCCTTTATTAGGAACACTATATTAATACTGGGTAGGGCCTCCCTTTATTAGGAACACTATACTAATACTGGATAGGGCCTCCCTTTGCTCTTTATTAGGAACACTATACTAATACTGGGTAGGGCCTCCCTTTGTCTTTATTAGGAACACTATATTAATACTGGGTAGGGCCTCCCTTTACTCTTTATTAGGAACACTATACTAATACTGGGTAGGGCCTCCCTTTACTCTTTATTAGGAACACTATACTAATACTGGGTAGGGCCTCCCTTTGCTCTTTATTAGGAACACTATACTAATACTGGGTAGGGCCTCCCTTTGTCTTTATTAGGAACACTATATTAATACTGGGTAGGGCCTCCCTTTATTAGGAACACTATATTAATACTGGGTAGGGCCTCCCTTTGCTCTCAAAACAGCCTCAATTCTTTGTGGCATTGATTCCACAAGGCACTGTAGCTGGGAGCATATTCAATTCCTGGAAAACAAAACGTCTGGTTTGAGAGACTACTTAAGTTTA
Organism: Argentina silus; assembly: GCF_951799395.1. NCBI lineage: Eukaryota > Metazoa > Chordata > Actinopteri > Argentiniformes > Argentinidae > Argentina > Argentina silus. The sequence goes on along the minus strand of NC_139660.1, from coordinate 2,564,338 downwards.
GTTTGTTCATTCCATTCAAAATGACAGAATTATCCTCCTCAAAATTGCCTTTTGGCTCTTTCTACCTCTCTTCCGTGGATGTTGAGCTTTTCAAAGTAGACGGTACACAATACACACCAAACATTTACACCGTCTCACATAAAGTCTCAAACAAAATAAACTGTCCCCGTAAGTAATTGAGGATGCTGGAGGAATTTTGTGAGTAAAAGAACAAAAGTAAGACACGAAGTGCATTCTGGCAGACGATTTATTCTTCCTCAGGCAACATGAAAAGATCTCCAGGTAGGTACCCGTAATTATGATGCTTAACAGCCCTCTGCTCATTCTGCAATTACAAGGCTCAGTTCTAAAACCATGCTTCAGAGGCGGCTAGCTATAACTCATTACTGTGTGGTGGTAAATAGTTCTTATTCATACTGCGGGGGCTGTCTCACCGTGTGGGTGGAGTAAAGCGAGTGTTGATTATGGAAGGTCTGACCTTTTGAAGCTGTCAATCAAGCGTGTATCAAATACATGAAATATACTTGTGTTTTTTACGTTTCAATAACAATCTATCAAATTTAAACCTTTTTCATCCTGGACATAACAGGGTTTAGCTGCTGCCTGCTTAGTTGTGTCGTACGGCACACAAAAGCTTCGGTTTTTTAAAGAGAAGAGAAGACATGTATAGTGGCTGAAAGCTCTGTCATGTGTTGGTTAATTGCTAGAAAGTGTCACAATGCCAAAGGCAGGACGGCTCCTAAATCTGTCACCATCTTCTTTGATTACACAAACCCCTGCATTGCACCAGTATGTGTTGGACTCACAGACCTGAAGTTATTAAGACAAATCAAAGAGGGTGTCAGTGATGAATGAACTAAAAGATGCTTAAAGCAAGACTCACTTCCATGGGCAACTCTTCAGTAGAAAGGAGAGGGATCCCTATCAGAAAATCAACAAACAGATTAGAGCACACAATTGGGCTGCGTAAGGCTTCAGTGTTCCTGACAAACACACAATGGGATCAATACCCTTCGCATTGTCCTTCCGTGAACTGAAATCTTAATGTCCACGGGTCAGCCATTGTACCGTGACACAGAATGAGGATCTTGGGCTCCTGGGTTGACACAACCTTCCCCTGCTGGGGAGCTAGCAGCAGACCGAAGGCAGCAGAACACCGGAGGAGCCAAAAGGTAACCGTCGTCGCCGGCCAATAAATCAATATGCTGCTTTATTACCTGGGAGAACAAAGGGTTCTGCAGGGAGATCGATAGTACAGCTCGCTGAGGAGCCTCGGAAGCACAATCCTGCTGGCGTTTTGTTCCCCCCTGTCCCCCAGACTAGATCAGAGCCAATTTATTACTGATGTGACGGTTTCTGCCTGATGTGTTTTGTATAACCACAAATCAATCCTGATTTTTTTATTTCCCGACGATGATGCATTGTAAAACGACATTACTTAAGGTGCACATTTGCCAGTTCTCGGTTCAACAGGTGCGTCGGATTTTTCTCTGTGTTGAGTGACGATATGAAATCCGAAGGAATCAAAACACAGCTTTAAATCTTTGAAACGTCGTGAGAGATTAGAGATCAGTGAGAGAAGTCTGAGACAAGTTATTCTGTCCTCATGAATAGTTTTCGGCTTGTGTGTGAGATGTGTCTTGGGACCCAAAGCAAGGTGCCCTTCTGAATCAGACTGCATTGAGTGAGGAAGCAGCATGTGGTCAGTACTGAGGATAAAAGGCTGACTCTGAAATCTTCCCTGCTTCCGTCACTGAAACACTCACCCACACACTCCACAGTCTACATTGACCTCACACACAATACGTGTTCAATGATAAATACTCCCAGAACACCAGCTTACAAAATGTGTTTGTTGACCTCTACATTTTGAAGGAAAATGGAAAAAAAAGAAGCAACACAAGCGCTTCTGTGAATAGTTATATTTTGGGTGTGTTTCTCTCGATCACAACAAACAGGGACAGTCCCAAAGGAGAAGGCGCACACCTGTTCTAAAGCCGTGTGCTTGATGAGCCCTGCTGGAACCAAGAGTCAGTAGTACACCAGCATTAGCATTCTATCCCCAGGACATCTTTATAAATAAACAAACTGAGAAAACGGAGAGAGAGAGAGAGATAGGGGGGAGAGGGAGGGGAGGGGGTACTTCAAGCTGCTACTTAATACTTAGTTATTTTCTTCAATAATCGGTACACTTTTTCATACATAATGCATTACGTCATAATGCATTACATCATAATGCATTACATCCAACAGTCACGAATTAGCTTGGATGGGCTGTTTGTGCATGTGCCTCCACAGCTCGGTATCAATGCTCCATGCGTGTGTTATCAATGCTCCATGCGTGTGGTATCAATGCTCCATGCGTGTGTTATCAATGCTCCATGCGTGTGTTATCAATGCTCCATGCGTGTGGTATCAATGCTCCATGCGTGTGTTATCAATGCTCCATGCGTGTGGTATCAATGCTCCATGCGTGTGTTATCAATGCTCCATGCGTGTGTTATCAATGCTCCATGCGTGTGGTATCAATGCTCCATGCGTGTGGTATCAATGCTCCATGCGTGTGTTATCAATGCTCCAGTCAATAACCAGAAGGTTTGGTCTTTGTTATGTACCATCGTCTCCTCGGCCCCTAAGCACCCCTATCTACCCGCTATCTAACCCCTATCTACCTGCTATCTACCCCCTATCTACCCCCTATCTACCCCCTATCTACCCCCTATCTACCCGCTATCTAACCCCTATCTACCCGCTATCTAACACCTATCTACCCGCTATCTAACCCCTATCTACCCGCTATCTAACCCAGCGAAGCCATGAAAACTCTTCATTTAAGGCAACACGGTCGAGCAGTGAGGTATGACATTGGGTTTAATTGGATAATTGGATGTGAAGCTGTCATCCTAGCAGGTGAGTGAGTGTTTTTATGAGCAGGCCGGCAGCGGCCGGACGAAAAACAAAGCCAGCCTAATAAGCCCGGGTCTACCGAGAGCCATTTTATGCCGCAACACAAATTACAAGAGAATTGCTTTGGGGATCTTCAGCCCAGGTTTTTCAATGCATCTCTTATTAGACAATCCTTTGCTGCCGCATGTACTCATCAGAGGATTGAGGCAGCAGCGCTGGACGAAATCATTTGTGAACTATTTGGATTCGTGGCACATTTTACAACCGTCCTCCTCTGTCGCCGACGTCTGTCTCTGCTTGAGAGTCAGGGGAGTTCAGAGGAAGCAAGCCTCTGCCATTGTGTGTGTCTCTGAGGGTTATGCTATGTTATAGTTGGCAATTTACTGTTGGTTTTCACCATGGGCTTACATGTCGTAATGTAATTAGATGACGGTTACTAAAAACCCTACGTCAGGACTCATATAGAAGCAAGTGTCATTACATATCTTGTACGAGTTAGCGATTGTGTCATATTTGCATATCAGAGGACACAGGCCTGCAACGCAGATAAGTCCTCTGATGGAGGTGGTACAGAGGGGACTGAAAACGGTAAGTTAGGCCTGTATTTATTTATTTAATTTATCTGACAAATTCCTCTTGTGCAAGGTGTGGAGGTCATATGTGCGTGTCATACGGTTGATGAATGTGTCTTCTATGCACTCTCCGAACAAACATTGTATCTCTTTTTTGTGTACAAAACAACATCACAAAAAAAAAGACCAGTAAGCAGCGTTTGCCCTTGTACTTGGTAGTAGCAGTAATGGGTTTTTGAGATGGTGATCTCCTCACCCTCTTCGATAACATAGAAGTCTTGATTGAGGACACGGCACCCTCCACTGCCATGTCCCTCGCACTAAAGGGACACTTCACCTACAGTGCTCCACTCATGCCATTGGCACAACTAACTGCATCAGATGAAGCTCCTAGAAAATGCGGGTTGGGCAGCAGAAGTAGACCACAATTGTGCAGGTGCCGATCTGGGAATTTCTAGGGGTACGTTGTTTTGGCTACAGCCCCACTGTAACGACATACAGCGGAGGCATGATACAATTCCAGGCAATGGTGTTTATTAGGATGAAGGCGAAGGTACAGAAACACAAAGGGAAAATCCATAGTCAGGGTTGGAAAGGCTCATTAACAAAGTGATCAAAAGCTATCAAAAGGCACGGGCGGAAGCGTGAGAGAAACAGGTGTGAACGGTAACGCCGAGGTGGGAAATCTAATTCTGCCTGAGGTGGAGTGAAACTGAAGGGAACATAGGGGAGTGAGAACAAAGGGTGATCGGGATTGGGGGAGAGGGTGATTAGTAGGCTGGGGATGTGGACCTTTGTAGTGAGGGCGTGGGCGGGTCATGACACCCACATTTTGCCGGCTCGAAGGATAACGGGATGCGATGGGGAGACCGACCAGACTTGAAGACTAAAGAGGCTCAGCAATTACAAGAAATTGGCACTTTTAAAAAACAAACAGGGCATCTGGAGCATCAATCAATACCGAGTTTAAACCTCTCTAACATTCAATAGCTGACCCCTGAGATAATACATAGCAGCACAATTCCCAGATACTTTGAGTATTGCACAGGGTTTACATATGACCGCTTTAATGAACTCTGTGCTTTATTTAGAGTTCCCAGCAGTGCTACAATCCCATAAACTAGAGATCCCATTAATATTCAGGAGACTGACTAAGTGTCTGCAGTTTTTACTTGTTCTTATGAAACAGCGCAACGTCTTTGACATTAAAGATCTGGCCTTCAGGTTTCACATTGATCCACCAACTGTAAGTATACTTTTGAACACGTGGGTTCATTACCTATGAAACAGGTTTGGTCAACTACTAATATGGCCTCACAGGGATGACATCACTTCACAAATTCCCAATGAATACGACCCCCAATACCCCACAACATTTTAATTTTCGATTGCACAGAAATAAAAGTAGAAAAGCCAAGCTCCCTGTTGGTACAATGCCAGAGCTTCTCTGACTTCAAATGGACAAAAACACTGAAAGGTAAAACCCTCTGGGTTCTAATGTTTGCATCCACCGAATTGATTTCTGACGGTGTAAAATAACAAACTTTTCTAAAACATTTCTAATGGTGTGAGCCTAAAAGTTGGAAAGCATTCACGCAATCATAAATAAAGCAGTTCCAGATTGTGGAAGATTCTAGAATCCCAAACACAAGACCGGGGATTATTAAATGAAATTTGGAGGCATTCCAACTTTCAGCCTCACATCATGAGAAAAGTCTGATCTTCTACCTGCTACGCCTCCCTGGTCCACCTCCCTGGTACACCTCCCTGGTACACCTCCCTGCTACACCTCCCTGGTACACCTCCCTGGTACACCTCCCTGGTACACCTCCCTGCTACACCTCCCTGCTACACCTCCCTGGTCCACCTCCCTGGTACACCTCCCTGCTACACCTCCCCGGTACACCTCCCTGGTACACCTCCCTGGTACACCTCCCTGGTACACCTCCCTGCTACACCTCCCTGGTACACCTCCCTGGTACACCTCCCTGGTCCACCTCCCTGCTACGCCTCCCTGGTACCGAGCTAAGACCACTTCCTATGCGGTATCTCTCATTTCCTGACTGGAGGGTGTTTCTGACATTCCCCTCAGTAATTTAACACATTTGCACAACATTATTTGAATAAACAGTTATGAATACCAGCAGGCCACATCATTATTGGTTTCATCATGCAACATCAATGTCAAAATGTCTATAACAAAGCTGCTATCTCTGTCTATACGAGGCCTACTTTACCCCCTACACCTCTGTAAGACAGTATACCTGTTGTTGATACAGTTGTTGATATGGTCGACAGGTTCTTTTTAAATGTAATTTGGCCTTTTCCACCACAGTGTCAGTGACGGTTTTCCCCTCTATCTTCCTCCATATTGGTTTAGCCAGCATGTTGTGGCATGCTGGTGAAAGACACCTCAGTTGGCAGGTCCTCGCTTCTTCTTGGCAGGCCACAGATCTAATGTGTGCATCAATCCAAGCAGGTGAGAGCAGTAGCCTGACAATCTGTTTACATGTATGGTTGGGGGAAAAAACGGATTGTCTCACCAAATTTACAGATAGGTCTAGATTTGAAAAGAAATATATAGCCTATAAAAAAGGTTTTGTTAACTTACCCAGCTGTGAAAGGAACAATATTGATCTATGATATTGTTACCCTCCACATCTATTCTCAACAGATGGGGTTTCTCTCTCTTCCTTTGGGAATGGTAAGCTTTACAGCTGTCACTGATGTTGTCATTTTCACATTGTGAATATATCACTCTACAGCATACTGCAGACTGTCGACTTCTCGGTGCAAATTAGATTACCTAGTTTCCAAAATCTCCTTGTGACAATTCTCTCAAGTGTAATCACGGTTGAATCATTCACTGTCACTGAATGGACACACTGAAGTCTGACGTCACCCGATTAACTTCAACAGTAGTAGCTTATCCGCCGAGGGGAATGCGCACTTCCTTATTTTGGTCTGTCCGCCCACTGAGCGTGCTCAGGATTCGCTCTCGCCTCGAACAACGTGTGAAGAGCACATGAGCCGCCATGCGCAGGCTGATCGAGCGCGCGCACAGGGTTATCAATACGAGAATCACAGGGTTATCAATACGAGAATCACAGGGTTATCAAGACAAGAATCACATGGAACGTGTAGGCCTCTGCCGATAGAGTATGCACACTTGGTTATCAATACGAGAATCACACAGGAACGCGGATGTCACGCCCTAGCCCTCACTCCAAAGGTCCACATCCCCAACCTCATAATCACCCTCACCTCCACCTCATTAGTTCCCTATCAGCCTTTGTTCTCACTCCCCTTACATTCCCCTCAGTTTCACTCCACCTCAGGCAGTAATAGATTTCCCACCTAGGTGTTATCGTTCACGCCCGTTTCCCACACTGTCCCGTCCGTGATAGCTCAGTTAGTTTTGACCTCTTCATCACCAAACTCTTTTCCAACCCTGACTACGGATTTGCCCTTTGTGTTTTTGTACCTTTGCCTGTATCGTAATAAACACCATCACCTGTCTCCTGAGTATGTTGTCACAGCGGAGGCTCGCAGGTACGTTCTATCTCTATTCCCTTAGTACTAGCTGCCCTTAATTATTGTTATTTTATTAATTATGATTTTTTAAATTTTGTTTTATATATTTTTAGGACATTTCTGCTTTATTGGGATGGAGACAGTAGAGATTGAGAGGAAGGATGGGAGAGAGAGGAGGGATGACATAGATCAAGGGTCAGAATCAAACCAGGAACCTTGCAATTATGAGTTATGTGCATTAGTGTGCTAAGCCACTAAGTACCCCATTACTTACTAAATGTTTTTATTAAATATATACATTTGTGATGTTTACACTACATAAGTTCGATGTAGGGATTACTAGGAGTAAAATTCACAAAATATACGTTGTCCCTCTGTCAATATGAGGCATTTTGCTGATGCTGTACCGACAGGCGACAGTTGATTCTCAGCCTACATACAGTAGTGCCTACTGGACGTATACAGAACCAGTCAAAAGTTTGGACACACCTTGCCAAGAGTGTGCAAAGCTGTCATCAAAGCAAACGGTGGCTACTTTGAAGAATCTAAAATATAAACCATATTCTGGTTTGTTTAACACTTTTTTGTGTTAAATGATTCTTAAACTACATGATTCCATATGTGTTCCTTCATAGTTTTGATGTCTTCAATATTAATCTACAATGTAGAAAAAAATAATAAAAAATAAAGAAAAACCATTGAATGAGAAGGTGTGTCCAAACTTTTGACTGGTACTGTATGTGCTGTCTATATGTAGGCTAAACGCTGATCTCAATGATATTATTTTCTCCACTACAGGATCTTCCCCCATGGCCCAGTTTGATCACCTACTGTATGTGTAAGTTGTTCTAGGCCCAGCCACACTCAGTGGTCTCCTTTAATTTGTGTGATTTGTCTATGAATGGTGAAAGATGAATTATAGTCATATTTATTCACCTGTATAGCTAGAATTAATCTTTAGCCTTCCACAACAGGGTGAGTGGACCGTGTACCCCATTAACAGTGGACCGTGTACCCCATTAAGAGTGGGCCGCTTTTTCATCACAGTCAGTCACTGGACATGCATGGTTAGATGCACACAAGCTTGTCAACCTCAACGAGGAGAGACCGCATATTGGCCTGCTGGCCCGTCTCCAACAAGCCATGAAGTTTTGCACTTCAAGATAATAAATGTCCTGCAGCCTAGGCTATTATCACAATGTGCCCTGAAATGGAGGCAAAAGTACAAAACATTGACAAGCTGGATGTGCAAGTCGGTTCTGCTCAGCCAACAAGAGGTGCATTTCCAATTTTGGGGAAACCTAAGACACTGCTGGTGCTGCTCATGCTGTATAGTTGTTAATCAATCAATCGATTATCAATCCTATGATTTAATAGCAAACAGAAGAGACAGTCATTAGTTACATAAATGGCACAGTTTTGTTCGGCTGTAGGCACATGTAGAAGGTGCCAAAGTCTCCCTTCACAGCACGGCGCTGGCCAACCGAACTGGGATGCTTAGTCACATAAAATAAGTTTGTAAGTTAACGATGTGTGAGTTAAATTAATTCATATAAATAATAAAAATGCATTGGATATTCTTGATTATTAGGCTACTACACTTGTTTGGCTACATTTGGCTATAGACTAGGCTATTACCCCTCACGTGGCTCGCCAACTCACTAGTCATATACGTGATTTGTTTACTGATGTATGAAATATAGGTTGTGCTTTTCACTTTATGGTCTCTATAATATAATGTTGTATTATAGTGTAATCTGAATTGAGACTACTGAGTGTAACAGGAGGAAGGTAATCTTGACCTGAAACTAATATACAGGGATGGCCTTGAAACGCCGATCTCAATGATATTATTTTCTCCACTGCATGGGCTCTTTTAAAAAGACAGGATCTTCCCCCATGGCCCAGTTTGATCACCTACTGTATGTGTAAGTTGTTCGAGGCCCAGCCACACTCAGTGGTCTCCTTTAATTTGTGTGATTTGTCTATGAATGGTGAAAGATGAATTATATTAACAATTATTATATTAATTCTCAGTGTTATGAGGTAAAATGTTTGTTATCTTTCATCATTCCTGCTCATCATTTCAGACCAGTCTAATGGAATCAAAATCAATAATTTAAAAAGGGATCAAAATCAATAATTTATTTCAGGCTCAAATGAGACTATCGGGGGGGCTCCACAGGGCCTATCTAACATGCATCAAACGTGTTATTGCCAATTTCATCTGAAATGAATTCTATATGCTTACAGTGGTTTAGATTGCTTTTTTTGTTTCATAATATGCATTATTTAAGTATTGTTTAAATGTATTTATTTATGTACTGTTAATGATTAGTTATTGTGGTTTCACTAAATGCCATCATTTGAGGTTATTCAGCATATCACTATTGGTAGACATACTGTAAACGTATGGAACCCTGACCCTAACCCACCTGCTCTTTAGATTCCTTCGCTATCAAGCCAAAATGAGATATCTGAGAGTTTGGAAGTCTTGGAATGCACTGTGCTTGCTTTATTGAATAATTCAACAATTCAAGGGACACACACACTTCAAATTCAAGTCTGGAGTGGTCTGCAGTGACCTTGGTCCAGTAATCCAGTGAGCGTAGCTGATGGTAACAGAGTACAACGTCCTGTCATTCCAATCCTCGCAGCAATCAGGGGGAAAGCTGCGCTCTTAACAACAGGAACAATTATGGGCAAATCTGCAAACATAATCAACTGCCAATCAGAGGGTGCATTGTGAGGGACCGTAGTGGTTGAAGAGGGATATGTTCATTTCCTGTTTCAAGGAGAAAAGGATGGAGGTCCTGTAGGAACCCAAGTAAACAGGATTTGAGTGAACACGGTATACTTGAGAGGATTCGGAAATCACCAAATGATTTGCATCTGAAATACCCCCATGATTATTTCACTTACTCTAACTTCAGAAACACTCACACAACTCCAATTTACATTTGCATCTCCCGCTGGCTTTTGCAAAAAGCATAGTTACAAGATGTGTCTGTGTGAGGGTTATTATTATTATTATTGTTGCTTTTTATTATCACATGCTGCCTTAAATTTTGTGATCTTGTACATTTTGTTTAGTATATATTGTATATTTTTTAGTATTGTACATTTTACTTTGGTTGGCATTCTGCGGACAGCAAAGCAAGAATTTCATTGTACAGGGAAACATGTTTTCTACTGTGCATATGATAATAAACACTTTGAATCTTGAATCTTTGAATCTTGAATCTTAAAGCAGAACTGGCATTGTTAGCTTACTATAACATTCAGATTTTAAATTTTTTTAGAACAATCTTAATTAAAGTAAAAACAGGAGTTTCCAATGCAAAACATCAGTCAGTTAGAGATTAGTAAATTATTTTGCTGTGGATGCATGAAATTCCGTACAATAACAAAAGGGTAGGAGGGGGCCTTGACTTTAATTAAAGAATGCCACCCATGTTGTCATTTTTATTCATAAACAAGAGTTACAAAAAGCTGCATTAACGAATACGATATATTATAGATTGAGCAGAGATTAGAAATTAATGACTCGTGTATCCCGGATTGTACAATCAATTTCAATTTATACAAATGTCACAGTGCAGCTGGCCGGCAACACTTCCATGCTCTGTTATTGTATGATCCGTTTTTCACCATCTCCGAAAACACAACGCACATGGATAGTGTGCGGTGCAGCCATATCTGATATGAATCATAGAACAATTATCTCCCGAGGGGGGTGCGGTCTATGAAGACACAATTATCCCTTCACTTCAATGGCTCACCACCTGCAAGTGGTTGTTATATCTGGAGCTGACCCCTTCCCTCGCCAAGACCAGCTCATCTTTTTTAGACACACTAAATCGAGCCACCACTTCATACGGTACCTCCGCCTGCACCCTGTCTGGTCATGCACTCAGCCTGGCTGAGGGCAGACAGTGGGGAGGGTCGGGAGGGAGAAGTTAATGTTTCAATTTGCCCCTGAATACAATGTGCAATCATGCGACATACAAGTCTGATTTCAGATGACAATGAGGAGGCGTCCTCGTGAGTGCTGGGGTGTTTTTTGTTTTTGTGTTTGTGTGTGTGTGTGTGTGTGCGTGTGTGTGCGTGTGTGTGTGTGTGTGTGTGTGTGTGTGTGTGTGTGCGTGTGCGTGTGTTTGCGCGTGCTGCATTTGGTAGGTATCCATCTCTCTTGAGAGCACTGGAATTGATATTTTGAATCCAAATTGAATGGATGGGGTGATTGCTCAGCGAGAGCAACATTGTGACATCTCAATAGGCATGCCCTTATCAGGGAATAATAAGGGTATTTTCACCAACGAAATTAGACCTGCAATCAGAGTAAAGGGTTGGAACCAAATTGGACCAAAGAGGATGCTTATAAGAGAACCACAATTTGCATATATTGCTTGTCAGGTATATGGGGAGAAATGTCAAAAATAGATCAAAGGAGCCTTTTGGTGCATTTGATGAAATTGTACCTTGATCAGTTTGAGTGAATGTGACAGAATTGTGACAAAATGGGAATCTGGGAGACATACATCATTGTCAAGACATATATCAGATATAACACCGCTGAAAGTTTATTTTCTCAATTGGTTTCACCAGCAGCATAAGGGAGAGAAAACCGCAGACATGAGTCATTACATAACTATGATTCTTTCTTGTTTTTAAACAAACACACATGCGCTTTCCATATAAAGGCAGCACAAAATTGTTCATTCAAACAAAAAAAGTGATTAAAACTAAATGTAATTCATCAATCAACATATTGCTGTTCTCTCCCCATGCTTGTATCAGGCTCCGGCTGACTCAAGTTTCACAAAGTCATCTGGACTCCAACTTTAAATCCTGATAGATCAGCAGAGTCTCAGATGGCTTCAAACTGCTGGCGGAGCCTAGTCTGCCCCCCTTTGAGATGCAAGCCGGATGGTCTTTAATGTCAAGTGCCTTGACACATAAGACAAATGGCCGTATGAGAATATTCGAGTCATACAGCGGATGGATGTATGGCACTAAGCACAGCACAGCTCCGAAATCTGAATAGAGCTGTTATCATCAACCCTTTCACCTCCACTGATCTCAAACAGACTGAGATTATTTGGTGGTTATGGAGCATTATCTTTCACGGGGGACCGATGACATCAGAACCGTACAAGCATTAATTATAAATCCATTAAAAGACTGAATTCATCAGAAATATAGTCATTATGCTGTGGCATCCCATTATTTCATCCACTGCAGTGTTTTGCATGCGAGGAGGGGTAGCGGTTCCTTTTTGCGTTTATGTAAAGAGAGCAGGAAAGCCATCTGTTTATGACATTTTAAGATGCAGGCTGAATATTGATGAGGGTATCGGTGTCCTATGTAATGCTACTGTAGAATGCCAGCTCCCAGCTCCTAACAATGGGCTGTAGCAGTGGACTAGCATGTACATCGTTACATTTGACATCGGCCTCACACAAACAGCTAGACTCTGTCTCTGTATCTGTCTCCAGACTGGAAAGGGTATACTGTATTGACGGACTGAGTGAAACAACATACGATGGTGGAGGTATTTCCCTCTGGATTATCTGATTACATTTACATTTATAATTTTTAGCATTTAGCATTTTTTTTTTTTCCTTTATCCAAAGCGACTTACAACAAATACATTTGTTTAAGTAAATGAATCATCTATCCATCAGTCGTCATAAGATAAAGTAATCTATGCTCGGACCAGGGGCCATAGGCACTCACAATGGTAGGAAGAAAAAATTATTAACAGGAGAGAAAAACTTGTACAGGGGGCTAGTGGGGGTGAAGAGGTCTTTAGGAGGACATTTCCATCCTTTTGAATTATTACACCCTAGAGCTGCTTTTTGAACATTCTTAATAGTGGCACTGCATCAGTGCTCAGTTAGTAGGCTTTGTGAGCCTGGGCAATATAAATGTATATTAGTTGCTGTTGAGAGAAACTTCTAGAAACCATTTAAAGCGTGCGACAACTGGTCAAGTTAGAATGCTTTATATTTGTTTGAATGTATAATCGTATTTTTCTTTGGATGTTTTGTGGACTTTAGAAGTTCAGTCATATTGGTAAATTCCCTTGAGCAGTAATCCCTAAGGGCTTAATATGGCCCTAAACTGTAGTCCTAGAAGTCTTTAGCTTTTTCTCAATTGTTAGGAATAGTATATGCTATTTAGCTGACACTTTTATCACTTACATTGCAGTGAGTGCATCCATTTCAGTATATATGGTCCCAGCAGGAGCCAACCCCACAACCTAAGCGTTGTTAGCGCCGTGCTCTACCAACTGAGCCACAGAGGACCACACGACTCCTTGTGTCATCTCCTCTGTCTTCCACTCCTCTGTCTTCCGACTGAAAACACTTTGGAGAAGAAGATCTAGGTTCCCTCTCTGTGCACAACGGGGACATGGCACTGTAAAACAGAGACAACCAGAGTGTCAGTAAAACGTTTATGAATAAACGTCTTGCTTCATTCACAGGTTTCTCCATCACTCTCCTTTTATAGAGGGGCGCTACATATTTGTGGGGGACAACATGCTTACTGTACACTTGTTGTTGTTAGTATTTTCATAGTAATTGTGAATGCTAATTGCTTAGCATTTTATACTATTTAGCACTTAGCATGAACTACTGCCATTAGGCCTATTATAATAATATATGCCATTTATCTGACACTTTTCTCCAAAGCAACTTACATTGCATACATTTCAGTATATATGGTCCCAGCAGGAATCAAACCCACAACCTAAGCGTTGTTAGCAATTATTGTTTGCTGTTTGCACTATTAAATAATGCATACATGTTGCTGCTATCAACTGTATCCATATGCTGCTGTGTAGCATGCTAGTTGGGTGCTTTGTTTATGTGTGATACTGTATCATGTTCATGCAACCTATTGCTAGCATAGCGGTGTAGGATAGCATGTTTATTGAAGTTCTGTGTGTTATACCTTAATATCATCTCAGCCATAGCCTCCATATTCATTCCTGCAAGTTATTGATAATTGCACTGTTAATTTGGTCTCATTAGTATCATTACTGCTAATACATATACTGCTTACACTGCACTACTTATAGTTATACTTATACTGCACTACTTATACTGTTCATATACTGCACTACCTGTATATATTGTTCACACTGCGCTTTTTTGCTTTTTTGCACTTCTGGTTAGACGCTAACTGCATTTCGTTGTCTCTGTACTTGTACTCTGCACAATGACAATAAAGTTGAATCTAATCTAATCTAATCTAATCTAATCTAATCTAATCTAATCCAATTATTCTGTTTCTCTCATAGATAAACCACTATCACCTTTACAATATTCAAGCTGTGTGTGTGTCTGGGCCATTAACACGTCAACTTGAGTCTGCGTCCTGCTGCTCATTCCTGTATCTCTTACCAGGGATCCGGGGCAATAGTTCCTTGTCTAAACTGGCATTCTTTTTACCAGTCCACCCACCCCTAGGTGGCCCTCTTTTCTTTTCTGTATCAAAGCTATGTACTGTTTGTCTTGCGCTTTGGGTATAAGTGAAAAGATGAAAATGTGGATGCAATATTTAACAGTATTGAAGTGAAATACTTCAGATTCTGACCAAGGAGAGTGGGGTGACACGAGCCTCACAATGGGCATTGATTTTTTCAGATTTCCGTTTGGGAAACTCACATTTGCGCGTCGGTCAATGAAAGTTACATTCCAGAAGTGAACCCACACGTCAGGTGACCATTCGCAGGCCAATTTCAATAGGGCAAATGCTTGGCTCTTCTCCAACAATGCTTCTTTGTATAATGAAGTCTGCCCTGACCAATAGCAATGTTATTCTGAATGTGGAAGTTTAGAGTGCCGATTCATTATGAAGGTTTTCCTTTGTCTAATAATGGTGTCTTTTCAAGGTGACGGCCCACAGATGTGGCTGATAGGATCATCTTAAAAGAAGGTGCACTGGGACCACGTCCAAAGCCATTAAGGTCAAAGCTTAATATAATTGTCTTGTTGAAGGACAAGTTAATTTGGAGTCATTATGGAGACATCACCTTTGAATTTCAGCTGCCAAAGGGTCAAAGTCATAAATAAACCAACCAATAGGTCAAACAGTGTGCAAGACAGTGGTCCACAGTGTATTCTAACACATCGTTTAGAAGGAATACCTGCTGGTCCTTCCCCTTCCCATATAGAAATCAAAGAACTTAAGAAAAAAGGCAGAGCCACAAGCTCAAATCCCTGTAAGCTGCTATCAGATAACCACGGGGGCTTGCGATGAACCCATCTCGTTGGAATGGACCTTCAGAGTATTCAAGCGACACACAACAATACAGTGCAGCAGCTCTCTCCGTAGTTGCAGTTGATTGAGGTTAATTGTGACTTATTGCATTTCCAAAGATTAAAAAAAAAAAGTTAAAAAAAAAGCAGGCAGGTATTCTGAGTGAACAAAATCACATTATGTTTACCTTTGACTGTAATGGCCCTGATAACAAATATGAAGTTGTCAGCGAGGAAAATGAGCTGAGTAATAAAGCCTATCTTTAATGTCAAAATGCCTCACATGTTGTGATTGCTCTTGGAATTATTGACCCAAGCAAAGCCTGATTCAAGTTAATTGCTCCCCAATGTGCTATGGCCAAGCATGACAGATTGCATGGGTATTTACATCCATATTTGCGCCACACAGCACAAAGTGTGATTGAATGCCTTGGAGTCCGATGCCAAGAGGGATTTAGACAAGGGCTAATGTGAAAGCTATCCATCATGTTTTGATCGCCATATTCTTAAAAGGAACTTCTGAAATATAAGGATCCCTGTCATAACACAGCCAGCGAGCACCCCTCTCTCTCCCACCTGAAATATTTATGGGAGATCCATCTCTTTCTTTAAACAGGACTCCCAAATCAAGCCTTAAGTGAGGCGAGCCAGTGGATACATATTTACCATCCATGATCATGATGAAACAACCTGGACAACCAAATACACTCTGATGCTCTTCTGTCAATAATTTCGAGTTTCGAAAAGGCTAGCAATGCCCCATTAGTCTACCCATGAGACTAGGCGGGATAGCAAATCAACTGAATGGTTCTGAGCTGAATGGTTAAGCAGAACAGTTTGGCTCACTGTGCCTGATTTGAGCAGCTGCATAGAGCTTAGTGCATTGTGTAAGATGTTTATAAACTAGCAATAGTACAATATGTCCCCTGAATTAATTAATTTCATGCAGGTTTACTGTGATTTCTCATAAATGATAAAACAAGGGCTCTGTGACAATAGCCAAAAGGGGTTGGCCCGCACCATTAAAACACGACGCTGACATCAGAGGTTATACAGAGAACAGACAGGCAGATGAGTGGATCTGGTCATGGATGCGGAACTGAAAAGGCAAGCAGAGTTTTAAAGCATGAAAAGGAACGGAAAACTAGAACATTCTTTTTGCATATTACATTACTAGCCTCAGGATACTGAGCACTAGATTAAAAAAAAACATACTGACAATGACATTTTCTTGGATAACGAATGATTGGGGGCTCGGTCCTTTTGCATGCTGCTGCTGTATGTATAAATCACCCTGGGTAAGACACGCTTTTCCTTTTGAAGTAGCAAACAAAAATGAATGAATCACTTTTCATCTCCTACAGTAAATGACGGAGAAAACAAAAAACACCGGAAGAAGAAAGATGCCCTCGTTGGGGAACAGAAAGAAACAACAATGGCTCCTTGCTGGTTCTAAAAGATATGAAAGAACAATACAGTTGCATTGTTCACCAGGCAACAGTGATGCACAACAGATGCTGCACTGGCAATTTACTAACTATTGTGCAAGTACAAGGACTCAAATGTTATGGGCACAAAATTGTACAAGCATCATCATCTCAATATGTTATCTTCCTTTGGGCCTCACGTCTACCATGTATTACTCATCCTCTCTCTCTCTCTCTCTCTCTCTCTCTCTCTCTCCCTCTCTCCCTCTCTCTCTCTCTCTCTCTGTCTCTCTCTCTCTCCCTCTCTCTCTCTCTCTCTCTCCCTCTCTCTCTCTCTCTCTCTTTCTCTCTCTCTCTTCGTCTCTGTCTTTTTTTCTCTATCACACCCACACACACGCACGCACACACACACGCACACACACACACACGCACACACACACGCACACACACACACACACACACACACACACACACACACACACACACACAGACAGAGGGAGGCAAAGAAATATAGGATGGAATAAGAGAGGAGGGAGGGAGGGAGGGAGAGAGCGAGAGAGAAAGAAAGAGAGAGTGCATGTAACATGTTCACTGACAAGACCATCGCTGTATATCAAGGAAGAATATGAAGCAAATATCCGTCTTCCTTCCTCAAGGTCTATTGTTTGTAATGCTTTATATGGCCATGGGCTAGGTGGAGGAATACTAGGAGACCTCTGACATGTATTAGAAGGTGAACAGCTTGTACTGAAGGCCTCCGTGTTACATAATCTTTGCAGACGATTTCTCTCTCTGTGCATTTAATAGGAGCAAACTATGTGAACCCGTAGTCGTTTAGGCAACTCTGTGGGCTGTGCAGGTGGAGAAATTGGTGCCTCCATTTTATCGATTGTGTTATCAACGAGAGCTGGGGCTTTTAGGCTGACAGGTTCCCTCCACCAGGAAACGTCTGGGTGTTAGGCGCTAGCTCCCTGTCTCTGAGGAGATGTGGAAGTGGCATTTCACAAGCGCCGCGGCGGCTCGAAAATAGCATCCCATTAAAAGTATGATTCACAACTCCCACTGCCAGCAAACGAAATATTAATAGAGAGAAACAAGTGTGTCCTCTCCCTCTGTAAGGGAATCAATGTCATTGGAGTTTTAGGAGAATGTCATATTCATTAGAATAAAAAAAACAGACCCAAAAAGCTGCAGTATCTGGTGAAACACACTCTACCAGTCTCTCTATAAGCATTCATTTCATTTTGTTTCCTTGGGCTTCCTATTTTAAAACAAAACAAAACATAAAAAACAGGGCTCGTATTGAAATAAATGCTTCCCATCAAGGTTACACTAAACATATTAATTGCTGGACTTGATGAGGCTTGCATTCTAAGTGCTGGACCTGCGAATTAAACTGAGCACAGAGAATGTTAATGGTGGCCATTCTGGTGCCTCCTGTGGAGTGGTTGCGTCTGGCTGCATTTTCTGAGTCATTAGCACTGTGCCACTGCAGAGTGGGTCGCCGTCACAGAACAGCGGGGTCGACAGGGAACAGGGAGAATGAAGCTATTTTCAGCCAACAGACCTATAGTACTGTACAGTACATGTGATACAGCTCCAGAGTATTCCTTCATCCTGTTCATTTCATCTCCCCTGCAATCTAAAAAAAGATAGTTCACCTCTACACCTGTATTGCTCAATCCTTTGCATACCCTAAAAGTGGCTTATGGGGGAGGATGTGCATTTTTGAGTTATCCTATGTTTTGAGTTAAATGTGACAACGAGCAGGACACATTAAAGCATGTGCATATGCATACTATATACCCAATCTAAGAATATTACAGAATGATCTGTTTCAGACCAAATGGATACTGATGCGTAATGTTGTAAAGGTACGCAACAGGTAACACGGAACACAATGAAATGCAAATGATCGTATCGTAGCAACATCAAGGCGTTTGCCGTGATGCGGAGTAGGAGCAGGCAAACAAAGTTTTTTTTTGGAGTGTCTTCCGGAACGCTTGTTTGCAGTACATCTGCAGCACAGAGTGACCCAATTATGTAGCTGTGAGTTGGTAATGAGGCCACTGTGAGATGGAGAGGGTCTGGAGTTTGCATTGAGTGATGTGCACTTGTTTGTGACTGATGGTTCTGATGGCTGAGCTGTGGGCACTGGGGGGATCAGCTCTCATCCTCCCCGCTCTGAGATATTGCGTTGACCTCTGTGGCCCGCATCCCAAGATTACCTTGACATCTACTGGGCGGGTTTCAAAAAGCTAATTAATCCCTGCTGACCCAAAGTTTGGCCCAGTCTGTTCCAAAAGCAGTTCCAGTCTCAGGGTAACGAGACCCACCATAGGTCAGACCACACTCTCCCTCCCTCCCCCCCTTGCGTCTTTAATTTCTGGGGAGTTAGTCGATTTTTACATGGCTCAGGGCAAGTCACAAAATGTGTCAAATTAATATGTGTGAAGTAATGGAAGAGTTGCATCAACTTTTGATTGGCCCTAATGATACCTGACCTGGAGTCCACTGACTTCCCTCACACAGTGTTTGCAAATTAGTCAGTGGTTATATGAATGATTCATCTGTCTTTGCTGTTCCGATTCATTCCATTGGAAGCCCACAACTCCCATCTCACATTAGCGGGTATGATGTTCCCCTGCTTTGTATTATGGCCTTTTCCAGCCCATTGAGTATTGCAAACAGTTCACACCATGAGGCAACATTAATATTCATGAATTATGTTACGCACAGAAAACAGGAAATAAATATACAACCCCTCTGTGTTTGCCAATGTCACCCCCAAAAAAGTGCTAAGGGCGCTTTGCGCAGCTTGTGATTTTTCTTCCATGACATTTGTAATTGTTACAGTCAGGAAAATAGCAGGCCTCAATGATATTTCCCATGGTCCTTGAGGGAAACAGATATGTCCCCACGGTTGTATATTTTCTGCAGGTTTTAGCAGACTGGGAATACTAGAAGATATTTGATAATTTATTGTTCTGGCTATGGGCAGGTGAGGAGTGCCCAGGGCAAAATTAGTTTCATCAGAGTCGTGTTTGTGAGGGATTCCGAGGGGAGAGGAAAAAGCCTTTTCGTTTGTCATTTCGTACAGACGAGCCTGTTCAGCTGCTCCACCCTGGGAAATCAGCGAGATGTTGTCTACATACAAGAAGCACCTTTGAAGTGGGGTGTTCTTCAGGCAAACCACTGTGCCTTTTTCTGCCAAATATTTGTGTTCTGGGAAAAGATGGAAATTCTATTTTGTGGCATAAATAATGAATTAAATGGAAAAATGATATAAAACAACTTGCTTGTCGTCATCTTGGGTATACATAGTCGGCTCAGGGTTATTTTTGGTCAGAGAAAGTGAATGTAGATTGCAATCTGATGTCATCTCAAACTCACAAATAGTATGGTAATGAGTATGTACAAGTCCCACACATTTTCTCCCTCCCACCTGATCATAGCACACACACAAAGCTGGAAAAGATCAAGGTATAAAGTACAAAGTATCTCCAATCTGTTCCCCTGTGTTGTAAAACCCACAGAAATGCAATCGAGCAGTAGGCTGCAGTCATAACATCCTTATCGGGACTCTTCTGCAACAAAATGGCCAACCTTTGTACCTAAAATGTACCCGTTTCTCATCTGCTCCAGCAAAGCACAGCCCTTAAAAGATCTCTTATCGCACATCACACAGAGGGCGACCCCTCTGATTCCAATTTCTCAACTGACCTTTCACCCTGCCTCCAGCTCCTCTCACCTCTCCATTTCCCTGGGCTCTGGTCCTCCTCTCCTCCCTCGCCCTCCCTTGTTCCCACCTTCCCTCTCTCCCCCTTTCCGCAGCAGTAGGGGTCCCCTGCTGATCCCTTCATCTCCCTCCGGTCTCTCTCTAGTTTAAACCAACCACTCATTCCTTCCAGTCTCCCTCAAGCCCCTTCCACCACTCATGCCCTCTATCTCCCTCAAGCCCCTTCCACCTTTCACCCCCTCCAAGCATGTTGGTCCTGCCCCCCCTGTCATAGACCCGGTCATAGATCTCCTATTGTTCTTTCCCTGCAGGATGGAGGCATGGTAATACAGGATCTACCTTTTATGTTTTCCTGAATCCCTTTTAATGGTGCAGGCGCACCTGTCCAAAGGACTACAGACACAGAATAATGTGTCATGAGGTTAACGCAAACAGAACAGAACACCCTAATCCTGGGTGTACAGTAGATTCATCCTAACTGTACTGCATTGTGTTATAGCTTCCAGCTTCAGTACTTTCATAGAGCATCGACAATTGTGTTTTGTTTTACCGAGGAGTTGTACTCAGAAATTCACCCGTCTTGATTGAAAATAACCTTGTATCAGTCCAGGGAACCAAGCCCCTAAACCGTGCATCTCCCTCCCCTGTGGTTTTGTTTGCTGCTGTTATTATTGTGCTGATCATACTGTACAAACACAATTTGCAATAAATATGTGCTGGGTTAATGGATCATAAAAAACATTTGATTCAGCGTTTCTCATAATCCTTGATCTGATTTTATGGATGAGCAGATTAATTTACATGACATTACAAAAGTGGAAGGACTGTTCCTCTCAACCATGCAAGGATCTAATAACAATAAATGTAGCACAGTGATCTCTCTCCTGCTTTTACCAAGTTCACTGCAACAGGCTGTCTAATTACATTGGGAAATTCATTGGAGTGAAAACGACAAATTGTTTGTGTCATTTGAATGCTTGACATATCTCGAAAACACGATAGAATTACACCATACTAGAATATATTTGTCAGCCTATCGGCAATATTCAGGGACAAGACATTAGCATGAATCTTCATTGTGATCATTTAAAGCACGCTTCAGAGAACTAGCCTGCAAAATTCCCTCACATAATACATAGTAATATCCTACATACCAGTGAATAAGCTGAAGGGTTGATGGCCTACCTCAGTCATCACGGTAACATTGCAATTACATGCATGCACGGTCACACACAGTTAAAGCAAAACGCCTCATCAAATATGCAAATTCTAATGACAGTGGAACCCAAGATGCCTCAAAATGCTTTTATCAAGGTCTTCGTGCATCACATCTCCATCACGGATCTTTGCGTAATAACAGACTACTAGGGAATCCAAAATCCAAAAGCTGAAACGTGACATTAAGTTCTCAGTGGGTAAGCGCAATTATGAGAAAGTCACAAAAAGTCCCGCTCCCCCCCCCCCCCACACACTTTTTTTTTTTTTTTTTCAATCATCAGAATGAGATTCCGTCGGTTTCTTTGACAAGGCGTGACCGTTGGATTAGAACGTAGATTATCTCCACACAGATTGCCTCACCACAGGTTACCTTGATGAGGGTACAGTGTCATGACACACAGCAAGGGTAATGTCTCTGGCCCTGCTTGTACACTGCACGGTCCGATGCACAAATAGAGCACTGCGCACCTCTTAAAAGGCAGTGGGCATCCAAGTGTGTAATGATGCCAGGGCCCTGCTGCACTTTACAACCACGCCACACCCTTACAATGGAGATTAATTGCATTTGATTAGCTATATCAGATGTGCTGCCTATATAAATCCTACTCGGTGTTCTCTGGCTTGTATCGGAAGACCCTGGCTGTAATCGGAGGACCTTTGCATGTTCAATATGTATTGAACCCTTATCAGAGCAGGCCTAATTAGACTATTTCTATGTGGTCTTTTTTTCCGTTCTCACTTTGTGCCCACACACAGTGCAGACAATGCTGGTAAGATTTCAGGATTCTTTATTTGTAGTATAGTATACAGTGAAATGCAAAAGTGACAGTGCCACGGAGTAGTGCAACAATACAATAAGTTTTAAAATAGAATCAAATAAAAATAGAAGTACTAAAAAATATACAGGTACTGGTACTGGTACTGGTACTGTAGGTGTAGGATGATGGTATGCGTACTGTATACTGGATGTTGGTTTCTCCAAGGTAAATGAAGAGGTGATGGCGCGGGGGAGGATAGTGTTGATGACAAGGGGATTGGATGAATGGAAAAGCAACAGAGCAACGAATGAATTAGTTTCTTTAAAGAAGTAGCTGCCAGTGTCCTTCAAATGAATCAATTACATGCAACAACCGCTGAGATGCTACAGTATACCTTAATTTGATTAAAGTGTTTCTCATATAACTCATGAGTATTCATTTATAATTTGATTCCAATTCAATGAAGTGGCATGGTGCTGCAGCGAGGTTAGGGTTAGGTTATACTGTATGCTGTGGTTATAGCTCTTATCCCCTCCAAACATTCCATCCCCTCTCATCTTCCTCTCCTTCAGTCCTACCATTCATTCACCTGTACTATTGATGATCCCTCTCTCTCCTTCTCTCACTTCTCCTCCTCCTCCTCCTCCTCCTCCTATATAACACATGCCATTTAGCTGACGGTTTTATCCAAAGCAACTTACATTGCGGTGAATGCCTACATTTCAGTAGATATGGTGCCAGCCACAACCTAAGCGTTGTTGGTGCCATGCTCTACCAACTGAGCCACAGAGGACCTCCTCCTCCTCCTCCTCCTTCTCCTTCTCCTCTCACTTGCCCTTGTTATACCCTTTCACCTCTCAGCGCCCTCTTGTCTACACTCTCATGTCTTCTACTCCCACTCCTCCATCACCAAAAATCTACTCTCTGACTTCTTCGCCTTTTCTCATTTCCAAACTGCCTTTCATTTGTTCTCCTCTGGGTCATATCATTCGCTCCTTAAACTCTTTCACCCTGTGGGGTGGATTTAGAATACATTTTGAATAGTTCTATTTATTTTCTTTTTTTTTTTAATTATTATTTTACAATTCTGAAGTTGAAAAGATGGATGATCAGAGGGCAGAGGCGTAGGCCGGCAGAGTTCAGAGGGCAACTCGTCCATGGCTTCTCCAACTTCCTCTTTCAGTACTCACCAAGAAGCCACTGGCCGCTGTCCGTGATGCTGAACCCCATCTGTCCATTTATAAGGGTGCTAAATTCCATAGCTGTCCAGTGCTAAATTTAATTTAACTTCATTCAGCTCTCTCCTCTCTCAGTCACCGAAAGGCTCCCATCCGACATTTTCTGTTTGCTTGAGAAAAGCCCTTCCTTCCTTCCTTCCTTCCTTCCTTCCTTCCTTCCTTCCTTCCTTCCTTCCATTCTCTCCTTCAGCGCTGACGTAACATTCTTTCAAAACTCCTCCCTCCTCTCAGGCCTGATTGACAGCCCGCTGTGTCCTCTTGCCCCCTCCAGGTGGCCAGAGACAGGTGACCTGACCGTTACAAACTCAGCACAGCCCCGGCCGTGACACTAAAAAGACAACCCACAATGACAGAGTGAGCAAATCTGTCCTTCAGATGAAATGACAAGGAGCAGAGGGGAGGGGGCAAAGAAAGAAGAAAGAGGAGCTCTTATTCAGCCACGGCAATCTGATAGCAGAGTAAGTGATTGCCCAGTGGAGCACTCTAATACAGTCACACAGGTGGTCTTCATTGCTTGAGCAGCCCCCCCCACCGCCACCCCCCCCCCACCATCGTCAAAGGCCTTAATCAATGGCCGTCTGCAAGTTCAAATGAAATTCTGAGAACTCAGTGTGATAGAAAAGAGGCTGACAGCAGTGTCCCTGCTGTTAAAGCACATCATGCAGTACATGGACTAATAACATCATACACAGAGGGATTGCAAACTACAGAACATCAAACCTGACAATTCAACTCGACAAGCTCCCGACTGTTCCTGGTGGGAAACATGTCCAGACAAACACTATCCTAACAAATGTCTTTGCTATTGACAGAGACCGAGTCGAAAGACACTCGACACACTGAGAAAACATCATCATCTCAAAAATGAGTGCAATCAATAACCTTGCTCGCAAGCAAAACTAGTACATAGAGTAGTCCATTATGGAGACTATTATTGCATCTGAGATGGAAATAATTAAAAGATAATCAATCTATCCAATATGTTTCACCAGAAGGCAAATTAAAATATAATTTGATCTGTCTTTCCAAACAACGTATAACAGATCAGCAGTCAAATAAAAAATGATGAACCGTGTTTTAATCATAACATTGTTTGTATAGTCTCGTTATGATTATTATTCATGTTAAGGTCCATGGCCAATGCTATTATTTCAAGCTCATTTGAGTCAAAGTATTGGTATGTGTAATAGTTCATTGTAATGCAAATGTCCTCATTAAAGCTAGTTCCTGAGGCAGGTTTGCTGTTCAGGTTTTCGTTTCACAATATTGAATCCATGAAAATGAATATAAATTAATACCAACAGCCCAGGGATTGGGATTGCCTTTTCACCGAATTCACCAATATCTGTGATGAACAGTAAAAGTTAAGGGCAGACATTTACCCTGGGTTAACTCTGACTTGATTCATCTGTCCAGAGAAAGGGATAAAGCCTGGGCTAGGTCTAGTAAAACAAAGCATCTCACTGATTGGAAGTTTTATAGACAATGAAGAAACATCAGTACAACTAAAACACTTAATGGCAAAGCTTCATACTATATGGACAGTCTTACAAGACATTTCTAAAATACAGACCAATTCTGGATAGACACAAATGACCTTTTAAATAGGTCTGGCAGTCAATTTGTTCAACAGGTAATCCTCAATGACCAGCCATCAATGTACCCTCTAGAAAATCTGTTCAACTCATCATTAGCAACTGGTGAAATACTGTTCCATCAGCATGGAATTCTGCAAGATTGACATTGTTTCTGTGATATATCGTATGTGTTGCCATAGGACACCAATGAGAACTTCTTAAGCTTAGTAAAGGTGTACCTCAAGACTAAGCCCACTTCTTTATAATATATTTATACATGATTTACCACTATTCTTTCAAAATTCACATGTCCATATTTATGCTGATGATACAGTGCTTTATACATCAAGTTCAAATAGTTCACAGGTGCAATCTCTCCAAGATGACCTTGATACAAATCATTTGGTGTTAAATCAGACCAAGTCCCTACACTATGCTATTTGGTGCAAGACAAATAATTAAATCTGAACATTTCAGCATTCATATTAGTGATGGAGCAACGCCTGAAAAGATTGACTGTGTGAAATACCTGGGCTTAAGGATTGATTTAGACTGATCATTTGGAAAGCTTAGTTCAACTACCTTACCCCAATCAGAACCCAAAATAGAAGCATCTTTTACGCCATTGTTCATAAACAATGTCATTATAAACAAATACTGTATAGCTTCAAAACATGGTTGAAACTGTCATGTTCATCTCACGGATGGTCAGTCCTTGCATCTCTTGCTCTGTCTGCTTGTATGTATTTGAGAGAGGTTACATTCCTCCAACCCCATCCCTCAGGTATGCCAAATTAAAGTGGCGGGGAGAACACTTGTTATTGTTTGAATCCCAGATTGCCCCTTTAACATTACACTGCAAGTCTACCTGACTGCACTGTAGGCACTGTGTATCCAATGCAATGTAGTTACTCAACAACTGCTTTGGTAATCTTAAGGTAATCGTTTGGTTGGACATGGTGACTGCACATAAAACAACAACAACAACAACAACAGCAACAACAACAACAACAACAACAACTGAAATGTGATGAGATGACAAAAGCCAGATGTAATCCCCACTTCACTCATATACAGTAGTGTGATACAACTGTGCATTACGTTTCGCAGTTCCCCCCCGTTAGCAATGGGGCATTTGGAGGTGACACAGGCAACAGCATGACGATATTAGGGAGAGGCGGAAAAGCTCAAATGGTTTGTGTCTCTTTCTTCCCCTCTCTCTTTTTTGAAACTATCACAAGCACAGATGCCAGGAAGTGAAACGAATGCCGGCAGGGAGAAATGTGTCTTCCTGTTGGCATCATCAAACGTGTGGTAGCGGGCAGGCGGGCGCGGCGACTTTGAAGGAAGAGATGTTAAAAAGGAACAGTAGACACATTAGTTGGCGTTCGCAAGCTCCGAACGGCTCTTTATATCGGGAAAAAAATAACCTTCACACATCTAAGAAGGAAAGAAAAGAGATAAAAGAACGTAAGGCCCTGTCTGGCCTGAACTGTGGTGATGGTTGTGTCATTCCAAAGAGAAGAACTAGTGGGAGAGCTTGGCAGAAGTGCAATTCTTCTTTGTTGTGTGTATAACCTCACTCGAACCGCAAAAACACCACAGTTATTACTCCACCCTTGTAACACACGTGAAATATCCACATACCCAGAACTGACTTCAAATTAAATCCTTCAGTATTGTAGGAAACTCAAATTGTATCTGTTGACAGGGAAAGCATTTAACTTGATTTGAAATTAATTAACCTTTTTTTTCTCTGTTTCCAAAATAGCGCCCATGAAAGTAGCTGAGCAAGTGGTCTATCCTGCAGAGGGAGCCTGCTGTGCTGGATTGAACAGCGCTAATGCAGTCATTAGGGAAGGGAGCCAGGGTACCACTAAACGACCTTCTTAATGGAAACCCACTGCAGTGACTTTGAGGGTGAGGCTAACATGTGGAATGATTTCTTGTTTTTCTCTCCCCCCCCCCCCCCCCCCCCCCCCACCCCCACCCCCACCCAACTGCTATTTGATTATAGAGGCTATTGTAAGTTGTAAATAATGCACAATTACATGGAACATCTCGCAATTTAATCTAATTGCTCTGTTTACACTTGTATTCAATTGCTGACAGGTGTTCACAGGTAGAGCTTGAATAGATTGAATGCTGTTGCTTTTCAGGAGGCTTGGAGGCATCAGAACATGCAAATGTCTCCTCCTACACACAACACATTTTCTTGGTTATTTGAATGTTAATTTAATGTTAGCACCTTCAAGAATGAAAACTAAACTTTAACGAGTGTCTCATTATTTCAAACTCATACATACGATATTATGTATACCTCAGCATGTGGTTTGAATTCTAAAGTTCGTACGTCAAGACCAAGACCACACGTTTGACAAAGCTACCATTCAATACCAAAGGACGTGTCATGTAGTTGGTCTGGTATACAACGCCATCATTCTTGGAAGGTTCATACATTTCTGTACTGCTGTGAAAATAAGTGTGAAAGGGAAGGTCGGAAACACATACAGCATGTGAAGGTTTCATCCATTAATGTATTCATACATGCAGAAATGTCAGGTCTACAAGGTGTATTTGGCAAGGTTACTCCTGTTTAGGTCTCCCAAAAATAACCTTGTAAGCCTCTAATTGTTTCCAATCATCCTTACCATACATCTACAAAGCTGTCTGACGTATATCTTTCATGTGAGAAGAAAAAAACAACAACTAAAAAACATTCCTTCTCTGTTTGACTTTCCAGGAAGCATCTTGTCAGGGATTGTCTCATCCCGGCAGTGTGGCAAGTTCAGCCAGATGAAATCCCTGTCAGCTGTGTCACCTTATTCCGAGCCAACCTCAGAATCCCTCAGAATTCTAAGAACACAAAGCCGTTATGAATTTGTCACCTCGCGACGTTTTTATCTCTGGCTGCAGGCAGTCTCTCTCACAAAGCGGCACGGATACAGGGAGCTGAGCTCGACCAGGTTTTCCTTTCTCCACCCTCCTTGCAAAAACTAAAAGAGTGGTCTCAATGTTATCAGAAAATTATATAGAAGAGGACGAAAGCCTCCATATCTCCATATATTAAAAGCCCCTTTTCTGTCCTAAGTCTATACCATTTGGGATTGTACCGTACCCAGAATACCATATTGTCCTTTTTTCAAATGGTAAGTCCTTTCACTCAATTAGCCGCTTTAACCCTCTGTTCATGTTCGACAAAAGGACGGACGGACGCTAAATGAGCAGATAATTCGGTGGTAATTAAGGGACTTTTCAAAGGTTTGCCTTGTCTCCCCTCTCGTTCCCCCTGGCCAGAGGAGAGACAGGGAAAGAGGGTGAATGTGGTTATTGCGCAGGGTGAACACCAGGGCAAACTCGT
The DNA here is from genome assembly GCF_951799395.1 of Argentina silus. Lineage (NCBI taxonomy): Eukaryota > Metazoa > Chordata > Actinopteri > Argentiniformes > Argentinidae > Argentina > Argentina silus. Next base: position 2,535,737 of record NC_139660.1, on the reverse strand, counting down.
GTCTGTAACTTTCAAAGATCCAGACAAGTGACAACTCTGAGGTAAAAAGGGACACCTTTGACTGCATCTCAAAAGTCTGACTGAGCATCCTCTCTCCTTGTTAACTACCTTCATCCACGCTTCAGAAGCAATGAGACAGCAATGTGTTGGATCTCCTTTCACAAGATCTGTGTGTTTGTGCAGACGCAGAGAAGAGGTGTGGCGGAGCCCGCTGGAGTACTGAGTGTCGTGTTATTGAATAAACAAACTCGCAAGTCTGACTGTATTTTACGTGACTCTTTATTAGTACGTGTCTTGAACATACAGCACCAGTCAAAAGTTTGGACACACCTTGCCAAGAGTGTGCAAAGCTGTCATCAAAGCAAAAGGTGGCTACTTTGAAGAATCTAAAATATAAAACATATTCTGGTTTGTTTAACACTTTTTTGTTGACTACATAATTCCATATGTGTTCCTTCATAGTTTTGATGTCCTCAATATTAATCTACAATGTAGAAAATAATAAAAAATAAAGAAAAACCATTGAATGAGAAGGTGTGTCCAAACTTTTGACTGGTACTGTACCTCGTGTACTCTCAAGCGGGTCTTAACTAACTCACCTGACGTGTCCCCCTTACAATGACGTCATACAGGTCGCCTGTAGTCATGTGTAGGTCACACACACACACACACACACACACACACACACACACACACACACACACACACACACACACACACACACACACAATACGACAACACCACATTGAGCATTATTTGTTTTCTCCATTAGACACAGGCGGGCCAAGCAGAGGGAAATGGGAAGGACTGATGGAGTTGGAGCAGAGATGTCCAGGGATAGGACACAAGGTGCCTTGAGGCTACACAAACACACCGCACTCTACACCTTAACCCTGGTACTTGACCACGTGCCAGGATAGTAGAATTGTCATTGGACACCAACTGCATAAGCGTGGACAAAAGTATACACTATTGTGATATTACTTTCAGTGAATGAATTAACAACTGAATTAACTAAAGGATATTATATGGTCCATTATATCATTATTTACAACGTGGATGAGACAACAGGGCCTCTCTGCAGTACATTCAAAGTCCTTTGAGAGACTGAAAAGTCACTCTTTCGGTCTACTGTAGCATAAAGTTGACACGGAAGGTTAGCAAGCCTCCTATTTGCTCTGAGGGGGATTGTGACTCAGCCAAATGTCACTCGTTACGGTACACAAAATGCCAACTGTAACTGGCTCAGTCTCAGTGTGCAACAGAGAGAATAAGAACATCTGCTCCAATGGAAATAATAAGCTATTCTATCATTGTGGTTTTTTAATTTTCACATTTGTTACAGTGCCTTAAACTGCATCATAACAACATCACACTATTTGTGTCTTAGGGTGACGTCTGTTAAAAGCTATCTGTGTTAATTTTCACCTGGAAAGGAAATCTTAATAAGATGTTTACTTGCAACTCATATGAAGATTTATTTGTTTGGCAGGATAATTATCTTAATTGAAATGCACTTTTAGGGAGACTTTAAATAAACTTGCCTCCGTGGACCACTTACATTTAATTCTCATAACAGGTAATCATAAAGCAGGGCAATTAGCCTTTAATCTTCTTCACAAAGGACATAATTCAGCATTAGGCATAAAATCGTTCCTTATCCGCACTTTCAGGGTACATCAATCAGGCATCGATCAATCTGCTACCAGTCTGGCCCTAGAATGACGAGGCAGGAAGAGGATCTAAAAGCCTGCACTGGCAGGTAGCAGGAAGTGTGTATTTCTTCCTGCTCTTCAGTTTAAATGGCAGCTGTTTTATTTCACAATCGACTTCGCGACAGCTGAGGCACTCTTCGTTGTCTGAATGTCACTTCCAATGTTCTCACCTTCAGAGTGGTATCAGTGGAAGGTAATATGTGCAGAGGGGACCATCTGGTCTGGCTGAGCGGGAGTCGACGGCAGTGACTCAGGCCAACTGACCTTGGCAGGGCCGGGCCTGGAGGTGCCGAGATGGCACTAATCATATAACACTCAGACACCAGAGGTCTAAAGCACGGGCAAGCCCAGACCTCAGCCAGGCTACTCGTGGCATTCAGTGGGGGCTGCGTATTTGCATTAAAGTGCACGGCGTTCTTGTTAGAATGCAGTCGTATATGCTTGTACTGGATGTGGGGTGTTTATATGTTCTTAAATCAAAGGACCTTGTATCTTTCAGCGGAGCCTCGGCAAAACAGCTCTTGCGTAACATTCTCAAGTCTAGAGGGCTATTAAGTGGAGTAAATATTTACTTGTTTGGCTGTGAGTCACGGCCATGGTGACTTAGAACTTACAGAGTTTAATAGTTTGCCTCTATTATTATTATTATTATTATTATTATTTTTTTTTTTTTTTTTGCCTTTAGAATAATATCTGAAGGCTACAACAATAATTTGACCATTGGTAGGTTGTGTTTCAAAGAAATACCACAGTAGTGACTTTAACCTGTAGGTACTATTTAGAATTTCAACTCCAAGTGATTCTTGAACCTATTGTTTACAAAATTATCCTTTTCCCCCGCAACAGAAAGCAAAGATATTTTGGTGACATTTCTCTCACAGCTTGCCTTGGAATAGAAGACTCAGGCGTTGCACCTCCACACTCTAAAGATCACAGCATATCCAGCCCCTGCCAAATCATTTCTCAGCGCAAACAATTTACTGTTTTCTTCGAGACCCAGTCAACTTGAACGATCCCTGAGACTCCCTGAAGGAAGCAGTCACGCTGAAGCAGAGCATTGCATTTCATGGAGTGTGTCCTAATGACAGATGGCATTTTCAGAGGCGCTGGCAATGATGACCTCGCTCTGGAACGCAACCTAATTGCTAAAATGGTGCCCGTAATGAAATAAGTCGCAACTAACCTTTGTCTCTCCATTGCGGGTGGGTGAAGGTATAATCGTCACACAGAGACGTCAATATGGGGGAAAAATATCAGAGTTCCGGGTTGAGTGGGGCCCACTAATACACTCCAGTAGTCACAGAATGATACATTCTCAGACTGAATATGGATTTCACTACAGGAAAAAGAGAAAGGTTGTTGACAAAAAGACAAAAGGAGTGAAATGTCAAAATGAGCCTACATCCTCTGCTGGGAGCAACATCATTAAATGTTGAGCTACAGTGTATCACATTAAAAGAACAGTTAAACTCAGGAGATGTTGCCGCTCCGTGAGATCATTAATGGTAGTTGCTAGTCACTTCTGTCACATGCCTAGCATTCAGTTTAATTCACGACTGCAAAATACCGCCATGGCATAGCACTCTCCTCAGGAGATATCTCAGGGGAGGTTGCTCTTCCAGGAAGACAGCAAAATCTCACCCTGCCAATTAGTGTGTGTGACGAGGTCATTTACATATCGGTGCCGGAATAAAGAACAACGACGACCATTCCACCTCAGAAACTCATTAACTTTGCGGCGCGGTGCAATTAGTAGCCCTCAATCCGAGTCTGGCCTTTGACAGTGTGTGTCTGCCGGCTTCCTGATGGCTCGAGATCTGAATCGCTCCAGCAGCTTCTCATAGGCCACTCTTAGCATTTAAGTGTTTCCAGCAGGCCCCCGGAGGAGTCACAAGTGTTTGCTTGACTGTTTAGCTTAATCAAGGGGGCTAATGCGCTGCTGTTTAAATAACACAGAAAATGCATGACCGGCAAGTTAAATCTCTACTCGGCCTGGAAAGAAATAACAGGGAATGGACTTAAATTAGTATGCCAAATAAGAACATACCAGCTGTGACCCGTTCTACTGTTGTGTCGTTATATCTATAACCAGCAATGCAAAGAGGCTGGATAAGTCCTCACTGAAACCACCACTGAAAGTCCTCACTGAAACCACCACTGAGAGTCCTCACTGAAACCACCACTGAAAGTCCTCACTGAAACCACCACTGAAAGTCCTCACTGAAACCACCACTGAGAGTCCTCACTGAAACCACCACTGAGAGTTCTCACTGAAACCACCACTGAGAGTCCTCACTGAAACCACCACTGAAAGTTCTCACTGAAACCATCAGGACCATTCCGATCAGTGTGGAGTGTTATCATGCTGTGATCTAAAGGAAAAGGAAGGTGCCTATTGGAAAAACACCTAGAACATAGATTTTATTTTCACCTTAAATCAAAATGGCTGAGTTTGTGGCTATGTCATATAGTATTTTGTGACAAGCTCTCTTGGGAGCCACAGCACTCCTGCCCAACACCGTGATACGGATGTCCAGAGGGCTTCGTCGCCAGGGCATGTTCACAACTTGAAACCAATCAAAGTCAAAGTCAGGTTTTCGTGGTACCAGAAAATGAATTTATGTCCTTCCATCTGTCACCTTAGGGCATTGATTTCTACAGCAGTGCCATGTGGATGGCATACAATATCGGTGAGCCCACCTTTGCACCTGGACGAGGTCTCTGCCATGACAGAACTGGGCTACGTTTGGTTCCAGAAAGATGCTCTCTCCCTCCCTTCTGTTCACGTCCACTCCCCTTCACAGATTTGACCTCTGCTGTGCTCTAAACCAGAGATGTGCTTGTGGGTCACACTTAGTCCTACAGCATGTCTATGTACTGTACTGTATGCTGCTACACAGCACACGGTTTACTGCATTGTGATTGCATAATGCTGGAGTTGAGTTGTTGGTGTTATTACACAAGCAGAGTATGGAATGATCAATAGTCATTAGACTGATCAAAACTCCACTCAACTCCATTTACCACGTAATGAATACGATCGAATACAATGTTATTACAAGAGTAATTACAGTGTTATAACATCGGTAAAGGGACAATATTATAAATTGCCCTGATTCTGCTTGCAAACAAGATTCGACAGACCACCCTGCTCAATTACCATAATTTGCCAACCTACAGAGAAAAATAACATCATTAAAAAGGAGACTATAATAGATACCTGCGATGTATTTGACTGATGAACGTCTTGTGTTTCCAATGAGTCATCGCCAGTGCTCTCATCCCTTAACAAAGCTGTTATGGAGGTGCATTATTACGGATGTAATAATCAATCCAAACATAAGCACCTGGCCAGACCTACTCCATTAGGATGAAAACATGATGGAAATGCAAATAAAGGTTTTTCAGCGAAATAGCACTTCCACAGTGGATCCAATTCATTTGTATTTCAGTTCCTCCTCAGCAAAACAAATGAACAGCATTTTTAGATATTAAATTAATTGGGAAACTGGCTCTGGGCTGTTGTGCAGGGTAGGCTGTGCTGTCACAGTGAAATTGGGATTTATGGGGTGTAAATGAAGAGGCATTACCGCACCATGACCCTAATGGCCAGCTATCCAAAGAGCATGTTGTGCTTACAGCAATTTCACATTTTGACACACATTTTGCAAAATTGCATATTAACATTGTATGATCAATTTTATAGGTTTGGCGTACTTTGGTCTTGCTAAGGCCTTAGGCTCTTAATTGTAGGATTCCCTAATCATTACGGTTATGTTATCTGAGGGTATCTGATTTGAGTTTGTGGATAGAATAATTGGTTTGGTTCATGATGTAAAATATGACTAATGCACTGCTCACTGTAAGCGCTGCTCAGGAGATAACTCATAATGCATTTGATTACTTATCATGGGGGGAATAAAACTGTTTAAAATTCACATGGACATCGGGTGCTCTTATAGATAGTTTGAATAGTAATGTAATATTTGACATTAATAAGCAGGCGTTCTGTTTTTTTCAGTATCATTATATTAAATGTTTTATATACGTTATATGTAATATCTTCCATAATATTCCAATCCTGTTCTTGATAATATCATACTCCACCATACCACACCACATAGATTTTTCACCAACACAAACAGCGGATGTGTTTTTATCAATTCAAGGACAAGGAGGTGTGCATGTGTTCTCATTTATCCATTCGTCAACCAGAATAAATGTGTGAAACAAATGCATTATTAGGCGACTGCAGAGGCAGTGAATGAGTCAGACTACCAGGCTGCATCTCCGTGGGCCACACATGTCATTACTCTGATCAGCATCGCCCCACAGCTAGCTGTGCCCACCCCTGCCCAAAAACCACGATGAAAAATGACATCAACGCCCAGACAAGCAAGCACCACCGGCCGCCTGCAATGAAAACACGTGGGCTGCAGTGTCCTGCCCGGCTGCAAGTTTGCATCCATGCATCTCTTTGGAGGAAAAATGAGTTCCCTGGGGCCCAGAGGGACACGGGTGTCAAGCTGCACACTTAGAATGAGTAATGGAAGAACAAGGCCATAAACGCCTCCACTGACCTTTATGTATTCATATACAAGACGCAAGGAAAAAAGGAGAACAAACACTCCAGCATTAATTGCTCCCAAGCAGACAATGTGCGGTGTCAGTGAGGGAAGAACACCTGTAATGAGTGCTAGAAAATAAATAAATATGAAGAAGTTGGTTTTGGGGTTAGCGCCGGAACAGAAAGGACTGCCACAGAAAGCACTGGAATAGCTGTAATCTGCTCTAAACTGTCAGTCGTGATGCCTCCAGACTTGGCCGCTGGCCTGGTTTCTGTGCGAGGAAAACAACACTGTTGTTTGCTTCTGAATACTTATTTACTTGTTTTTGTTTTCATCAGGCCTTTAGATGGAGATGACTCTGTAAATAGCATTAACTGTGAAAGAGATTGCCTGTTTAGCATCTGTAAATTCATGAGCATATTAGATTAGATTTTCAAGCAGTGGCAGAGAACGATCTTGTGTGAGACTGTGAACAAGCAGGACTGGACTGGTTTGTACCTTTGTGGGTGGAATCAATTGATCATCGTGGACGTCTTGTCTTCGTTTTTCAATTCCAAGCTTCTCTGTTCAGTTTAGATTTTTTTTCCTTAAAATGCAAGCAGTCAGAGATCAACATAACAAAAGTACAGAATAATCACAGTTAAACTCCTTTTCAAAGCATTCACATGCAGTGTGAGGACGACCACAACAGTGGCACACATCCATCCCCTGACCCAGTTGTTATTTTGAGCTCATGTGGCACTTCTGGTGACGGTATAAATCATTCAGAGACCAAGATCTGTGCTTGATCGATGGACCCATCCGTTGCACTAACAGTCAAGTCCGCTGTTGGCCACCTTTGCCCTCTCCGTGTCATGTAGTCTATAACGTCTCCAGTTTGCTCTGTGCTAATTGGCACTTTCCAGTACATAAATCACCTAAAAAATCTCTAGCTGCATCAAACACACCGATCCCTCTGAGGGTTAACTCATTGGATTCGGAATGAACTGAGCATTCTCATTAGGGAAGAAGCAGTATAATCCACAACTCATCTCTGCTGGGGTACACTTCAGTACAGCTATGGGTGACTTCAATGAGCTTCAGCTCATGGTATAGGGGATGGAAAATGGCTATAGATCTAGAAAGAATCATTGTGAAAGTACACTTGCCATTAGGCAATAGTTTAAATGATGTTCCCCCACATCTAAAGGAGGATTCATCATTGCGAACAGACAGGAATATTCAGCAACTCAGCAACACACTGCAATCAATAATACATCTATCAAACCACACATTTGCAAAGAAATGGCGACAGTCAGACATGGTGAACATGACAAAGCTAATCTATGATTATGTACAAGGTGATAAAGACATAGACAGCATAGAGACATTCGGTATTTTACAGACCTAGAATAACCATTGTGTGCTTAGTCATCTTCAATGACATCTTGGCCTTTGAAGTTGGCCTTTGAATGTCACAAAGCAGAGCTTCAAGAGTAATTGGATGAAGGAGCCCCTTATCAACATTTTGAAAGTGTTTTATTATTGTCCAAATCTGTTCTAAATTCAGTCATTGACATTGTAACAGTGTTTCAAGCACTGGACAATACAATCCTAAATGTCCACCTCTTCATGGGAAACTTGACAAGTGCAGCTTGTTAATGACTAAGTATTGAGACAAATGGTAAAAATGTAATTTGTATTCCGCGTAAGACGTCTGCAATGCACATTGCAAATGATAATTTCAATCATAATATGATAGTATAGTTTGTCTTTTAATTATCATCTTCGGGAATGATTGGAGACAATGTACCCCGAGGGCCTCTCTGAGTATTTGAGTGGGCTAAGCATTATTTCATTAGCAGTGATAATATTTCTTTAGTCATTCAAATTTATAGCTGCACAGAGTAGGAAGGAATTAAAGTGAGAGAAAGAGAGAGAGAGAGAGAGAGAGAGAGAGAGAGAGAGAGAGAGAGAGACCATCCCTTTTCAATGTAAATAATAAGCTCATTAAATGGCTGAAATGTTTTTAAAAGCTATTAGCTGCCCCATTTCACTTTAATTAGTTAAGTGTCTCAGAGACACGTATGCCGGCTTATACAACATTTACCTTTTTGTCAAACAACAATGCAGAGTGTTGACTGAAGCTAAACCAACATAATTGTAATTTCAATGGTTTGACAGGTGAGATGAACCTGAGGAAAACTCTTTGATGTTGAACATTTATTTCAGTATATACGTGGGCCGAACAACAACACATTTTTGACACGGCAAGTCAACTGATTAAGACGTTGGTGTTGAAAGAGAAGACGCATACATTTGCATACAACAATACTCTGAATAGCTTCTCAATTAAATCTTGGTTGAAATCAGTTTCTTGATGTTTTTACAGTAACAGTCAAAAGTTTGAACACACCTTCTCATTCAATGGTTTTTCTTTATTTTTTTTAAAATTATTTTCTACATTGTAGATTAATAGTGAAGACATCAAAACTATTAAGGAACACATATGGAATAATGTAGTAAACAAAAAAGTGTTCAACAAACCAGAATATTTTAGATTCTTAGTAGCTACCTTTTGCTTTGATGACAGCATTGCACACTCTTGGCAAGTTTGTGTCCAAACTTTTGACTGGCTCTGTACATCTGGATCTTATTTATATAGGTTTTCAACATTCAACGTATGCAACTGCAATATGTTATCAGTCCAATTACTCTGGAGTGGAATTACTAAATGCTAATGAGGTCTTTGGGAACAGACAGTATATCATTCTGCAATGAAAGTCATTGGAAAAGGACATTGAGTCCATGCCATCATGTATGTCTCAGAAGGGGGTCACTTTAAGCCTCAGAGCTGTGAGCAGAATGCAATTAAGTCTGTCTTAATACTTTTCAAGCGGTAATTTGGCCCAGCTGGAGAGAAGGTAGTCAGTGCTGAGTGTTCTCAGTGCAACTCACCAAGGCGCAGGGAGGGGGCTTCAAGGGGTCACATGGTGTAGCTGGAATCATACTGTACAGAAATCCGGAAACAGCAAGTGGAAAAGAGAGGCTTATTCTCAACTGATGAAGAGATATTCGTGTTAAAAAGACATTAAGCTTCCAAGCATGTCAATTTCAAATCTATTAAAAAGGAACATTTTGGTTAACCTGACTGGGCTTAATCAAACACAGCGTCTTGAAAGGGGCTTATAAAGTGCAAGAATAATAGATTTCTCTATGTACCAAGAATGGAAATAATATGTGGATGTCAAAGCTGAGCAGTTGAAGGCCTTTCTTGGTTTTAGTTGAATTATAAACAGTTATAGCACAGCTTGAAGAATGGAGTGAAACACACCTTAGACTGGATAACATTGAATAATTTACCACATGTAATTGCAGTGTGTACATCAAACACAGATATTATATTTTTATCAGGCACTTTGAGTAGCATAATCACTCCAACAGTATTTCACTGTAAGTGTACTGTTAAAGGCTCACTATAAAACAAATAATTTGTGGTGGAATGAAGTTTACCACCAAGCATAGCTTCAAACACCATGACCTTTTGCTCTAATGCATATGCATAGCCTTACAATTATCACTGTGAGAACAAACACAACATTACATCATAAATATTCAAACAGGTCTAAAAATGAACAGTTAATTGAAAGAGGCCTATATATAAGTCCGCTTACTGTATAGTCCATCTCCTCCTCTAACTCAGTGGAGACTCCAATTATGCATGGTTACCAGAGACCAAAGACAAGGGAATTAACTAAAAGTCCTTAATTACACTTCACGGACATTAATCACGTTGAGAGATGAGGTTCATTTCCTGCACTTTTTAATCTTCATCATGGTGTGAACAGGCTGAATGCAGAGAGTGCTTCAGAAGAGTCCCAGCTGAGCGCCAGACATACTCAGACATCACTATGCCCTCACGAGGCAGACTTGAACATGTCCTAAAATATCCCTCTTTCCAGCCATATGCTCCTTCCAGGAATACAGTATGTGTTTAATAATAAAGTGGGTTTGGTTCTGATCATGGGTTTAAGAAAACACTATTGCAGATAGTGTGACAACAGATGTTGTTATTTTTGCATAAGGTGTCCTTGTTGTCTAGTCTGGATATACTGTATTATCCTTTTATGGAGTGTATATGTCTTTGCGTTACCTACCTGTAATTTGGGAGAAGTACCCCTTCAACAATCATATATGACTGCTTCAGCACAGACCTCCACATGTGACCCACAATCAGGATCACTTGCCTATGCTGTCCCCCGATATATAAAATGTATGAACTTGTTTCCCAAATGTACAGCACGCCCTAATTGCTCTTGACAAACATATATTGGAGTCCATTAATGAGTCTCTCCCACTTGCACTACACAGATTGCCTTCATAACCAGCAGTGACACACGAGCGTATCCTGAGCCCTGCTCATGCCCTAACCATCTTGTTAACTTACCTGGCATACAACACAGGGGATTAATCCACTTTGGCATCAGCAGGTACAGCTCAGACAACCCCTCACATTTTACAGCAACAGTATATTACACGCAGTGTGCCATAAATTCAACGCTGTGTCCCATTGAGTTGATACCTCGAACGTGTCATTTACGTCGCCGGTGCGTACAACCAGTCCCGTTATCACATCAAAAGGCTTTATTGATTAATGACTTGTGTTGGGTTTGATTGACAATTGAGGTGAGGTGGATGTATGAGCAGGCCATAACATCTAAGTGTGGGTGCAGGCGTTGCCTCCAGATGGGAGGTTTTCTTCTGAACGGGTTTTCAATAGCCCTGCTTCGACTGATGGTCACATTTACTTTGTGCCTTTCGTTTTGAGAAACGCTAATTTGAATGTCATTTAAGAGATGGAGATGAAATTGGAGATTCAATTGAATTCCAAGGTCGTTTGAGCGTTGGAGAGATACTAACTCTCCCTGGACTCTCTCATTAACATATTTAGTACTTGGGTTTTCAATATTTTCCATGAAACATTTGATGGTTTTGTGGCACAGACATTACAGGACTATGCTTAGTTCAAACACAGATTTTGTCCTTTCCTTAATGTATGAGTAGAGGCAACTGAGCTGGCTCGCAACGGGCAAATCTTTATATTGTCTGTTGTTGTTGGCATAGAGTATATCTCATTAACTAGTCAAATGTGCAGATTCCAAGACATGTGTTTCTTTTAAATTATCAACATTAGTGGGTCATTCTCTCTCTCTCTCTCTCTCTCTCTCTCTCTCTCTCTCTCTCTTTCTCACTCTCTCACTGACTCACTCAATTTCTCTTCCTACTCTCAGCGACCAAAATAACTACAATTATAGTCCCAAGACATTGCAGAGAACGTCGAGTCTTTATAGAAACGCAGCTGTGGAGGAGCCCTGAAAGCTCTCAGCGTCTTGTTGCGTTTGTGAGGATGAGTGGAGTTGGGCGCAGAATAAGAGCTCAGGAAGATAAATGAAAGGGGTCATGCTGTAGGAAGTATACCGAATTCACAGCATCACTAAACACTTGTGATTTCATTAACATGTCAATGTTCACCTTGCTGTCAAACCGTAATCTACATTCACATTTATGGCATTTAGCAGGCACCTTTATGCAAAGCGACTTACAACAAATACATTTGTGAATCGTCTATCCATCACCATAAGATGTAAAGTAATCAATGCTCAGACCGGGGGCCATAGGCAGTCACGATGCTAGAAGAAGGATTTTTTATTATTATTATTAACAGGAGAGAAACTTGTAAAGGAGGGTAGTGGGGGTGAGGAGGTCTTTAGGAGGGAGTGTTAAGATGTAGATGTAATCTGCAGCAGTTCTCTCAGTCATACAGTGTATTGTAGGAGTCTGCTACAGCTTATTTATATGGGCCCAAAGTCAGCCACATGCTGTACCTTCATAATGGATTATTCCTATTGTTATTAGGCTTCCCAGCAGGAGAGGCCTACAGACAACCAGAACTCAATTAACATTTCTTGCACTCTCTCCCTCTCCTCTCCTCTCCTCTGGCATCCTCATTTAAAGAAGTGCCATTGCCTCCGAGGAGTGGAGTGTTATGCTGCCTCATGGCAAGTCTCAGAGACATATGCATGTAAAACGGAAACGGACACATGAATTATTCCTGACAGATACCATCACTGATAGCGCGCATACTCATTGATGTGTCCTTTGAAAACCGGAGCAGTGCAGAGCTAAAAATGCAATCACAAAGGCTGAATTAACGTGTCATTCTATCAGGTGTGTGATAGGGGAGGTTGTCTTTGATATTATAAATTCAAAGTCAATGTGTGTGTGTGTGCGTGTGTGTGTGTGTCGGTGTGTGTGTGTGCGTGTGCATGCATGTGTGTGTGTGTGTGTACTGTATGTGCACTGTAGAATAACTAATGGAGTTTTTCATATCCTAGTTATATTCCAGTTATAATGTATAGATTTATTTTACCAGCATTGGAACAACAAAGGCCTCAACCTAACATCCTGAAGTGTCTAATAAACGCTTAATTGCTGAAATAAGATTTCAGATTTCAGCAAGACACAGACTTCAAGGCAGTAGCTACAGTACAGTGCAATAAAGACACTAAAAATTGCCAAGGCTTTGAGTCAGCCATATTAAATACACTGGAGAAGATTTCATCATCGGAATGACTGATATAGCATGGCACGCTGAAATGGAGATCAAAATGAGAATCCGAGACCAAAGCTGTAACTCATCCTCAGTAGTGAAGATCAATAATAACTCACTCATCAGTAAAGGCTCTAATCACCTCCCTCATCAGGACTGTTCCACACACTGCTGCAGCTAGCAATTCAATTTAATTTGGGTCATTGCAAATGACACAAACTCATCCGTGTCAGAGAACTTCTTAATGTCTTTAATTTTTCTTTTCAAACACAAGTTATTCTTTCTATTTTAATGAACATGCTGGGCTGAGCTGAAGAGGGAGTGGAGCCAGGGCTGTTTTTAGATGAGAATGAATCATTACACGATGGCCCTTTTAACCGGCGATTTTGTTAGCGATAATGCATGGAGAACTGGTTCTGTTGCATGTAAGATTCAGTGTCGTACGCTGGAAATCTCACACTCACGAACCCAATAACAAAAAAATTAAAAGAATGTTTTGACTGACATCAAAGTGTAATGAAATTTAATTATTATCTGTCTTGTCCTTTGCTTTTATATCATATCATAGTCTCACAAGTGTCAGCAGCACTCAGTCGGCTGTCCTTCAAACAACTGTTCTTCATCTTGATTTCTAAGCAGTTTTTTTTTTTTTTTTTAGGTGGTGCAGCTGGACTGGAAATGCGATTTGATGCAGTGAGCGAGACTGGGCCAATGTGCTGCACCAGCTTAGGTTCTTCTCCAATACAATTTCACAGCTGAATCAGGGGAAGAGTGGAACTTCAGACAGTTGCACAAATTGTAGAGGTTCAAGCTATTTCACCCACAGAGATTTCCTGTTTGGGATTCCACTGATTAGTCTGCAACTGCGGGAGCCTGGGCCTGGACTCCAATAAGCCCCCCATCTCAATGGCCTCACATCAACTTCACACTAGTTTAAAGGGGGAACAGAAGAGTTAACCCCTAGTACCATGCTGAAATTACAGGCCAGTATCAGGCCTACACAGCTTGTTCGATCTGAGCTGGTTCCCTTTTTTGTATGTGTGTGTGTGTGTGTGTGTGTGTGTGTGTGTGTGTGTGTGTGTGTGTGCGTGTGTGTTTGCATGTGTGTGCGTGCGTGCGTGTGTGTGTTTAGTTGATGAATACTGTGATTATATGCTTCACATCAAATCAGACACTATCACTTGATAAACAAGATGGGGGCAGTGTGTGCCAGTTCATTGGCTTTTACTAAATGCAACTTCAAATATCATCTGCAGTGTATCACAGTGTATCACAGTGTGATCACTAAGTGATGTTTTCTCCACGGGTTCTCGAGGTACGGTAGGTGAAATTGAATGAAAATAAAAAAGAGAATTACTTCTTTATGATTACCCGGGCTGTAATTGATTGATAGGTTCCTATGAAACGCCTGTGGCATGAAGATAAGATTTAGGGCCCAGCTGGAATTAAGTGTTATTGTAAAGTTAACATTTTTGTTTCATAACCAGGGCTGGTGGGAATGTTGCCTTTGAATCAACCACTGTGAGTGTTTGATGGACATGCTGTTCAGCCTTGATCTAAAAATCAGTACTGCATTCAACCCCCATGGTTGACATGGTGCATTATCATGCTGGAAGTAGCCATTAGAAGACGGGTAAATTGTGGCCATGAAGGGATGCACATGGTCAGCAACAATGCTTAAAAAGGCTGTGGCATTCAAGCAATGCTGGATTGGTATTAACGGGCCCAAAGTGTGCCAAGAAAACATTCCCCACATCATTACACCACCTCCACCATGAGAAGGTGTACAGGTGTTCCACCACCTCCACCATGAGAAGGTGTACAGGTGTTCCTAATAAAGTGTTCGGTGAGCGTAGCTGCAATGCATGTCATGCGTGTGGTGGTGAACGGAGGAGTTTAATCCAGATCATGATCGAGACTCTCATTTCACCCTCTTTTCTGTTGGTTAAAGATGAGACTTGTAAAAGTTTGTTGAAAAAGTTTGCCTGCCTGCCTGCCTGCCTGCTGTGCAACCGCAAACAGTGCGGCGTTGTTCTCTATGATTAAGATAATTACACGTGATTGGTGAGGATGAGGTACAGTTTAATTAGCCAAGCATCGTCCGCCTGTTCCAGGGCCGGGAAACAATCAGGGTGAGGTGGACAGAGCGAACGGGGTAGCCTATCAGAAAATTGTCTCATGTTCAATAAACCGTATCCCTCTGAGACAGGAAACTAATTGCTGAATAATCACACTGTGGTTGGTCTCCTGCAACCACACTCTCAAGCATTGGAGCGATAGAATTCGATATTGCTAGGAAATAAAGGTTGAGGAAGCCTTTCTCTCTCCGCCTGCAGCATTATTTTCAGATTTCCACGGGAACACGGTGTCCCTCTTTCAGCCCTACTCAATAAATAGAAACCGGGAGTATCGAGGTGCCATTCAAGAGCAGACATGACCAAAAAGCTATGGAATACTGTTGGAATTATTGGTCTAAGGTTCATTAGAAAGACTAAATGGAAATGCATGGTCGCTTCGCTGGAGCCTTTTCGAGATGTGACAGTGACGCTCACCCAGGGGATTATTTAATTGAATTTAAATTGTTGATTCTGCAGAGTAAAAAATCCCTCGCACCGTATTCCATATCAACGCAGGGTAATTGATAAGAGCCGGAGAAGAGAGAGACCGTAGGTTTGCAGAGTCGCTGTGTATACTTTACATTCTAATTAAGGCTCTCTGAGTCAGCCCTCCACCACACCGGGCTGGATCTGATTAGCGACATGGTGTTGCTCCCTAACAGAAATTAAGGATCAAGTCCTATCAACAGAGCCAGCTGCAGTAGCATGTCATCTGACTCTAATGCCATGAGTCCCTGGGCAAAAAAAATGGGTGACCCGCACATAAATCATCTAGATACAAAAACATTAAGACCTGGGGGACGGCGATACTATAGATATGGAAAGTCTATAAATCTAACAGGGACCTATATCTAGGGCCACTGAGGGGAGTACAGATGATAAATGCTCGGGACTGTAGTCTTCTCTAACCATAAACACAATGTAGGCATGAATTAATTGCAGCAGCTTGCTACATTTGAAAGGAGAAAAAACAGCTCATTACGTTGGGCTGTGTTTATTGTGTGATGTGATAAATATTCAAAAAGAAAACATTGCTGGCTTCCGTGGACGTGCATGTCTGGAATGTTAAACAGGCTTTAATGGGCCATCATTTTTTAACATGAAACCTTTGAAATGGGTCCACCTGCCAAGTGCCTCTCGTGAATTATATTCCTAACTGAAACTATCTGAATAGGCTTCGGGAAAAAAAATCTTCACAAAGAAGAGTATTATTTGCCAATCAAAATAGTCACACCAGGGTACTGTCAAAAACCTTGGCAACAAAATGTACACTTTGATCTTTTGCATATTGTTCAAAACTAACTTCCCAAAGCTCCAGTGAAAATCTCTCTCTTCCCTCTATTTGCCTGGATTTCACTACATCAGTATGTCTCTACATTTTTACTCTCAGGTCTTTGATCCTGCGGCCGTCACATTGCATTGAAGGCTAGAGGTAGGAACGGAAGCGTCCCGCAAGGCATGTTTCCCATCCTACAGCAGGGAGATGCTGCTTACTGTTCACTTTGATGGACCCATGCAGGGAAGCCTCAACACGTTGGGCTCCACACAATGAACATTGATAGGATAGTCGAACAAAATGTTCACCTCCTAGAACAGTTGAAAATACCGTGTTATCTCTGTGGAAGAGAATAAAAAAAAACACTGCGGAGAGGGAAGGTCCCTGTTCTGTGGAATAATTCAGAGGTAGTGCAAAAAACGTTGTATTCGTTCACTGTTGATTTCTGCTGCAATAAGAGACTTTCAGTCGTTCTCTCTGTGAGGGACCTCTGTATAGTCATAATGCTTCGACAGGTAATGTCTACTTCCTCTCCACAGCGCATGATAGACAGTGATGGGGGAAACACATTGTAAAGTAGAGAGTAAAATAACACAGTACTCTTCCGTTTGGAGGAATACTACTACAGTTACTGATCAAAGAAATAGGCTGTCACTTTTGTTGTTCCCTTCCGACTACAGTTATTTATCCGAATACATTATCATTCCCTCTCTCTTGGTGCAATATTCTAAAATCCCCCCCCCCCTCCTCCCCGCCGCCCCAGATTTTGATGCTTTTGTCATCTCACCCAGTTCCTGTAGCACCACTCCTGTAGTGAGGGAGACCACTCACACACATGAAAAATGGCGTCTAAAATGACGTCTAAAATGGCGTCTCTCAGCGTCCCATTACATTGATTTGGTAGAACGAAAAGACAAGGATATAACTATAACATGTAAACTGTGCCCAGGCAAGGAACACCTCTCCACTGTTAGAAACACGGCTTCAAATCTCTTGAAGCACCTGCAAAGGCGACGTGCCAGCGTAAAACACTTAGACCCATGAGACACGAGTCCTGCTGCTGGAGAGGGCTGGAGCCTACCTCATGGTGGTCCTCCGTGGCTCAGCTGGTAGAGCATGGCTAACAGTGCTTAGGTTGTGGGTTTGATTCCCTCTGGGACCATATATACTGAAATGTATGCACTCAATGCAATGAGAGTCGATTTGGATAAAAGCGTCAGCTAAATGGCATATATTATATATAAATGGCATATATATTATTATATTGTTATTATATTATATTATATTATTATATAATAATATATTATTATTATTAGATATATTATATTACCTCATCCACACAACCAAGGCCTGATTTGAATCGTTCAGAATGGCAGGCTGTAACTCAGGGAGAACTGAACAAGCCTACAGCTCGGTATGCAGTTGAGGAAATGCTGCCCATCCCCAGTAGAATCCCCCTCTGTCAGACTGTCGTTACCGGGCTACTTGTGTTGCTAACGCTGGCACTGTTATTGAGTGAGAACGTGCAACGTGTCAAGCAGTAATATAAGTAAGTAATATAACACGTAGGGTCATAAATGATTTTCCCCAGAGAGTAATAAGTAAAGTCAATTGTTATTGTCAAAAGTAATAGGTAATTAGGTAATACATCACTTTTTGTAACAAGCTCAACACTGATGATAGAACATGCTCTCTGAAATTACAACAGCCTTGTAACAGCCTTTATAACTACATACCTATCAATGTATTTTTAATGAACAAATGTATAGTTTCTTAGTTATATATACACACGACTAGTATCATGCACACAGTATTGTGATACAAACACCTTTCACTCACCCCTCAGATATGTTAACCAGTTACCACGTATATGCCTGCTGCCAGGCAGCCTTCAATCCCCATTTATGAGGTGAAATTATGATCAGTAATGATGTGAAGAATTAGGCCTCTATTAGTTTGTCTTCCTAATATGCAAATGATGCCTTTGAGATGAGATGTGAGGAGATGTGAAATGTGAGGATAAAAGTAAAAAAAAAAAAAAAAAACTGCTCATGAAATTCATAACATTTTATTTTATTTTGGATGCTGCTGATTTACTCACATTTCTACCGGCTCCAGCCGGCCTATTTGCCATGTATTCCTTGGATTCCTTGAAGTCCTGGATTCCAAGGACAATGAATGGACATTTTTAGACCTCAAACGAGCGGACACATTGGAGAAATATGGTTATTAAATTTCCATTTCAATTAGATGTGGTCTTTTTAATGAGCTTGGGTCCAGTTCCTGGGATCAAAGTATTTAATGAAGAGCGAACTAGAGCAGCTCACAGCAGTGCTCCTGTCTCTGAACCTGAGGGAACCTCTCAGTGATAATCAAGCTATCGGCTAAGGTAATTGCTGCATTAGCTAGCGCGTCCTGCAGTGCTCATTATTTATCCAACTCAGGAGTCGAAGAACTTTTAACTCTAGTTGGAAATCTGAAACATGCTACTCACTGGAAGATAAAGAAATGTGGGGGTTGCTGATCGTAAAAACTTTACCATTACGTTACAATAATTCTACTCAATTCAAGTTGACAAGAAAATGAACAGAGAATGTGATGGTGGCAAGCTTCAAAATGGTTACACTTTTAAGGTTCTACTTTAAGGGTACATGAGTTTACAGATTTTTAAAGCAATTGCTGAGCTTTAAGTGACAACCTTATCTGTCCTCTGCTATTGACTTTTGATAAATTAATACCCACTTTCTTCATTCATCATGAGATATTGAAGACATTTGAACTTCTGCAATGTTAAGCCAGAAAAGTTCCTGATCTTCCAAGTGTCTTTGATGTATCTCTGTCTGTCTGCAGAGATGTATGGCAAAAACTGCAACAAGAAAAGTCCATCTTTTAACTTTCGAAATAAAGTCATCATCCACTGGCATAATATGGTTCATTAAACAAGACTTGAATTCAGCAGAGCCACAAAAGCTGCACCCTGGCCTAAAGGCAGTCTGAGCAGCAGAGATTTCAGTCTCAACTGTGCTTCATTATATACCCAGAACACAGAAAGCTGCATTCCCTCACTGATTGCAAATGGAAAATTATGCCAAAGCTATCTTTACTCACCCACAATGCTCCCAGAGCCTGGGCAATACACATTTCCATAGCTGTTTAGCCACTCCAATAACAACTCTGAGGAGACCCCGTCAGCAATTATGACAATGTTATTGTGGGCATCCCAATAATCCTACACATTATAAGCCTACTATGTAGTGTGGTGGTGGTATGGTGATCATCCATCCCATGATTCCCAAGATACTCCATAATGTCTTTTGGTCATGGTTATCTCCAAGTAGGAATAGGAGGTTTGACATAGGATCAACCTTGTAAAAAAAAGAAAAAAAAGAATCGCAAAATATGATTTGTTGATGTTTAGGTCTGATAACCTATTCGCGACATTTAATTTTTCTCAGTTTGCCCTGAATGCTCTATTTGCAATATGCTTTGCAAAGTAATCATCCCTGACAATCATTCCATCTTCATACTTTAATTGTGCAATTAGTACCTTAAATTCACAGAGTTTAATTGCATGACTAAAAGACTCACTCTACTGTAAAATCACTCTGCGTTTATTTCAGATCTGTCAGCAAACTTGTGCAATGTGTAAATGAGTGTCTCCATTTTGATTGACTTAATACTGGAGCAACGTTGCTGAGGGACGCGTGTAAAGAATCTCCTTTGAAGGGCATATGGCAACCCATAGAAGACTCTCAAACACTCGACGGCAAACTCACACCTCAACTTATAATGAGATTAACTGTCAGACAATCAACAGCATCTACTGCATATAGATAGACAGCACAGTGACAGACTCATGTAGCGGGTGTTATACAACTCAGGACATGACCGTGACAAAATCCTCCTATTTCCACTTTTTCTCACACTGGTTTCTATATCGTGTGTTAAAGAAAGGTGGCCAACTGTGAGAGATAAAGCCATCTCGCTCATAGACGGCACTCTGCTACAGAAGCCACAGTCCTTTCCAAAAAAGATGATAGTTCCTATTGTACGGCTCAGCCGGAGGTGTCTAGCAACCTGTCTGAGGTGACCAGGTGACTTCGTTCATCAACAAGGGACTCCCGCTGTGCTATTTAAAGAGCACAGACCCGTTTCAGTGCAGGACTACTGGAGGCAAATTTAGGATTGTTAAATGAGCACCAGTGATCCAATGCCATAGGGCTAGTTTTGGTTCACTAACATAATAAGAATGCATGTCTTCTCTCCTGCTTCTGGCCTATCATTTTTTTGTGGCGTTTAGACCATTCTTGCATGTAATTGCATAGTTATAACCGGATACACGACTATTGTGGAACAGAGTATTTGATTTTCCACGTAAAGAGGAAGGGAAGTGATGGCATTTAACTTCTCTTTTCGTAAGTTATTGTTTTATGCAGTTTTATGTCAAGATGAGTTAAAGAATAACTTTTTCTATCGAGTACACCTCTACAATGTAAAGTCATGATTTAAAACTTAGATACCTACTGGATAACAAAGTAGAGTGTTTTGACATACTGTAGAACCTCTAAATTCCAGTTCCGTGCAGCTTTGCAGGGCACTGAATAAAGGGCACAAGGCCCTGGTGTGTCGTGATTTATGGCTAAGTAACACCTTGGTAAATGTATCTCCAATTATAGAGCCTCTTCCATGGTCAGTCTTACATCTTCACACCCTGGATCCTTCTAAAGAAACATTTGGGTCAGAGAAGCCCACACTGTCCATATACCTCAACCTGAGCTTCCCTCGACCAGGCCATTAAAGACATGTCCCTGTCCTTTCTAGAATACACGTTTGAGCTCTTTTCACCCAGAACAAATTATATCTGCATCTCCCTCGGCACCTCAAGCTTTGAAGAATGTTAAACTTCACAAAAATGTGCAAACTTCACCTCATCTCTCCTCTTTGACCTTAAAAAGCTTTTTATGTTTTTTTACACCTAAAGTACATCCCAGTTTGGTTAAAATTGGCCTAATCTACATAGCGTCCCAGTTGACTTCTCTCTTTATTATTCATAACTGAGCTGTGGCACGAGATCTGAAAAAGTATTGTCTTGTTCAAGACTAAGATGATATGCAAACTAGCAAAAAGAGGAATACTTACCCATTCGTACAGTTACATGTACATAAATTCACAGATAGGCCAAGGATGACAAGGATGCACATATCATTCCTGGGAACAACGTTGGTAATGTCAATGGCATGTTGTTGCAGTAGTGGGAGCGATCCGTCACTGTCGGCCCAAAGGCATCCCATTTCATTTCCGTCCTCTTTCCATGGCCATATGACTGCAGTATAATGTCCGCACATGATGATTTGTTTTCCTTTTTGCAGACACATTATTATTCAAGCATTTTTATGTAGTGCATTTTATTTTTCTCATTAGCACCTCTATGAATAAAGTAATTACAGTTCACATAATTTGTGAATATTTCTGTGGCTAATTGCGTTAGCTCTGTCTTAATCTCCAGTATGCTTTTGGATTCCGTGCCCAGAAGGAAATGGTTGCATATTTACAAATGTTTTAGAAAGTGAGGTGATAAAACACATTCTCTCTCCTATGTTAATTTGTCTAATTTGGTTCAAATTGGCATGGGTAACACTAATTATACGGAGTATCTGCGTTTACAGCAAAGCATTGGCCACAACTTTGGTCTCGATGCAATAGAATTTTGGGGCCCAGTGGAACTTGCGGAAACTAATTTGAACTAAATCTGTTTCTGAAGGTGCTTTGAAGGCCATCCAGACTGTTTTGGCGATAAGACTTTCCAGACTTACTCCCCTTTTAGCGACTACTGAAACTTGCAGTATCTAGGCAACCGTGGCGTCGATCCTTTGACCTCTACATGTTGTACTTAACTGTGTGTGGGGGAGGCAGAGGAAGGAGCTTGCAGTTGTCGTGACTGACGTGCAGTGTGGTAAATAGATACCTAAATCAGTCAAACAAAAATATTTTTTTTATCCGCTAGACTGTGCAAACAACTGTAATGATATTTGGTGACCTACCCTGCACGCCCTCAGATCTGACACAGAAGTACGGCAACGTCATCAGAGACATAAAATGAGAACATGAGAAGTAATGTTTGAGCTCCTCTGTTAAAAGGGCAGAGATCTCCATCAGAGTAAAGTAGAATGGTCACCACATTTAGAGGAAGGAACTCTTGCATGGCCAATAGAGGTTCTGCATATAATTGAACTAGGTCAGCGAAGTGGGACTCAACCTCTACCAGAAATGAGTATTTTTGTAATTTATTTTACCCACAATTTCCACTGCATATGAAGTGCCATATGCAACTACCGTTGACAATTCCATGAGAACTCATTCCTCAATTTGAATGTTTTCATCAAGGGTTGTTCAAGGTCTGCAGTGACCTTCAAGAATGCTTGTAGTGCAGACACAGTTTTTGCCAACATGTAGCCAACAATCCCTGAAGTAGACCATTCATCACTCTATTTGGAACAATTTAAAACAAGATAGTTTCTGAAAGTAACACAGCTCTTTGGCAAATGTCCCAAAATGTTTGATGTATTATGCTCTGTTTGGATATGCAATGTGTGAAAGAGCAGGAGGGGTGGGGGGTGGGTGGGTAGGGGGGGGGGTTGCTAACTGACAGCAGGGGGTACTTTTGTAACTTTTGTAAAATCTTTTTGTAACTTTTGTAAAATCCTCTTACACACTGATTGTAAAGATCAAGTGCTCTTTACAGTATGTTGAGCAGTGAGTGAAAGCTCTTGGTCATCTCCGGAAAGGGAGCTTTTCCTGCAGATCCATCAGACAAGGCTGTCAAATCACTCACAGATAATGGTGATCACACCAGAGAGGACGTCACTCTTTCCTCCTCCAAATGTCTGAAACCTCAGGCCATCTTCAATCACGAGCCTTCATAGCTCATATTGTGACTGTTGGAGCAGATCATTGACGACAGCGTTCTCTTTTAGCTATTTGAAGCTAGCATTGGCCTATTCATGTGTTGTCTCAATACTTAATAGGCATTCTCTCTGGTCTATTGTAATGGTGTTTGGTCTAAAGGGGTTAATGATAATGAAGGTTATCACTTTCCATGCGTGTCCCAGTATTACTGTTCAATGATTATCAAGGGAGCCCGCTCAGTGACCTCTGAAGCAGTGACGAGGCTTTGAGAAGTCATCAAAGCAGGGTTTTTTACTCCCTGCATCTTGTTTTATTTAACAACCGTAATTGTCTCATCATTGGTGTATCTTGTTGTTTAATGAACTGATCTAAATGATAATGGCAACATAATGACACCCCTCAATAAATATTTAATCTAACCGCAGCATGCTCCGTCACCTTGAGAAGGCCGGCACATCAACGGAAACCTTTTCAATTAAGTGTGGGCTTGGATGTGGTTGATTTTCTTGGTGTAATTGATTCCGCTGTATATTAATTAGCCATATAGTTGCAGTGTAGGACTTGGTTGATGAGTGCATACTGTATGTTTGAATCTGAGGGATATGCATGCATTGTTCTAACAGCTCTAATGGCTGCATTAGCAATTTGGCAATAATAGTTCCCTAATATAATCACAGTCATTATGCCGTTTCATTGTTGTGCTCTCAAGGTCATTGTCTAATGAGTCTAATGTACTATTCACACCACACTATCCAATTAGACTTTCCTAAGACTCTGCTAATGTGAAGTTTCATTTTGGTAGATATTTTTGTTTTGTGTAATTATGCTGTGACTGTCACTTGAATGGGCGAAGACAAATAAATTACTGTTTGATTTTATGACCTGGAGGTAATTGGATTTGTCTCTGACATTTACAAAGTTCTATGATGTTAAACATGCCACGTGGATTAGATCATTGTTCGACCTTTGACCTTTTGATTTTTATCCAGCTGTGGGCGGAACTTTTAATTATCCCGATGTGCTGGTTGAATGGCACGACCAGAGTGCAGAAGAAACATGGCACAATTGTTATGAATTATCCCCATCCAAGATAAATTATGATCTTTATTCTCTATGAACTGAGAGACAATTTGCAATTAACATTTGATTTCAGTGCTGCACATCTAATACTGTCATATCCATTTCATTCAAGAATGCCGCTATGAACCTGATTATATTGCTCTGTGTAGTGTACCTTTGCTCAGAGGAGATTAGGTTGGTGTCCAAGCATTATAGTCTCATTATAGTTTCAATTATCTATTAATATCCATAAAACAATTCAATCGTGTATATAAACTGCATACTCAGTAATATTCTGTAATATAGTGTGAAATATTTAGCAGCTGATTTTTTCTTTCCTCCCAAAAAAATGAAAATAATCAGCAGACACTATTATATATTGTTTCATAATATTTAGCTCTAATTTGACCTTTTTTCTTATAGTGTCTTTTGTCTACGGTATGAATGGTGAGAGCCTTGAGGTGAAGCCATCTCCTCTGAAGTAGATCCAGGTCGGCCTGCCGTAAGAGGCCCATAGGATCGTACCCATCGATAATGTGCTGGATCTCAACGCTCCACAGAGATGCATCATCCGATGCCAAGCTTTTTTCCCCTGGATTTTCCCATGCTGTGTCACGCTGTGCAGCTCCGTCAGATGTGCAAGGCTAAGCAAATATTAAAGCATATATTTCATCACTCATCTCTGGCTTGACACCAAAAGTCATCGTTTCAGATAACCTCAGTGCAACCTTTGAGAAACGTCCAGTTACCGTCTTGTATCCAAGCATGTGATATCAGACTGACACTCTGCAGGTGTACCCAGTGTGTTGGAACACAGTTGTACTATTATACAAGGAAATGTCTATCAATTTTACAGAAATGTGAAAGTTGATACTCGTGAATACTAGATTTGAGATCTCATTAGAACATAGCACTAGCCATGTCCTATTATGTGTCATGTCCACCTACTTGTCATTGTATAAAACAGCTTTAATTCAATCAAGTGTTTTTTTGCCTGGTACAATATGTTCGGTGGAATATCAAAGCATGAGGTCTAAAATTGAATATCTTTTCTTTCAACACCACATTTCTAAGAAGTTAACAATGAGGTACGGAGGACGTTAACCATTTCTTTTCTTTTTTTTCTTTTCTTTCTTTTTAAATATGTTTTTAGGGCATTTCTGCTTTATTGGGATAGACAGTAGAGGTTGACAGGAAGGATGGGAGAGAGAGAGGAGGGATGACATTCAAGATAGGTCAAGGGTCGGAATCGAACCAGGAACCTTGCGATTACGTGGTAAGTGCATTAGTGTGCTACGCCACTAAGCACTCCAAGGCTGCACACTTACTCAGTACTGGATGTGGGGCTCAACCTGCCTGTGTAGTTTGTCAACAGCATAAAAGATTCAAGATGATTCAAGATGGTTTTATTGTCATATGCACAACAATTACAGAGCAGTCGCTGGCAATGAAATTCTTAAGTCTTGGGCTCCTCCAACAGTGCAATAAGAAGTGTAAATAATAAAAAGAAAAAGAAACAACAACAATAACAATAGTTACCACAACAATAACAATATTGGCTTAAGGAGAGCCTTAAGCCAGTTACATGTGAATGTTAACATTTATGTCTGATCTTATTTAGAGGAATTAGCCAATGCAATAAAAAAATACTTTTTTTTTTTTTTTAAATGATTGAGACAAGAAATATACGCCCTTACATGAGATGACATGCATGTAAGAGGCATGTTTTAACGTCCTTTGAATACCACAGCAGATTTGCTCATATCAGTTGCAAGACAAACCAATAGCTGCTGTCAAATTAGTGGGAGGGTGTTTGATCCAGCTGTCTCCTTTTCAGGGAGGAGGGCGGCATGCGAATTGTTCATTTTCAAAGACAAAAGTCATCAAAAAAAATGCTCTTATTCATGCATTAGTACATTTTAGAGTGGGTTACAGTAGACAGAGAGTGTGCTTGTCTCTTTATTGATATAGTGATTAGTTTAGAAAGCAGCGTGTAGGCTGTAGTGAGAGGGAGTCCCTGGGGGGTCCAAATCTGTTCAACACCACGATGTTCAGAACTCATTGCTGCGGTGAGATATGCAGACAACTCTGAAACACTAACCATCTGGAGAGAAGAACTTTTCAGTGTGAAAAGATAATAATTAAAAATACATCAGCCACTTACTTGTTTAATCATTAACAGAATCCTAAGCCCCGGGCAAGGAAGTTATTCTTATTTTGGGCAGTATAACTGTGTTTCTTGATTAGAAAACAAAATGTTTGTCGTTTGAGTTGTTTAATTTCAACAATGGGGAATCAAAGCCAATAGTTGTAAATGTGTATATGCTCAAAAAAGATTAACAATCTAGAAAACCAAGTTCACTTCTGAAGTGGCTGTGCCAGTGTTTGCAAGATCACATGGACATACAGTACCAGTCAAAAGTTTGGACACACCTTCTCATTCAATGGTTTTTCTTTATTTTTATTATTTTCTACATTGTAGATTAATATTGAAGACATCAAAAC
>NC_139660.1:2461502-2506502 GCF_951799395.1 Argentina silus | reverse complement strand
AAGAGGTCTTCAGGAGGGACCGTTTGTGAATGCTAGGCACACATACAATTATTGATTGATACCTTTGAAACAAGGTCTTGTTGCGGACCGCATTGTCAACAAGCCTTGGCAGAATGCAACCAAAAAAACAAAACCATGAACTAGTCACATTACTGAGAAATAATTAGTCCACGCTGATCACTGTGAGGAGACAATGTTTGTTTAGCACGTTTCTCTTTTTACCCTTTGTACAGTAGGTTTGCTTTATTATTCCATAAATATTCAAAGAAATATTTGGTCAACAATCCTGCTAAGTGTATGTTGCAGCCGGAGGAACACGTATTAATCCTGCTGTTGATGTGACCAGCAGCTCAAACAAATGAGTCAATGAACAAGTCTCTCAGAAAACGAATCATGTCGAGTCAGTAAAAAGATTAATTAAAAAGAGTCATTAAAAAATATGTGTTGCAACCTGCACATCACTACCACACACACCCACACACACATACACAAACAAATCATTATGTTTGAGCCAGTACAGAGTTCACTCAGCTTTTTTCCCCAGAATTGGCCAGTATTGTCTCTGAACCACAAACCAATACAACACATCGCCTTTCCATTGCAATAACTACACAATTCCATCCAGTTATTCCCACATTGCACAAACAGGGAAGGTACAGTATGATAAAGTTTCTGTCAAGTAAATAACTTAAAACAGACTTCCGATACTCAAGCCAAAAAGGAAACATACTGGGACATGAAAGTGCTGTCATGTACACACAGCTTCCTCTTTAAACCCGCGTAATGGAGGAGAAAACAATGTTGAGACCAGTCCCATGCTGCGTCTTTGGCGTCGCGCGTGCAATTAGCCAACTGGCAGATCAGCAAACCAAAGCTGTTATTTTCAGCGCTAGCTTTCCTCTGTTCCAGAACCAAGGACAGAGTTTGGTGGCATATGACAAAACAGGCAGCGTGACGAGCTTTATATCCTCAAACGCTTCCTGTAATTAAAGACAAAATCTGTCATTAGCTCTGTCGTTGCTCAGAATCACTGTTGACATGTCAAGCCAACAGAGAAAAAGGGATACTTAGTTTTTTGCTCGTTCTCTCTCTCTCTCTCTCTCTCTCTCTCTTCTTCATTCTCTTTGGTTCTTTCTGCTTTGTCACTGAAAAAAAAACAACAGCAAGCAACAAGCACATGCTTGGCTTGGCTGCACACCTCTCTCTGGTCCATCCATCTCTGGTGTGTGCAGGTCGACTCCTTCCTCGGCTGCCCTTGAGCGGACCATAAGGTGAGGTCGGCCCAGTCCTGCAGTGCCTGGCGCTGTGTTTATTATTAACTTTGATACGGAATATAATTAATTGGGTATGCAAGTTGACCTTCTGGGTCTTCTGACGTGTAATAAAAGCCTCCCTCTGCAGGAGGCCTCAGATGTGAAAGGTTTATAAATGATTAAATAAACTATGATGTTCTGGGTGATAGGTAATGAGGGTGACATCAACTGCAGACTTTGAGAGACGGAGAGAGCCATAGAGAGAGAGAGAGGGAGAGAGAGAGAGAGAGAGAGAGAGAGAGGTCAGATAGAGTGTACATGGACTTACAGCAAGCTGTACTGACAGCAAGCCAAAATGAGCAGATTTATGCTCGTAATGTTCATGGAAATGAGCTGAATCTATTTTCCTCTAGTTTTCTCTCTCTCTAAAGAAAATGTGTATATGCCCAGCGTAACACACAGATTGGAGGCAGGAGACACGCGGTCCAGTTTGAGCATGTGCTTGTGTGTGTGGGAACCAGAGTTTTGACTTCCTATTTTTACTATTTTACATGTGGCTAATACAATAACAGTGCCGTTTGATCTCCTATTCTGAATGGTCCTAAATGCCCCTCTCTCACAGCCTGGAGCACGTCATTACAGTTGAGTGGGCACACCTGGTTGAAGCCTTTATAAGTACGGACATTAGGAGGGAACAGGGCTGCGTTGGTTGAGATGTGGTTGAGGCCCAGTGTCATGGGACACACGTAGCCTGATAAAAGCTGGACGGACCCATAATTGGGCCCAAATTCTGCTTTAATTTGATTATTGTTTACTTTATCTCCTTGTCACGTGTAGTATGGTATTCTGAACAATGATCTGAGCGTATCCACACAAAACTTCAAGGTGTTACCTATCAAATGGCATCCTGCTTTTGCATCTGATCATCATATTTCTAATGTTATAAGCAGTTTAGTTTGCGTCTGGATTTTAGGCGAAGATGAATCAAATAGGGCCTTCAGCTCAAGAGGTTACGGTAACACTTCTATTTGTTTACAACAGTCTTTTCTCATTTGTCTATATGTTTGTTTGTAACTATAACATTTTTGATGTTGTATTGATATACTATCCTCATTCTTTCTATTTGCCTCAATCTAATATTGTTGCCAACGGTAACTGCTAAAACAGCATCTAGAATATGCTTTAACCAAGTATTTGCACTTGTGCCGTAAACTACTTAGGATTTTCTTCAAGTAGTTTCTCAGGAGAAGACATTCCTGAGGTGCATGTGGCATGAAAGGAAATATACTTGATTTAAACTGGTTCTTTTTATATATATATATATATATATATATATATATATATATATATATATATATATATATATATACAGTACCAGTCAAAAGTTTGGACACACCTTCTCATTCAATGGTTTTTCTTTATTTTTATTATTTTCTACATCGTAGATTAATATTGAAGACATCAAAACTATGAAGGAACACTTATGGAATTATGTAGTAAACAAAAAAGTGTTAAACAAACTAGAACCAGAATATGTTTTATATTTTAGATTCTTCCAAGTAGCCACCTTTTGCTTTGATGACAGCTTTGCACACTCTTGGCAAGGTGTGTCCAACCTTTTGACTGGTACTGTACTTGAACAGGACATGAACAGAAAACGAAAACAGGTTGAGTCAACGGTGCCATTCACTCTGAATGCTATCTATCTATCTATCTATATATATATAAATATACTGTATACAATTTGTGTCTGTAACCTGCCATGCAGGGATGAGCAAATAATTATGAATCGTATTATCAATATTACCATATCATATATGTGTTTCATCAGTTTATTATGTCTATGACAGACTATAATGTAAGTCGGATTTATCGTTATTTCATTTACCATAACCGCCTGAAGTTCAGCTGGAAATAAATGCACTGCTCTCACCGCTATTTCTGTACTATGTCTCTTCACACGTGTGTGTGTGGTGTGGGAAGTCATTAAAGAACGGTGTAGGCAACCTAGCAACCAGCAAGCACAGAGAAAACCTCTCAGAAGAGTCTGTTGAATGTGTGTGTGTGTGTGTGTGTGTGTGTGTGTGCGTGCGTGCGTGTGTGTGTGTGTAAACTCATCTTTATTCCACAGTCCATTAACATGGCCGCTTCAATGAGAGCCACCATTTTGAATACTGCACAGATCTCTTCTCTCTTTGTGCTGTATTTTCCCCCGGCGAAGTCCAATGTGTCACCTGCATATTCCCTCATTATGATGAATAAATAGACCCAGCGAGTGGTAACAATGTCTCTCCTCACTCTTCTGATGCAGATGCTCTTTGTGCCAACGCACCGCTGAGGAGTCTCTCTGTGCTGAATGAGATACAGCCACTCTTTTGGCGCCGGTCCCGGGGATAACAAGGGTTTAGGCCCAGTGCTTGACTATACCGCATGTCTTGTTTAAGAATGATCAGCCGTGGTAAATATTTTACTAACATGCTGACTTGACTGACGGCTGCGTGGAGGCTGTGGCTGTGGCTGTGGCTGTGGCTGTGGCTGTGGCTGTGACGGGGCCCGGGGTTGAGGCCCGAGGCTGAGGTTGGGGTTGAGACCTGAGGTTGAGGTTGAGGTTGGGGTTGAGGCTGAGGTTGGGGTTGAGGCTGAGGCTGAGGTTGGGGTTGAGGCTGGGGTTGACACTGAGGCTGGGACTGAGGCTGAGGCTGAGGCTGGGGCTGGGGCTGAGGCTGGGGCTGGGGGTGGGGGCTGGATGCAGCGTTTCCCAACAGCCTGCCTCTCTGCCTGTCGATGCCAGCAGATGACACCTCTCGGTGGGGAGAGAGGTGCGAGACGCCGGGCCATGTGAGATGAGAGATTTGGAGAAGACCCATGTTGGAAGGCTCATCCTGTGAGGAAGACTTGTTTGTGCCGTGCTGCACTGTGATAGCAAGCAGGGAGGGACACGTGTCGAGGGGGTGGGGATGGAAATACCTGCTTATTGATTTTCTGGACACACTATGAGGAGCTTTGTAGCGTGGAGGACAGTCAAAGGCACTGATCTCTCCATAGTCCGGGATCGAAATGCCTCAGAGGGACTCCCAGATGAGCTTGTATCATTTATAACAACCTTTTACAGCTCGGAGGAGGTCATCCACTCTCACCTCCACCAACCAGGATATCTCTCTTTAATAAGGGTGTAGTGGGGACACCTCAGTGAAATGTCAGTTGTTTTTAAAAAGGAATGAATCTCATGGTTTCTCTCATTTCAAATACGTCCTCTGACCTTCTGGTACCTAAAGAAAAACGATTTGTTGTGGAGCAGGTGTATTGAATGTGAATGATCAAATCTCTCTAAGCACTGTTATTTGACACTTTACACTATTATTTGCCCATACAGAGTGCATTTAGTCTCCCCACAGCCTCCTAACAGACAACACAGATAAATCGGTTTCAATTTGTTGGCAGGAAGTGGCCCTGGCTGGAGTGTGTGTGTGTGTGGGTGTATGAGGCTCTCTAGTCTCACCTGATATGCAATCAGGCCGAGTGGCTCGAAACACACACACACACACACACACACACACACCGTACACAGACACACACGTGCGCACACTCACACACGCTCAGACCCACATTCACACTCACACACACACACACACACACACAAGCACACACCTCTCATCATGTGTCATCGGGTGTCATCGGCCTCAGCGGCTCAAGGTGCCCTAAGGTCACACACAACAATCTGTTAATGTCCGAGCCGCTGAGTGTGTGTCTGCCGCTGACAGCATCAACTCTGTCACACCCCGCACACACACAGAGGGAGAGCCACATGCCATTTCTCCCCCACTCCCCCACATATCACCAGGCATCCCCTGATCTGCCTCCTCTATACTCCATACAGAGAAAGACACAGTGACAGAAATGGATTTGGTTTGAAATCATTCAAAGTGTCGCATTGATTCCATTTGTATAAGCAATAAAAACACCTTTTTATACTTCATGAGGCAAGCTTTCTATCCCACACTCATTGTGGTGCCTGTATTACTGTATTGTTGCTGTCGAAATTCACTTTATTTGTGCTATTCTCAACATGACCTAAAGGTGGCACTGTTGTTTTGCCAGTCAGACATCTTGTACAGTGGTAAGAAACTGGGCCAGGACACAATTCCTGTGTTTTCACATGCTTTTCAGTCACAGACACATTAGGCTTAAATGGGCTAAACGTATGTTTGTGTTTACAGAACAATGGTGCTATGGCTGTCAAGTAGTACTAAATAAGACATGTTATTTTCTAACGATTCAGCAACCATTGTGTATTCATCTGCTGTGTTAGTCAGAGTGGGGCTGTATGATACCCTGGCAGCAAATAGACTCCCGAAGCAGCTCAGGTCAGCACACAGTAGGGGGCAAACCAGCTCCTCAAATAAACAACTACATATCACTTGAATGTGAGAGGATTTCTGTGTGCATTTGAGTGTGTGTGTGTGTGTGTGTGTGTGTGTGTGTGTGTGTGTGTGTGTGTGTGCGCGTGTGTGCGTGTGTGCGTGTCTGTGAGAGAGAGAGAGAGAGAGAGAGAGAGAGAGACAGATAGAGAGAAAGAGAGAGAGACAGAAATAGAGAGAGAGACAGAAATAGAGAGAGAGAGAGACACAGAGAGAGAGAGAGAGACAGAGAGAGAGAGAGAGAGAGAGAGAGAAAGAGAGAGAGAGAGAGAGACAGAGAGAGAGAAAGAGAGACAGAAATAGAGAGAGAGACAGAGAGAGAAAGAGAGAAACAGAGAGAGAGAGAGACACAGAGAGAGAGAGAGAGAGACAGAGAGACAGAGAGAGAGAGAGAGAGAAAGAGAAGCAGCATCGAAAGAAGAAAGAAGAAGCATATGTATCATGAGGGTTCTTCACAATCATTTTCTGAGCCATCCAGCTCTGATCAAAGTTTCATAAGCAGCCTGATTTACAACTCCCTGGTCAGCCTCTGCAGAGATACCGATCAAGACTGGAGCCTGGATCTCGTCTCTGCCAGTGAAACCCATTTGCACATTAGCACCTCTTCTCCTGCACAAATCAAAATTTCATAAAACATCACCTTTAGGAGAGGTTTCTGGCAGGACGTCATGTGCAGTTCGCCTGTGAGAATATCCTCCTGCTGAATTAATTACACATTGGCAGTGTCAGATTCGTGACTCTGCATTCTGCACATAAATCATGGATAGAATTTTGCATGAACAAACTTATGTAAGTTGAGATGAGAGAATACATGGCAAGGACAAGCTAAGAAGAGGAATTTAAAGAAGGTGTCTGTATCAATGAATGAAATCAAGAAAGGTGTTTTCGACGTGGCCCCCATAGAATTGTCAGGGAAAAAACAGTGCACACAGCAAATGTCTCTGTTAACATTTACCTTACCTTTCCCACACAAACTTCTGTGGTTAATTAACATCAATGAACAGTCCCTGGAGCCATCCTGTCCATTTCAAACTGCTCATAGTTTTTGAGAAATAAGAGCTGAAGGTTTGCTCATTTCCTAAGCCATCAATCATTTACACCTGGGGAAGCTGACAGAATGCCACTCAGTCGCATTCTCTGGTACTGGATAAAACATGATCTGCGTGGATGGACATCCATGAGCCCAGGATGGAAAAGCCCATGAATGCAAATATCCTGAGTGGTTTAATGGTATGGTGTAATGAATGGTATAATGTAATGGCCATAGATAAGTGACCTTTGAGTCGAGAGGCAATGTTGCAAGGTGAAGCACTTCCTCCCACAAAAGCACAGACACAACCTACAGTACAATAAACATTGTAGCACACAGAGCCTTACAGTACAATAGCACACAGAGCCTTACAGTACAATAGCACACAGAGCCTTGAAATGGCATAAGGCCCTCTGTTGTCTTTCTCTCTCTCTGCCTCTTTGCCCCTCTCTCTATCTCTCTGCCCCCATATCTCTCTCTCTGCCCCCCTCTCTCTCTCTCTCTGCCCCCCCATCTCCCTCTCTGCCCCCCATCTCTCTGCCTCTCTCCCTCTCTCTCTCTCTCTGCCCCTCTCCCTCTCTCTCTCTCTGCCCCCCCCCCTCTCTCTGTCTCTTTCTCTGTTTCTCTCTCTCTCTCTCTCTCTTTTGTAATGGTAATCAAAGAATTATTCAGAGAAGACGCCAACTGACAACTTCCAGCTTTTTGTTTGAAATGTAGAATTTCAAAGAGGCTGTAGAGAGCAGCTGTAGAGTTGGCGATGAGGACTCAAGAACAACCATAACCTGATTTATCTCTTTCTTTTCCTCTCTCCCTCCCGCTCTCTCTCCATCCCTTCTCTTCTCTCCATGGGGTGAAGTCACCGTAGCTTCCTTAATCAGCCCTCAGCTCACCACACCTGCCACTCTCACCCCTTTACTCCCTGTGAGCTTTCAGGCTTTCAGGCCCCTGTCTCCCATCCACTCTTTGATGTACAGAATGAGCGCACCGTGAGATAGAGAGAGAGAGAGAGCGCGCGAGAGAGAGAGCACGAGGGAGAGAGAACGCGCGAGAGAGAGAGAGAGAGAGAGAAAGATACTCCAATCTATTCCATCTCTCCTCCTTCAGCCTCATCTGTGATTAATTCACAGGCCCAACACAGTGACTTCCTCTCACATTAATTTCCTAAGTAATGTGACACCTGGGTAGTGGTAAGGGCGTGCAGGTCTGACGATGCCTGAATGCCGAATTCTTTCCTGTAATAAATCATTAGCCATTAGGGACCTATGAGCCCTAAATGACTTAAACAAATGAACTTGTCTGGTTTAATAAGACCTTCCGTTACATCGATAGAGTCAAAGCAGGAAAAAAAAAAGACAGGAAAGAGTCGTCCAAAAGAAACTTTTTTGTCTTGTGCTGCGCCACACGGGTTGCCTGACCACTCCTCTTCTCCCCAGTTCATTGGTTAGGTTTCCTCTGAGAACTTCCCATTCAACCAAAGTTAACAGCGTGAGTCTGATAGCAACCACTTTGCTGCCGATTCACGGACTTGCTGAGGAACAGCAGGCGAGCATGCACATGCATCCACACGACCACACAGAACGCATGCCCATCCTGGAGCACGTACACAGAGTACAAGGGGAGAGGAGCTTTCAAAAGGGTCTGCAGTGTGGTGTGTCTCCGTTCCTATGATGATGACGTTCTCATACTGTAGTTCATGACACGCTTTGTCTTACAGTAGGGGTTGGGGGCTGTTCTACACACCGTACGCCCGGGGCTGAGATGTGGCCGACACTACATACTCTGCTCCTCTGGGTATTCAGGCTTTAGACTGCATGGCTGCGCATGTCTCTCTCTCTCTCTCTCTCTGTGTTCGTGTGTGTGTGTGTGTGTGTTTTGTTCTGGTGATGGGGTTATAGGGCAGGAGGTACATTACTCTGGTAACCATGGTGATAGCTATGTTTGAGACTAGTTAGCCGAACGTACCACACACTGAGAAGGAAATTGAGGTGTTAGTGAAGTCAACAGGAACTACTGGTATAGGGAGAGAGAGAGAGAGAGAGAGAGAGAGAGAGAGAGAGAGAGAGAGAGAGAGAGATAGAGAGAATGGGTGAGAGGGAGAGAGGGAGAGAGAGAGAGAGAGAGAGAGAGGGAGAGAGATAGAGAGAATGGGTGAGAGAGAGAGAGAGAGAGAGAGGATGGGTGAGAGAGAGAGAGAGAGAGAAAATGGGTGAGAGAGAGAGAGAGAGAGAGAGAGGATGGGTGAGAGAGAGAGAGAGAGAGAGAGAGGATGGGTGAGAGAGAGAGAGAGAGGATGGGTGAGAGAGAGAGAGAGAAAATGGGTGAGAGGGAGAGAGAGAGAGAGAGAGAGAGGATGGGTGAAAGGAGAGAGGGAGAGAGAGGGAGAGAGAGAGAGAGAGGGAGAGAGAGAGAGAGAGGGAGAGAGAGAGAGAGAGGATGGGTGAGAAAGTAAGGAGGAGTGAGAACAAAGGAAGGAGTAGGGAGAGTAAAGAGAGGAGAGCAAGGGAGCGACAGAGTGAATGGGGGAGACCTTGGGAGAGGGAAACAAAGGAACGAGAGGAAAAGGGAGAGGAAGAAAAACAGAAACATAGAGAGATAGAGAGACACAGAGAGCCGAGAGGGCAACCAAGTTCCTGTTTGAAGCACGTTGCCTTCTCACAATCCAACAATGGACTCCAACTTAATCCGTAGGCTGCTTCCCTTGCCCTAGAAGCTTCATAGCCAAGGCCCTGAGCAGAGCTTGATCATACTCCTATGATCCTGCCCTATCTGCCATAATCCTTCCATTATATTCAGGAGAAGGTTCTGCGGGGCACAGAGCAACAACAACATGGGGGTGGAATATCCCTGGTACATACATTAATCAGGAATTGCATTTCCTGTAAGGCAAAGGCCTGGCTTTTTTACCCTGCAGTACCACAGGTGACTGTGAACCATGAGAGTTCAGCTGGCTAGCTTTGAGTAAGGCCTGCATCGCTATATTTTATATTCAGTATAACGCATGCCACTGTCTAGAGACAGAAATCATTGGCATTCGTGTGCTAGAGTGTGTGCCTCTTTGTAAAAAGGAATGATTGAGGTGGTACAGTATGTACGAAAAATCTCAACAAAATGTTGATGTTTGTGTTTCACGGTGTGCCTCCCTCAGGGGGCAAAACAGGTAGCTAGGTGTGGAGGACAGGCTGTCAAAAGAGAGAGAGAAAGAGAGAGAGAGAGAGAGAGAGAGAGAGAGAGAGAGAGAGAGAGAGAGAGAGAGAGAGAGAGAGAGAGAGAGAAAGAGAGAGAGACAGTACAGCATGATTGCACAAGATGACTTGAATTAATGCCCCGTAACCAGCTATCAATCATAAACATACACAGACACCTTGTACTGTACAATTACCAAGAGAATGTATTCTGCCGGTATTCCTACAGCATTTTAAGTCTGCAAGGTCCATTTCAAGTGTACCACAGGTTAATTGAATAGTACTAATAGAATCCCCTTCTATGTTATTCCACTCTATTCTAGCAAGTTATCCACATTTAAAGACGGCAGTAAAATGCTTATTAGACATTTGGGTGTCACAGCCCTAAATTGGCAGCCGCCACAAATGCAGAATTCATTAAGTCAGGCCCTCCATTACTGGATCCACATTAAATGCAGGAGATCCTTTTGATACAACTGCAGTCGCTGATCGCTATCGGGTGTAATTAAACTTATAATTGCAATGCCAAGAAACCCTTTCTGCTTCTTAATTGCATGGCAGAAACCTGACAAAACCCTGCTGTTCGATATACAGACAAATTATGGCCATCTAAATTGATTTCTGTGTTTATAAGATGGAGTGTGGATGAAAATCATTGTTTTGACCAGTTTGCCCTCTCAGAGGTCACATGCTCTTCCGACTGTGCTGGACAGATAGTATATCTGCTCCCAGACCGGTTTAGTTTTCCAATGAGTTTTCGTTAAATTAGGTTACAAAAGAGGTCTTTCTCTGAGCTTTACATGCTTTTTAATGATGTCAGACAGTGTCAATAGTGATCACAATAAAGGGAATTCATTTGGAAAAGCACATTTTGGCAATTACCCATGTGTAACGCTGATCGTGTCAACGAGGGCATCTGCAAGAACAGAATATTAGATCCCTACCGAGAGATGCAAGATGCATTAAACATGATCAAGCTGTAACAGTTAAATTAAAACGGCAAGTGTGAGTATGTGAGTTCCTCAATATGTTTCTGTGAGCTGCAGAGAAAATAATATCTTGTCTGGCGCGACGGAAGTTCCAGGAGGACTTTGCCGACCTCATCTCGACAACATAACTTGGGAATAAACCCAGCCACCATTTAGTGACAAGGGACTATGAGCCATAGAATAGGATTCTGAATCCGCTCCAGTCTTTAAGTGCTCTTAATTAGATGCCACTCACCTCCTCCGTATAAGAGTTAGTCACTGCAGGTCACAGAGTTTAATGGTGCTGAAGTGTGTTGATGTAATAGGTAATGGAAGTCACCGGCATTACTGCATAACTGCACTGCCGAGTAATTACGCCGATTGCGACTCGCTTGAAACGGAACATCCCACTTTACAGCATCCATATATTTTCCGGCATGTTCTTAACAATTACCTGCACATGGTACTGCGTGTTTCGTAATTTGACTGAGCGGAGTGGCGTTGGCGTTGCGTGCTAGGGGGGGGGGGGGGGGGGGGGGTGGGTGTCTGAAAATATAGCGCTATTTTCAAGGCCAGAAAACGTGATGGCAGTTGACTCGCTCGTTGTCATGAACAATGAACAAGCCTCTATTGCTACTCCACCCACCTGAGTGCAGGCGAGACAGAGATCAGCGCCGTGGCAGCTTCACTTTACCGCTGGCACAATCTGCCAGTACACCTGCGTTTGGACTTGGGTCCGTTTTGCGGCAGCTGGAAATAGAGCCCTTAATGTGAACTTGATTGGGACAATATAAGATAATCACGCAGAGGTAAACATGTGTTCAAGATTCAAGATTCAAGATTCTGTATTCGTCACGTGCATACAAGTATACAGTGAAATGCAAAAGTGCCACAGAGTAGTGCAACAATACGTTTTAAAATAGAATAAAATAAAATAAAATAGAAGCAATAAAAAATATAAACAGTATGAACAGTATAAACAGTATAAGCAGTATAAACAGCGGTGAAGCAATGTATGCAATGGAATGGCTATATACAATGGCAATGACAGGTTGACAGTACAGATAATTACAGTGGAGGATGAGTCTGCCATGGATAATTATGTGTGTGCATATGTGTTATGATGTCAGTGAGTGTGTGAGTGACTTGAGGGGGGCACTGGTGGGGTCATCGTTGATGATCCTGATGGCGTGGGGGAAGAAACTCTCTGTTCTTGACAGTCTCTCTGTTCTTGCTGCATGACAGCGAAGGCGTTTGTCTGACCTCAGCAGCTGGAACAGTCCGTCTTTCGGGTGGTGAGGGTCCTTCATTATCCTGTAGGCTCTGGTCCTACACCTCCTGGTGTACAGGACATGGAGAGGGGGGGTTGGAGCTCCCATGGTCTTTTCTGCCAGGCGTACCACCGTTTGCAGAGCTCGCCTGTCCTGGGCCGTGCTGTTAATGTGCAGGATTAATTGATAATTTAAGTAAAAGCATCACGCTAAGACATGTTTTAAGACATGTTTTAAGACATGATTTAAGACATGATTTGAATGTGAATGTAAGCCCTGTAGCGCCCGTAGATTTTCTTTCAAACTATGAATATGGCTTTTTATGTCCACAACTGGAGGCAATGTAGTGGATGTGTGTTCCTCCAGCCTCTCAAAAGCTGTGGCGTATCTGCCTGCAGATTTGCTGTGTGGCTGTTGATACCCCAAAGCTTAAATCAAGTTTACACAGGGATCGGCCTACTTCCACTGACGTTCTGCAAAATCCCGGCAAGGTTGAATCCCAAGGCTCCCCTACCCAACAACAAAAACACTGATTATACTGACTTCTCCGATTTCTGGTGTCAAGATCAGCACAACAACCCACACTGTCAAAAAATCCTACGCCTAGCTAATGAAAAAAAAAAAAATCCTCAAAATGTATTTTCTAAACTGATTCTAAACAGTTTTTTTTTCAGTTTGTTGAGAGGCTACAAACGTTGTGAAGTAAGACTGCTAGGGTTAGGGTTAGGGTTAGGGTTAGAGTTAGGGTTAGGGTTAGGGTTAGAGTTAGGGTTAGGGTTAGTGCATCTCTTATAAGACTGAGGGTAAAAAACAACTGCCACTAGCTCTCTCATATGAAGTAAAGGCTAAACTTGTCACCCATCTGTGCGCACCCACAGCACTAGCTGGAGGGTGTGTGTGTGCGTGTGTGTGTGTGTGTTTGTGCCCTTAGGCTGCCAACATGACCAGTAACAATCTTCTCTGTCACACAGAGAGGCAGGACACGCGTGCAGGAGAGTCGCTCACATATGACCACATTTATTTAGATTTCCAATACACTGTAGTCGGTGATTGTCTGGTCCCGGGTTTGGGCCCTAAGAGGCTCAGGAGGCCCCCCCACTTGGCAGGGGCTGTGGGGGTCTCTGTTACGCCAGTACCTACTTTACCATCCTTCATCCACCCGCAGTAATTCTGATAATTGTGTGTACTAAATCTCTGGTGATGTTCACACTACCGCCAACTGTCCCATTTCCACAGGATCCAGCACTGGCACGTCCCGTGTTCTTCCTGATTAACAAGCTCACCACAGACTTCATTTCCTGGGAAATAAAAGTGGAAATTGAGGACAAGAGCAAAAAAAAAAAAATGTTAAAAAAAATGGCAGATTCTCCCACTAACTCCACTCATTATTATGACCTGAATAAAGCGACAGAAAGCTCTGCTAGTCATACTTGGGATTCAAATTAGCCCTACAACCAACTTTCTCATGTCTGTGGAAATGAGATGATTAAAGTGTGCAAGAGGGGGTGGAGACAGTGAATGGTAGAACGAGAGAACAAGAGGGAGGGGGGGGGTCAGGGGATTGTCCCGAGTCCAGTGACCCTGGGAAGAGAGTCGGTCGTTCAACCTTACTTCAACTCAGCCTGCTGCAGGCTTACAGAGTAATCTCAGAGAACAGTCCCCCTGATGGGGAATAGCCTAGCCAGCGCTTTTAGTAACTATGCCCCTAAGAAGAGACAAAAAAGAGTGGTAGCCTCCTTTCCTCACTGTGATGTAGTGCCCCCCTGGGTCTGCTCTCGCTCCCTTTCATTTGTTTGTCTTTACGCTCTTTGTTTGAGTCGTTCTTTCTCTCTTTAACTACTGTGTTGTTCTCTCTCTTCTGTCTCAGAGGGTGATGAGCTACTATCGCAGGTTGATGATGAAGGAGGACCTGGTGAGAGATATCAGGAACAGTTGTTAATCTTTTAACAACTGTGTGTGTGTGTGTGTGTGTGTATGTGTGCTTGTGTGTGTGTGTGTGCTAGTGTGTGTGTGTGTGTATGTGTGCTAGTGTGTGTGTGCGTGTGTGTGTGTGCGTGTGCGTGTGTGTTGTCAAAGGTATAAGCAGATATGTTGCTTTTTGACTTTGGATTTTATTTTTGCAGGCTGAAAAATAAGGGTGCACTGCTCATGAATACTGATTTATACCTGTTTCACGGTGGCACAACATCATAATTGAAACAGATTCTCTGCGTAGGACATTCAGGTCAAGGTAGATTATGGGCAGATATACTGAAATATGACAACTGTTCTTACCCTTATTATTCTCTGAAAATATCTTCTGCATAAACATGATTTATGAACGTCTGTTGACTTTCCATTTATGGATATATGCTGAAACTGGATAACGTTGTTTCTATTCAGTATTCTATACAGTTGGAATAACACCAGCCGTAAATATACTCTTTCTCTGCAGGTGAGAGATATCACAGCTGGTTTGAGAGAAAGCACATGCATAGATGAGAAAGAATATACAGTATATAGATGACATCACACTCTACTAATGATCTAAAAGAAACAATTTGTTTCTGTCACGAAGGCAAGACAACATTCTGTTATATTGTCAAAAAAAAGAAAAAAAGAAAGAACATTGTGGCATATGCTTCATGCTCAGTGTACCTTGCCTCCCTTGAAAAGGAGTTCCATTGTTACAGGGTCTCAAACTACTAACAGTGCTTGAACATTTTCACATTTGAATAACAGTGCTCATCTTTTGGAACATTAATCACATGTTCAGAGCTTGACTGCTATTCCTGTCCGGGCTTTCTTGTGAATTTCCCTCAGCGATTATTCAGCATTACTCTCTGTCCACATGTGGCATTGTGTAGCAACGGTCCACTTTGTTATGGATGAGGGGTGCTATTCAAGAGGTAACCAAGGACAGTCTAACCACCCAGGAGGATAAGGAGACAATTGGTACCATAGCACTGAAGCCTAACCACACTTAAAAGGAAGTGATCACATTTCTTTATTTCATACAGAACATACACATGTTTTTGCTTATACTGTATGTTGTATACAGTTGTAAAATGGTAATTACACTGTTATAACCTATGCATGACTTGTTTGTTTCTTTGGGATGTGTCATAGGGAGTGCCACTCGTCACAATTATCAGGTAAACGCTAATTATGTTGAATTCTTTAACCTGAAAGAACAAATTATTACGTATGACCTAGTCAATATTGTAAGTACCAGTGTAACAGTAGTGTTGACAACAGTGATACTGATCCTGCAATTTATAGGTCTAATTATG
Source organism: Argentina silus (assembly GCF_951799395.1). NCBI lineage: Eukaryota > Metazoa > Chordata > Actinopteri > Argentiniformes > Argentinidae > Argentina > Argentina silus. Next base: position 2,491,108 of record NC_139660.1, on the reverse strand, counting down.
TTGAATTCTTTAACATAATTTATAGGTCCCTAATTACCAGGTATTTACAAGGAATATAGAGGAATATAGAGAGTTACAATAACAATTAATGGGTAAGTATCTAACGATTGACCGTGTACAGTAGGTGCATGTAAACATTGATATTTTACCATGAAAGTCGATTAACACCAATTAGTCGAAGGTAAATACTGGTCAAATACTCAACACGTACACGGAAATTACCGCAATGTTTATTTGCGGTTACCAATTACTTGTGAGGTAAGACAAACGCAATTAGTGAGTATTTATCAAGGAACTACTTAACTAAACCATCATAGTTTCCTCATAAGACAGTTAGTGTATAATCTGAGGATCACGTTGGTTCAGGTAGGGTGCTCTACGTCAACATCACAGCTGTCCTCAGGTGACTGGACAGCTGGTTCATACGTATGCAAAGACACCATCACATGTTCAAAGGGACAGAGGCTGCAAGCAGCCAGTTAATGCTCCCCATGGCATCAACAGTGAATATTGCACTTTTGTGTGGTCATCCTGTCCACCAGCCCCAGCCTCCACCCGCTTGGTCATCCTGCATGTAGCCTTCCTAAGGGGGGGTTGATAAGCCTTGGGCTCCTGCATGTAGCCTTCCTAAGGGGGGGTTGATAAGCCTTGGGCTCCTGCCATATTGTATACTGTTGTGGTCGTTTTACTCCAGGCAGGGAGCAATACAGAGTGGAGGCATCCAGTTATGCCAAGCTAAATGTATTACTGTTTTCATGAAATAAATGGTTAAAACCGACATCCATCTATATGAGATAATAATAATAATAATAATAATAATAATAATAATAATAATAATAATAATAATAATGGATCGGATTTATAAAGTGCATTTCTTTAACCTAATGCACTCCATACAACAACAAGAACACATTTAAATTAATAAATTAATAAAATAAACAACATGTGAGATAACATGTGAATGTCTGATATCTGTCCCCTTGAGCTACTTTTGTGATAACATAGATTTTCATTAAATGTCATTTAGTGAGAACTTTATTATTGTATATTGGAATAAAAGTGAATTGTGTCAAATAAATGTGCCGACTGTTTGTACATCTCAAATAAAATAATGTTGTTATTTTTTATCACAAATTCATTAGAGAGTTTAAAATTACATTTGATGTTTTGATGTCTAATTTCCATTGTCATGTGTATAGATGTTATTATGATGGGGATGGGCAGGAAAAATTAATGTTGATTACTTTAAATGACTTGATATTTACCAGAGAATCGGAGAAGGGCTATGATATTTGCATGCTTCATTTCACAATCGTGTTATACTTTTAATACACAGTAACTACGAATGAACCTACTTAATATTTACTGGGGAACAGACAACGCTTTCATTTACAGTCAAGTTATTGCTAGATTCCTGGTATTTAAGAATGACTTAAAGGTAAACACTATGGTATTTACATGTTGTATCATTGGGTTAGGGTCACTGTGGATCAGGATAGTGATAGAGTACCATGGGAAGATCACGGTAATTATGTGTAACCTTCCTGAGAACGCTGAGAATTTTATGTGTACTTACACCATAACCTTGGTGTTAATACCGTCTTGATCTTGGGCAATATGAGGGTGGAGTAGTTCCCTGATAGTAGTAGGGTAATAGGAGGGTAGGGTAGTTCCCTGATAGTAGTAGGGTAATAGGAGGGTAGGGTAGTTCCCTGATAGTAGTAGAGTAATAGGAGGGTAGGGTAGTTCCCTGATAGTAGTAGGGTAATAGGAGGGTAGGGTAGTTCCCTGATAGTAGTAGGGTAATAGGAGGGTAGGGTAGTTCCCTGATAGTAGTAGGGTAATAGGAGGGTAGGGTAGTTCCCTGATAGTAGTAGGGTAATAGGAGGGTAGGGTAGTTCCCTGATAAATACTCACTAATTGCTTTTGTCTTACATAACAAGTAATTGGTAACCACAAACAAACATTGCAGATATTTTCAGTAAAGACCAGATATTTAGTCATTACTTAAACAAACATAACCTTGGGGAATTTTTGCATAACTAATTGTGTGCACAGAAAGACTGTGTTAATTTCCATGTATGTGTTGATTATTCTAGGAGTATTTACCATTATTTTTACGTGTTATTCTGACGTTTTTACAGTCTATGTACATGGTAAAATATCAGTGTTTACATGCACCTTGTTAATTCAATTAAAGGGTTACGGTGATACCAATAAGGCATTATATAAGGTAACCTACTTGGGGCATCCAGTCAATGTCAGTGGCCACCGCCCGATATGGTGATCTTGACTCTATGCGATGTTTGTCAGCTCACATTAACACAGTTTAACTGTAATTAGCTGTTTTAGTAAAGACTACAAAAGCCAACCGCCAATAGCCAGAAGTTGTTGTTGAACATGTGACAAAGGAGTGTGCAATGTGCCTTGTCTTCCCTTATGATTTCAGGGCACATTCTGTGCCAACTCCGGCCAACGCGCTGCCCAGAAACATATCCCGTTTGTCACATACTACCTCTGAGCAAGATTAAGAATTCAAGTGTGCATATCATTAACGGCTCCCACTGACAAAGCCTGGTTGTGTGCGTGTAATTCACTGAGGTCATCTCTGGAACCCTCTTGGAGTTATTGCTGGGGGTCATATGTCATGCACAACTGTCTGGAAGCACATCAACCGAGAGGGCAAATTATTCAATTTATATTGAGGGGTTAGCAATATGACTTTAAAAAACATGACTTTGCTTTTAGTATAATGTGTCGGGGCAAGATCTCTGCAGCCTGGGAAAATGAGTGCCACCCAGAACAAATCTTACAAAATTGCCTCTAGGAAGGGCTCTCAACAACCAAGCCATTACAATTCTTGCTGTCCTCCTCAAATAAATCTGTACCAATCTATTTCAGTGTATCATGATGAAAGCATGTGGTTAGTTTTCAATTGATCTTATATAACCTTGCACTGGAATAAGTAATAGTGGACAGCTAAGAGTATGTACAATAACAGCATCTTAAAAACAAAATGTACATTTGAGCTGACTACCGCTTTGCAGGTCACTGGTTTTCTAAACCAGCTTGATCTATTGTACATGAAAACAAGTTTTTTTTTTTCCACCAAGCAAGCTCTGTCTTGTTTTGTGTTTTTTTTAATGCAGTCATGGTTACATCATCTGGTGCGGGCTTCAAATCTTGACCACATTTCAGTCAAATTATCCTTTCACATATGTACAACACTTTACAGAGTTTTACCACTGAGCTCAAACACGGCTCATTCTAGGTTTTAGTTAGGCTGCCAATAGAATACATAATCATCTATTCCTGTACAGTGAGCTCTGTCTCATAATACCTCTCAGTCCTCTCATGCACAGCGCTCTGTGATGAAGGCTGCCTTGTGCATAGCTGAAGGGATTCAAATATTCCCTTGAAAGGCAGAGAAATATGCTATTCAACATCCAGAATGTTTCATTTGTAAATCGTGAAACCATATAGACTAAGCCTTTTTTTTCCTGTTTGTTTCTATGTTTTTCACGCTTGTTTAATCCTGCAAAAAAGTCAAGAGTACACTACATTAGATATGACCTACTGTTAAGCAAACTGTCCGGATGCCAACAGTTGTGAACTTGGCCACAATATGTGCTGCAAAATGTTTAGACAGAAACTGTGTTAATAGCAAAGATAAAGTGTTTAAGAGGGCATTTTGATATTGTAATAATGAATGTTCTTTGCTACCATAATTTAGGAGTGTCAGCAGCTTAATTTAAATCCCACTCAATTTCTGCTCAACTTAATCTTCATTATTTTCTCATTGCTTGCAACATGTTTACGAGTGATTATAATGTTTGGGAGGAGGGAAAGCTTCCAGTAATATCAGCAGCTCTAAGGCACTTTTCTAATGATATTTTCATGTCGGCAAATTGCACATCTATAAATTCAAATGTTTAATGACATTTCCAGTCTTAAGTGTATGTGCGTACATAGGAACTAACTGCTGAACAGTCAGTCCAGTGGATTATTCATGACCCTCCATTAACAAAATGGTCATTTATAATTCAGATTGATACAGCAGTCAGACGCTCCATGCTGGATTAAAGAGTTGACGGCAGTGCGTCCAGAAAACATCATTCAAAACTTAAATTATTTAATTAATTAGCCCCAAAGTGGCTAGAGAGAGGATGCCTCTCTAATGTAATTAACAACACAATTATTGGGTTAATCAGCACCGATTACAGTAAGGTGGCAATCACTCAGGAACAGCCAGTGGCAAAGACGCAAAGGAAGGAAGGAAAAGATTAAACAGTAGCTAATCTATCAATCCACTCTATCAACATAATTAATACAAAATTGTGGTGCCCACTATGGGAAACTGATGTCATGCTAATACACATACAGATGAAATAGCCTAACTTTAGCGCTGACATTGTCCTTCAACTGACTTAATTCAATCAGTCTCTAGTGATTAATTACCTGAGAAAATAGTGGTTATAAATCCAATCAGTAATAAACTTCTATCTGGCTGGATACTTGGTGTCTTGTTGAGTACTGTCATTCACTTGGGGAAATTAATTGCCTGATGTCGTCCAGCTTCTATGGTCTATTATATTGCACTGTGCCAATATTGCCATTGTAATAATTGAAAGAGGACTGTCCTTCTGTGAGTGATAAACACATACTGTAATGATGTATTAGTCATTAAATGATCTAAAGTAAAGAACAGGACTTTTTTTGAAGACGATACGAAACAGTCTTTTGCTAACAAAACACTTTTCACATTTAGCCAGCATCAGTTCCTATAATCATTTCATGGTTTGGAAAAACATCTAACAGCTTTGTCCTATCACTTTCATCAGCACCTTACCCATAACATCCATTGTAGATCCTATTTAATCTTAATTATGATCTTTTCCATCACTGTGGATTATCCAAGCAGAGGAGTCTTTGCTCAGTGGGTTAAACAGATTCTAATCTTGGAAACTTTAAGGGGCGACCAATTTAACCCTTGGTCAGGGATAATCTGGCTGGATTCTGTTGGCTGTATAGGCAGCCTGTATCCCTAGATAAGGTCCAGTGGTAGCAGGAAATGACTCAAGCACTCCGGTTTGTGAGGATTTGGAGGTTGAGTCACTGTGGCCTGCAGTGCACCGCAAAGCAGGAGAGTAACAAAAGACAGAATAAATCTCAAATCAACATCATGTCTGTTCACTCTCACAAGGAGATCCGGCTACAGGCATTTTTGGATCAACAAGCACCTTCAGTTTTGTCAGTTTTGTATGTGGATTTACAGAGCAGTCCTGGTGATTCTGCTGTAATTGCATATTCAAGTTGTCTTTCAGGGAGAAACTCTTGTTCCGTTGTTATCAGAAAATTAGAAGCAGAGAACTGTGTGGGAGTCATAGATAATCCCACACAGAGCTTCCTTCCCTTCGCCGACATGATGTCAATGCCAGATGAATATAAAACCACTCTGTATCAATAGATTACATTGAGCAAAGTTGATATGAAGGTCTCTGCAATGTGAGCGCCAAACTGATCCAATTCACAAATACATTCTTGAAATGATTTATTTGGTCCTGAATGCAGGGCATGATCTATTGAAAACACTGGTTAGCCTTAAGTGCTGTCAGGTGTGCTTTCCACATCACTAGTAGAGTGTACAGAAACAATGTGTGTGGCATGTGTGAGTGATTTCAGTTGCTATGCACTATTTAAAGTTCTAATTAGATGTGGAGACGTGTAAAGGAGATGTGTGAAGTCTAATTAGTGTGACGTCCCGTCCTGTTTCTTAGCTTATGTTTGTCTTTGTTTCTTGTTATTCATTTATTGTTTCCTGTTTATTTTTGTGTTACTCACCTTGTCTCCTTTTTCAGACACTTCACCACCTGCCCTTGTCCTGTTACCTCGACCTCAAGGAGGTGTTCAATAAGACCCGAGCTACCTCTCTGCCCCCTCATCGGTCCTACGACTGTTCTATAGACTTGCTCCCAGGATCTTCTCCTCCCAGAGGGCGGCTCTATTCCTTGTCGGCTCCTGAGAGATGCTATGAAGAAGTACATTGACTTTTCCCTCGTTGCTGGTATCATTCGCCCATCCTCTTCTCCTGCTGGGGCTGGCTTCTTTGTCGACAAGAAGGATAAGACACTTCGCCCATGCATCGACTACCGAGGCCCGAGGTCCCTCTTATCTCGTCAGCATTTGAACTGTTACAAGGGGCTAAGATCTTTACTAAGCTTGATCTTAGAAATGGTTATCATTTGGTAAGAATAAGGGAGGGGGATGAGTAGAAAACAGCCTTCAACACCCCTAGTGGTCACTATGAGTATCACGTAATGCCTTTTGGTCTCACCAATGCTCCATTTTGGCTTTGCTAATTTTTATAGACGGTTCATCAGGAACTTTAGCACCGTTGCTGCCCCACTGCATGCTCTCACCTTTTCTTCGGTCAAGTTCCAGTGGTCTCCCCAGGCGGATCAGGCTTTCCGGAGACTGAGGGAGAGCTTCACCTCGACACCCGTCCTCACTCTTCCAGATTCCCGTCAGTAGTTCGTCTCGGTTCTGGAAGGCATTCTGCTCACCTCTTGGTGCCACCGTCAGCCTCTCCTCCGGGTACCATCCCCAGTCCAACAGCCAGAGCAAGCAGCTCAACCAGGAGCTGGAGACCTGTCTTGGTGTCTCGTGTCCCAGAACCCAGCCACTTGTCCCCTCTGCCCAAGCATTCATTCCTCCGCCGCACCTGGAGTCGGTCAGGTGCTCCTTAGAACCTTAGCCTGGTACAAGAGGTTGGCTGACCATCGGTGAACCCCTGCCCCGACTTACCAGCCCAGGCAGAAGGTATGGCTGCCCACTTGGGACCTCCCCCTACGAGTGGAGTCCCGCAACCTGGCTCCCCGGTTTGTGGGTCCCTTCCCCACTTCTAAAATTACTAACCCTGTTGCTGTGCGGCTCAGACTTCCCAGATCCCTGAGGGTGCACCCTACCTTTCTCGTGGCCAGGGTCAAGCCATCGAATAGAGAGTCCGCTAGTTCCTGTGTCCAGGCCGCACCCACCCCCCCGGGTCATTGATGGAGGACCGGTATATATGGTTAAGCAGCTCCTGGTAATTCATCGTCAAGGTTGGGGCCGTCAGTATGGGAGGGGTCGTCAGAGGGGCCGTCAGTATGGGAGGGGCCGTCAGTGGGGCCGTCAGTATGGGAGGGGCCGTCAGTATGGGAGGGGCCGTCAGAGGGGCCGTCAGTATGGGAGGGGCCGTCAGTGGGGCCGTCAGTATGGGAGGGGCCGTCAGTATGGGAGGGGCCGTCAGAGGGGCCGTCAGTGGGGCCGTCAGTATGGGAGGGGCCGTCAATATGGGAGGGGCCGTCAGTATGGTGGACTGGGAGGGGTATGGGCCTGAGGAGAGGTCTTGGGTTCCCACCAAGAACATCATGGACCCTGACCTCATCCGAGTGTGTTTTTGACTTTGCCTTTTTGCCTACCCCTTTTTGGATTATTTTTATTATGCCTTGTTGAACTGCCTACCTGTGTACCAAACCCTACTTGGCCTACCACCTTCCTGGATTATCTGCCTACCCATTGCCTGCCTACCTGTGTACTGAACCTTTCTGAAAGTGATGACTATTCTATTGGAGTTTGTAGTTTGTAGTTTTGTGTCTCCGAGTCATGCGTTTGATTCTTTTGCCTGAGTACTCCTGCCATTACAATTAGTATAATTGCTTATGTATCATTACTTGCGTATGAATGCATGAGCTATATTTAAGTCCAGGAAACTCCTGGAAAAACAAACAGGAAAAGAACCATTAACACACCAAATGGATGAGTCTATAGAACTATCACTGCCATGATATTTTGCTCAACATATTTGCTTAACATCACAGAATGAGGTTCAGTTTAGGTGCATGACTGCACATGTGATTGCTCATTCAAATTGTGTTTAACTGCCTAATATGCTCTTCATAAAACCACAAAGCCTAATGCCAAAAGCATAACTATGCAAATATTTTAATTTCTTGATGGACTCGAACATATTTCCACAGGGCACATTGCTAGGCACGTTTGAGATTCTTCCACCAGGGATAAGTTGGCCTCCATCAAAGAGTATACTGCTCCGTCGTCCCCAAACCCACACAAACCCACGCAGGCTCCATCACATCAGTCAGTATCAGCAGTCAGATATAGATAGCAAGCTGCCCATCGTAGCGTTCATCCAGGTGCCATGCTTCCGCATTAGCAGCTCTGAGGCCCTGTGAAGCCTCTGTCCCCTTACACCTCTCAGGCGTTTAGAGAAGGCCTAGCAGCCAGCTAATGAGAGGAGCTGGCAGAGGCATACGGCTCGGTTTGACACCTGCCTCACCGCACACATCTAAGAATCCATCTCCCACACATTATTTATTTATTTTGATAGTTATAATACTGCCAACTGCCTCTGTGCACTGTCACAGTCATGTGGAAAGAATACTGATGTCTGTGGTGGTTTGATGGTCATTCTCTGTGCATGTTACAGTGTGTGTGTGGGTTGCATATCACTGCAAAAACTCATGCAGTCAACATTCAGTTCCTAACTGGTAAGAGTGTTGTCAGTGTGGGACACTGTGTATAGTGAGATGCAGATATGTGTCTATCTGAGTTGAATGTTTACCTACCTTTGAGGTCCTAAAGCTTGCCTTGATATGGGTCCTCAGAAGATTAGCACAGCAACAGCTGCTGCCTATTAATGTAACAAACAACATAATGGCACTAGTATTATCTGTAATTGTGGTATGAAATAGTATGGTCATTTGTATGGTTGTTCTGTTCTGTACTGTACTGTACTGTATGTGGGTAGCAAGATGGTTGAGACAAAACATATAATGATACTGTTTCTTCACATCTTCTCCGGTCTACAGTCTATACGACTGGTGCTTAATCCACTTTACAGTCCATAATGGTTCTCAGTTACATACTGTATGTAAAATCCCATTGAAGATGAATTAAATCACAACGCAAACTAGTGGATGAACTCCCCCATAACACGTTTTATGTATTTGCATTTTACAGTGGAGTTTAATCAATACCCATTACCCAAATGGCTCAATTGCTTATTGCACTTCCATGTTGCTGTCAGAAAGATTTTTTTTATCCTCTTTCCCCCAAGCGTGAAGCATCCCATCTCCCCAGCTCCCCCTCCCTCACCCTCAGATGAGCATGATCTAAAGCCTGTCTGGGGCGCCAAGAGAGTGCATGTGCTGTGTGCTAATTCCCAGTCGACAAAGCTCCTCTTCAAATGTATGAACTCATCAGGGAGCGAAAGGCAAAAGTAGTCCCCTTCTCCTTTTCAATTCCAGCCTAATGAAAAAAATGTACAACTGGAAATGGAGGCTATGTGTTGGAGGAGGGAGAAGCAGCTAATGGGACTGAATCGTGGCGGTGGTGAGGGAGAGGAGGATAGCTCAAAGGGGTAGTCCAACACTCTGCATTTAAAAGGCAAGAAAATGCTATGAGGATCGCCTAGAGGGAAGCCAATCAGGAGTGGAGTCCATGTACATTCATGATTTTTGTTGATAGTTTGAGCTGTGGATCAACTACAACTCTGAAGATATGCAAAAATGTAGTGGCGTTAGGGTTTTTCCTCTGGAAAAAGACGATGTACATTTACATTTTACATTTACGGCATTTAGCACACGCCTTTATCCAAAGTGACTTACAACAAATACATTTGTTTAAGTAAGTGAATCATCTAAGCATCAGTCATCATATGATGAAGTATAGGGGGGGCCATAGGCACGATCAATGCTAGAAGAAGGAAAAATTACTTATTAATTAATTATTTTTTAACAGGAGAGAAACTTGTACAGGGGGGTAGTGGGGGTGAAGTGGTCTTTAGGAGGGACGGTTAAGATATAGCCTGAAGAGATGGGTCTTCAATCTATGGCGGAAGATTGGTAGTGACTCTGCAGTCATGACAGCAGTAGGAAGCTCGTTCCACCAGCGGGGCGCCAGGACAGTGAAAAGTCGTGACCGAGTAGTGCGGCTGCTGCATCCACGTAGAGGCGGCGGTGCCAGGCGGACAGCCAAGGTGGAAGAGCGGAGTGATTTGTGTTGGCCTATAGGATGATGGGAAACTAATGTGAATTGTATATTTTACAGTAATTCTTATTCTATGATGTTGTGTTTAACTTTGTTTTTCCTTGAAGGTTGCTTTAATCCGTTGAATATGCATTTGTTGAGCAAACAGCAAACTCTGACTTAATCCTGGCGTTTTATTCTCAACAGACTTTCAATTAGACAAACTTAAATATTATTCCACTGTGGTTGTCACATAAGCCCTGTTTGATGATTTAGAGAAAGAACTCTACGATTATGTGATTACAAGTTTTAAGAATACATCACAGCTGGATTAACTGGATCTACATTATATTGGCAAAGACTCGCGGAATGAGAGATTTTTAGTGACACTTTGTCATTGACTGCATAGATAATGAACAGTATGTGGCTAGTATCACTGATGATCCAGCCTGAGTCAGTTTCTCCTTATCTTATCACTGGGCTTCACGTTATTATATATATACTGATTAATTCAGTCAAGAGAAAGTTAGACTACTTTTGATTCAAGGAGGCGATTGACAGACAAATTATACTGACATTTTCTGCAAATACACCTCTCCACACACACACTTCTGTTAGGAGAGGCACCATTGATTCAGACAGAGATAAGGTGCCTGGCAAAATGGGGATGGGGGGGGGGGGGGGTTGGGGGGGTGAGGGTGGATAATTTGTTATTCAAAGGTTTTAAGTGTCGCTGCTGTCAGCTTGGCAATACACCTGTTTGGCGGAGATAAAATCATATCTCATGACAGGTGCCCTTTAATCTACAGCAAACAGCACACTGCAAAACCCTGGTTGCATCACCAGCCTCTCAGTGATGGCTTCTTCTGGGATAGTACAGTACCTCTTGTTTAAAGAATGTCTCAGTCTGGCATATGCAAGGCATCATAAAAAAAAATATATATCACCTTTGAAATAGTGTAGTTGTGACATTTAATTTACATTTACAGTTTCAGCCTTTGGATTTAATAGTGACGTTATTATTCTTAGCTGAGAAAGCATTTGTTATTCAAAGGGAAGATTCAGAGTTGCAATAGAAAATGATTTGAAAGCCCTTCAGGAGGGCTCGGCATTCAGCACCGGAGGTTTCTGCCATCTAAATTACGAGGTACTCCTCTTTTCCCAGAGCACAATGAAACATTTGTAACCTACCCCTCTCCATCATTAGCCCTCCAAAAGGCAATTACCTGAGGAAGCAACAATGCAGAGGAAACAAAAACATGCTTGGCGTTTATGAATCATTGCTTCCCTCAGGAAATCTCCACAGCCCTTTTATGTTTCAAATATCACATATATTAAGTCATTTATTTGCCTAACAAAGCAGTGTATTTCCATATCACATGGCCTGAGGTCAGACACGGTATTAGAGTGAGTGTCAACAATGAGAGTTCTGTTTCAGGGCATTCCTTACACATCAGACATACCTTGTTTTCCAATCTTAAAAGCTTAAAGGGTCACCACCGCAATTAACACGTCAGTATTTTCTGACTGACAGAGGATCTCAGTTAGATTAAAAGTCTGAAAGATGATACAGTATCTGAGGAAAGTGCTTGATAATTGCAATATGTACTATATGCAGTGCATTGCATGGCTAGCAGGCATTTTCTACTAGCAATTGCTGTACTCTTACCAGATTTTTACATCATGTAATCAGTCAAACAGGCATGTTTGCGTGACTACAGTATGACTGTAATCGAAACACCACTCTAAATCATATGAGGAAAAAATATCACTCTTAAACCAATTCACAATGGAGCACCAATTCACACGGGAAACTCCCAGGTCTAGTTCGGTGTGAATATGTCTACCCAGCAATGTTAAGACCTGGGTACTGTATTAACCCACTCTGCACCGAGAAAAAAACATGCGTAATTCCGAGGTTGGTGTAAATGGGGGCAGACAAGGCCCTGGGTGATGCATGGTTTGCTCAGTATAGACACACTGTACAATGAAACACTGGAAATTAGTTTCGAGGCAAATATCACGTACACGGTTCGAGTTTATACTCTCCCCATGATTGTTGTCATCCACATTTTGGCTAACGTCTTTTGTTTCAGTTATTCGCGTATCCTCCCCTGTTGTTAACATGCGCGTATCGCAAACGTCGTTGCTAAAAAAAAATCTTCTGTGTGAACCGCACCAACCCGGTCATGGGTTACACAATCGGTGTGAATGAGTAACAAATAAAACCCCACTAATCCGAACCTGGGTTATTTGGCCTGAATGCGGAGTGGATACCTGTTGTGTGACGGGTAGTGAGGCACAGCACCACAGTAGAAATCATTACATATTATTGACTTGTTGTTGCTGCTGTTGTTGAGGTGGAGCAAGATCCCAAAACATTTCACTTTGTCAATTACAACTGTGTGCAATATAAGTGACAAATAAATATCTCTTTCTGAATTAATCCCCAATGGCAATTATTTTACATTCACTGAACAGTTTGTTGTTGATATATGGCAATGCCAACAGTCTAGTCAAAGTGGTGCTAAGGTGACGTTTAAAAAACAAATAATAATACGTACAGCATTGAAATGCGTGGCAATAGACACACTTTTACCAAGTTTCTGTTGTCTGGCAGCTTTTGAGAAATGAGTAATTGCTTTTCCAACCAGCAGATGTGGTGTACTCCATGTCTCCAAAAAAGAAATGAGAAATGTAATGTCAGTGCTTTCAAGTTGCACACAGTGACTGAAAATTAGCACCAAGGCGTCCAAGATGCCTATCATTTAATTTATCTTTTTCAGTGTTGAATATTCCAGTAGGAATCAATAATTATATACAATCCACAATTTTCTATGTTAGTGTGCAAGATGGCCTTATTTCAGCAGGATTTGATAACAGAGCCGAAAGACATAGGAATTGAGAATTCATTCGGCACCCTTTTAAGTTACAGAGAAATGGAAACTCTGACATCAACCACATGTGAACCCCATTCTCTTTCACTGTGTGGGTTATTTCAATATATTTGCTAAGAGGAAGCTCGATTGCTGTGTGAGGTTTTATTAATTTAGTGATATGATGGAAATGATTACACCCCAATTTCAAATATTCCTCCCTGCAGGGTATGTTAAGAGAGAATCTCGAGAGTAAAAAAGAAGAAAGAAAAAAAAGAAGAAAAAAAAAGAAAAACATAATTACAGCTGTCAAAGGCTGGCTTTAAATGTGTATTGATTTCTTCTATGCATATCTAATTTATCTTTCTTTTTGAATCTGAGTGCAACTGATCTCCAGTGGTTTTCCCTGCCTCTTGTTATCAAAGAAAAGTTCTGATTCTGATATGAAAAAGTATATTCTCTCCTCCTGCATCGACAGATGAAACATCTACCATGCGTATCATTCATCAGCTGTATAACGCATATTGGATACCGTGGTACCTTGTGATGACGTCTGAGTGATGAGTTACTGTACATGGTAAATATAAAAAATAAATTAATTAAAAAAAAGCATTGTGACTGCCAATGGCCCCTGGTCTGAGCATAGATTACTTTTTCTTATGATGACTGATGGATAGACCATTCACTTACTGAAACAAATGTATTTGTTATAAGTCGCTTTGGATAAAGACGTCTGCTAAATACCATAAATGTAAAATGTAAATGTACATCGTCTTTTTCCGGAGGATGGGCTGGTACCAGCTTCCATGGGATACATGTTGCAGCACTCAGAAATACTGTGCTATAACTGCAGTTATCAGTTAAGCCTATATTGATCAACTCCTCAAGGAAATAACATCTGTGGAAAGATCGGTAGAACACATGAAAAGCATGTGTTAAACTCTTGGACTTGACCTCACTGGTAAAGCCAGCGTTCTCTTCTCTTCCACATTTCTGTTGAAACCCTAACCTGAACACAAGAGAGGCATGCTGTACGTGTCCTCGCACCATTCCATGTCAACACATATAGTACTGTAGGTACTGTTGGTCAGTGAAGAGTGAGTGAAGAGTCATGTTCTGTATAGAATGGATCCTTTTTATGTCCCCGAAGGACAACGAACAAAGGACTTTCAGATTGATTTGACCTCACGATAGAACCGGTTGAACTTCAATCATGTACATCTTTGTGTATTGATGTCAATGCAGTCTGGGTTCCATGAATTTATTTAATTGTAAAAAAAAAAAAAAAAATATATATATATATATATATATATATATATAAAAACAAGGAATCGATATATAGAAGAAAAAACAGAGGAATCACAGGAAGTGCGGCATAGCCTTACAAACACAGAGCCTGCTGTAAGAACCTGTTAGCAGAATACCAGGGGATCCAGTCACTGAAGTCAAGAGCAGGCCCCTGTCGATATGGCATTAGTTTATTGCCCCCTACCGATAGAGGGCAGTGAGAAGGCAGTTAATGGCACAGATAGATTGAGGTGAGTGCACCCATTCAAGCACTGCTGAATCTTTGACCACATCAGTATTGATTTTGTCACCAGATAGTGGTTGCCAAGACAGCTGATAGATTGTGAAGGATACACTTCATTAACTCTGACTGTCTACTCCACCATCTACCTCCTAAATCTCTCTGCCTTTTTCTGAAGCCCTGTCAGTGCATGCACTGCTATTCGAGAACCGGACCTTGCTAAATTCTCTCTTTTTCTTTCTCTCGGTAAAAGATGAAGAGATAAGTGATGGTAATGGATGGGAATGAGTGGAGAAAAAAGATTAAAGAGCCCCGTTTGTGAATGAGAGTGGTTAGGCCATGGCTCACTCAGTGTAGAGCGTACCGTTGAGTTCGCAAATCCACCACACACACACACACACGCGCACACACGCGCACACACATCATCTTGCATAAACCTGACAAGCTCGCCATACATGGCCAGTCAGGTATGAAACAGACCAACTAGAGCACATTGTCCCTGTTCAAAGATTTGGACTACACACCCTTTCTCCCTCCCTGTTCCATGACATGATCGGCGAAGTGATGTGGTGGAACACCCTGATCAATGAGAAAAGAATGAAGCATTTCAAAAAGTACCAGTAAGACGTCATCACAACAGTGACGACGTCGGTGGATCACACAATACTGTACTCTATATACATAGACTGATTTACATTGTTTTTATATTGATAATTCAATACGCTGTTGGTATTAGTTGAGCATATAGATACTAGGGTTTGCTCCAGGTCCTCTGAGTGAACTTTGAATTACTCTATCATCATCATCATCATCATCATCATCATCATCATCATCATCATCATCATCATCATCATCATCTTCTTCTTCTACTTCCTTCATCATCCTGGTATATATCACCTGGTATTTTCACCCTCATATCTGGAATTGTTTATCAATGTTGGTGATTGCACCATAGTATAATGTGGTGTACTAGCTTGTGTTCAAAGGAAAGGCAACTCATTAAGAGGACTCTGTAATGTCTTCAACAAAACCCCCTACTGTACCGTATGCAAAACATGAAAAAAGTCACTGTGATTAAACAGCAGATTTTAATAGGTCAGAGAACACTCAGAGGCATGTTCGTGACATAATATCTGGAAGATGAAGAGCAAATGAAATTAGCCAAACAGGCAACATTGTTTTCTTGAGATCTGCATTGGTTCCATTAAACTCATTATGACTTCATTCTCCAGTCACAGTCAAATACCAATAAATAATCTCGTTCCCCCGATACATCAACCATCAGGATGGCTTTGGATGTGCACTTACCCTCATCTACAGTATCTACTGTACCAGTCAGTAGTAGCCAAAAGCTGAAACAAAAAAAACAAAAACACAATACACTACAGTCAATGTGTTTCCTTTGAGTGCTGTGAGCCCATTTGCTCAACAACATTGAAACAGTGTTGGTGCGGTGGGGAAGCTGTTGTTCCTGTTGCACTTAGGGCCCTCCCTGCGAGTGCGCTTCTGTCGTTAAATAATAGAGTACAGGAAAAGGTTAATGCAAACTGCCAAGCTGAACAGCCTCGTGTGTGTCACAAACCCTGGCTCACCTCCACATCTCCTATGCAAATGCCAGCGGCTCCTGCGTTCCACTCAGATAGCTCGGTGATTCATGCCCAGAGCACCTTGAAGGAGTTAAATATCACAACATACGTGTTTTTTTGTTCTATGGTTCCGGAGAGTATCTAGATCTCAACCTTATGCATTGCGTTTATCCTGGGTAATGCTCCGGTGGCTCCTTGGTGAGTTGGCTATCTTTGGCAGGTCAATGAATGTGTGTGTGTGTGTGTGTGTGTGTGTGTGTGTGTGTGTGTGTGTGTGTGTGTGTGTGAGAGAGTGAGTGAGTGAGTGAGTGAGTGAGTGAGTGAGTGAGAGTGAGTGAGTGAGTGAGTGAGTGAGTGAGTGAGTGAGTGAGTGAGTGAGTGTGTGTGTGTGTGTGTGTGTGTGTGTGTGTGTGTGTGTGTGTGTGTGTGTGTGTGTGTGTGTGTGTGTGTGTGGAGGATCCTCCTTGAAACTGCATTTGTGTGACTACTCTTTAAACTCCCTGTACTTATCAACCCGTGTTCATTCTATCTGTCGATATACTGTATGCCTCTTTACTGAAGTGGGAGGCACTTAGAACACCTTAGGCACCTACTGTAGGAATACACTTACTCTCAACGCTCAAACACAAAATCATCCAAAAGGTCGCACTCTGCTATCACAGGGGCTACTCAACACACTAATGTGGTCAGAGATGTCAGCGACTCTTCAGAACGAACGGGGTGAAACACCATTACAAGCACAATTGACAGCAAAGCTCCACTTTATCCAGTAAGTGTGGCTGATTCCTGAATGTTGTCTGAATAAAAGAAAAATAAACAGACTCATTAAATGCTAATTGGGTTAATATCCACACGAAGTCATTCCCTCAATGCTTTTTAATTACATGTTGGAAGTCAGCCTAGACTAAGATGTCGGCTTAATGCTCTCTGGAATGCTCGGGAAAAAATACGTTGATGACAGTGGAGCTTACATTATGGTTGCATTGGTAACCATTTTGTTCTATGCCGACAAATCAACACTTCCTACTGTCCTCTCCTCATTCTAATTCTAATGGAATTAGAATTAACATCATCTGTACCCTCCAAGTCATTTCTCAACAACACCATTGGTAGTTAGCATAGCCACAATAAACACACCCAGTAATGGTCTCTAAAATGTCCTACACAATGTCTTAACCCATCCCCACATTGTTCAAAGTTAGGGTACAAGTGCATTGATAAGCAAAGCATTCTCTCCATATGGTAATAGTAAAAAAGAGTAATTTGGAGGGTAAAAAAGATTGCGATGGTCCGTTGCAGTGCACTTGACTCCATTAACCAGCCTCACTAATGTAAGCTCTTTAAGCCTGAGGCACTATACTCCCACCTTCTCTGCTGTGTGCAGTTTGGATCCTTGTTTTCCCTCTAACAGATTTCCCTCTTTGCATACAGAAACAACCGTGCCTGCACACATTGAAAACACATATTATCACACACTTTGTCCACATGCACACGCACACACACGGGCACACGCACACACACACACACACACACACGCACACACACGGGCACACGCACACACACACACACACGCATGCACACACACACACATTGAAAACACATATTATCACACACACGCACACACACACACAAATCCATTCACTCACAGTTTGTTTTCATCACTCTGTAATGTAGTGGGCATGGATTGATGAGAACCTATGGGAGCCGCTTTGCATGAAAAGACCGGGCGGTGATTGACTTGTTTGAGTGCTTTGACAGCCTCTCGTTACGGCCACCATCTCCATCTCCATCAACGTGTCCTTTCCCGATGAAGACAGCAACACTGGAAACCCCGTCAATAGCCTCGCCTTGGACGTTCGATACAAAAGCTCTCTTCATAGAAATACGCTGATGGATAAGGGCCTTTCAGTGCAGTGCGTAGGCCATGAAAAGGGCAGGAAGACCTTTTATGTCCTTGCCCACTGTGATGTACAGTAAGGGTGTGTGGAACATTGCTAACATTGTCAACAATAGGCTGTCCTCTGAGGCGGCTCCTTCACAGGTCATCTTGGCTCCTTCACAGGTCATCTTGCCTCCTTCACAGGTCATCTTGCCTCCTTCACAGGTCATCTTGCGTCGGTTTGCAGAGGAGGGGCTGTGGAAGCGTTCGCCGGGCTCCCTCTCCTCCCCTCTCTTGTTCCTCTCCTTGTGTTTGTTCTGACGCCGTTGACATCTCACTGGGATTCAGCGGAGAACGCCCGCCGCCAGCACCCACATGACCACGGTCGTCAAAGCAA
Source organism: Argentina silus (assembly GCF_951799395.1). Classification (NCBI taxonomy): domain Eukaryota; kingdom Metazoa; phylum Chordata; class Actinopteri; order Argentiniformes; family Argentinidae; genus Argentina; species Argentina silus. The sequence continues at coordinate 2,472,816 of NC_139660.1, read as the reverse complement.
CACAAAACATCAACCCAATAAACGTTAATCTGCCCGTAATAGTATCTCCTGCTTTGTTGTTATTTATTTGGGATTAAATGACTCCATCATGTACAGTACACACAGGTAAATGATGTGTACGCATGGATAGAGCACAGCAGGTGCAGTATGAGTAACGGAACATCCTTGGTTATATATGCACGACAGGTTGATGATGAATTGAAAGGAATTCATCTACCATGTTAATATTTCATCCTTTAATTATATGTGACGTGTATCCATCCATCATATGGCCATGGGGAGATGGATGGATAACGGTTTATTGATGAGGACGTAGTTATTTTGATTGCTTTGACATTTCATTCAAGTTTGGTGGCAGAGCCGGTAGAGTCCTTTATCTACATGCCTAGTATGTAGGCCTCATCCTCAGCCGTGATGGAGATCTTTAAACCAACATTCAGACCCAAAATATTTGATTTAAAAAACGGTTTTAAAAACCTACAGTACCATGATACTGCTGGATGAGATTTGAGAGTGTAAGCATTTGGCTCAGTATTAATATTAACAGGAACCCCCCCCCCCCCCCCCCCCCCCCCCCCCGCCCAGTAATGCTGTGCTATACAGCTGTTGAATGCAGTAGTTCCCATCACCATTCACTCCAGCTCTTAGAAACTAAAAGCATCCTCTTATCGTAAATAGAGAATCTATTACTAGCAAATCCATTAGAATGGGAGAGCTCTCGACATGGCCAAAAACTGATGAGCTTGCCAAAAACTGAGAGGGCTGCAAATGAAGGGAAAAAGCCTGAGGAAATGTGTCTGTGCTGAGAGACATCTTATGGTAAATTAAAAAGGTGATTCCTTTTCAAAACAGAGAGCTTGATCCTCTTTTTTTATTCAGTATTTTCTCTTTCAAGTGGCCCCATGTCTTATTGACACCAGAGGGCATGCATATGCAGATCGGGTTATTTTTGGAGGGGGCACCAAAACACCAATACACACAAACGCACATGCACACATTCCTACACGCCCGTGCATGTGCATGCACACACACAGACACACACTGTACACGCACAACACAGCCCATCAAACTCATGTTATTTCTCCTCTCCTCTGGGGCACATTCGGCTGATCATACAGAAGATAGTCATCCAGCAGAGAATAATGAGAAAAATCACCTCACTGATTCCATATCCATGTCGCTGGAATAACGGCACTTCACTGGCCGTGACTGACGTTCTTCATAGCTGTTTTCATCTCGTGACACATACAGTAACTGCTCTGTGTTTGTTCTTTAGACCACAGTGTAAAATGATAGGTGTCCAACAGCGTTGTGAGGTTTCGGTTTCCTCGGTGTTCGATACTGTACTGTAGCAACACCGTTTTCATGAGAATGTGTGTCTCTCCATTTAGAGTCGCTATGCAATCATTTCTAGTGGCCCAGAGACGAGGTCGAGACCCTTTCAATGAAGGGATATTCAATAGAAGATCTACTGTACAAATCGTGACAGAGGGAGACGCTGAATCATACCATTTCAAGCATGACCTGCTGTTCTGATCATCGTTCATTCGTTTTATGTTCAACAGCATCAATAATTGACACAAAAGCATGATTTGACAGATGCACACAAAGCACTGCTGTTGTCCTCCTGCAGGGGATTCCTTAGGAGATCACCGGGCAGCCATGTTAGAACCATACATGTTCTGTTGCGGCCAGTGCTCGAATTAAGGGGGTAACTGGGGGTACGCCATACTCTTTTTTTTTGTTTTAAAGGGGAAGAAGTATACCCCCTTTTAGACTTACATTTTTTAAGAAAAAAGCAAACAAAACACAAATTAATATGAGCTGATTATCAAAAAATGTAATCAGCAAATCGCTAATTTCTGTCATGACAGTGAGTTTGAGCAGAAGGAGGGGCAGCGCAAGACCCCCATGTTCACTTCTGCAGACTCGTTGAAAGGTTCAGTGTTCAGGTGATTGCTTTGAGCAAGGCACTGCGCAGATCTTGATCACATGTCACATAAAGTCACATATGGCAACAGATTATTTGTAGATTGCGGATTCTACGCAGCGCCTTTCTCAGAACGAGTTGCATGGGGAAGGAGGCCGCATCTGAATGCTCATGGATTTGATGTGTGTGTCTGTGTGTCTTTCTGTTGGCAGATGTACAGTACCAGTCAAAAGTCTGGACTCACCTTGCCAAGAGTGTTCAAAGCTGTCATCAAAGCAAAAGGTGGCTACTTTGAATAATCTAAAATATAAAACATATTCTGGTTTGTTTAACACTTTTTTTGTTTACTACATAATTCCATATGTGTTCCTTCATAGTTTTGATGTCTTCAATATTAATCTACAATGTAGAAAATAATACAAAATAAAGAAAAACCATTGAATGAGAAGGTGTGTCCAAACTTTTGACTGGTACTGTATGTGTGGGAATTAATTTGTGTTGTCTGGGTATTACCTGTTACATGGCGAGCTATTAATACCTATTAACTTCGGAAGTCGCCATTAATGGTCTTGAAGTGTTTTTTTTCAGTAAGCCTTAACAACATGTTAACAGCAGAACAACTTGGGAGTTGCAAATTGTTGTAAGACGATTTTCTCCATGGGAATAATTTTGAGTTTCTGCACTTCAGTTGGTTGGAGTCATCAAGGAATATTTCCCCCCAAGTGTATTTATTATTTAGAAGTAATTTAAGTTATTTAACGAGTATCAAAGTTGAATAACAACTCTGGTTCACAGCCCTCCTATGTTTCTTGCGTTGGAAATCCCTAATTTCCGCAGGCTGCGGATGGGAATACATGCTGGGTGAACCCCTGGGCTCCTCCTGTCTCTGTGTGTTAACTTAGTGCATTATGTGGTGGTGTTTGATGCAGGGTTGGATCCCACATGCATCCGGCTTGGTCCTCGCTGTGTGTAGCCTATACAGCATGATTGTTGATAACCTCATAATACCCGGTGATAAATGACTGATGTCTTTATACGTTACTTTTCCCTTTTACCAGACCCTGACACCTGCAAATCACCACACCGTCCAGCCCCAAAACTGCCAGCAAAAAGACAATAAAGCGAAACGTTCCACCACCAACCAACATCTGCTACCCCTCTGGCCAAACCCTCAGTTGCCTCTACGCCATCACACCTAGGGTTTTTAATAGGGTTTTTAGGTGGTAAAATAAGGGATACATAAAACAAAAACAAATAATAATGGCTAGCCTCGAACCGAGTGAGTTGTCCTGTGTTTACTGGTATTTTATACATTTTCTCTCAATTCACTTTGCACAGCTTCTACTAATGTTTAATTATACTATACTTCTACTAATGTCTTAAATGTGTTAAATGTGCTACTTTACCCTCTCACCAACCCTGACACCTTCAAACCATCTACATCACCATCTAAATAATCCACAGAAGACAGCCAGCAAGAACAAGTTCCACCACCGACATATGCACAGTACCATCATTGCAGCTCCATAGAATGGTTGTAACCAGTCAAAAGAAGAAAATCTCCACATACACTTTGTGTCAGTGCCTAATTTCAGTTGTTGTTCTATTGTGCAAAGCTTCAATTTGTAATGTTGTTGTTTTTTCTTTTTTTACTGCAGGCATCGTAGGCACAGGGAGAATTCCCGGTGGGCAGGTCGAGCGGTGGGCCGGCGGCCAGTGAACAGGCCGGTCGATGGGTGGATCTGGAGCTGACCCCCCCTCGTGGTCCCTGGATCACTGCAGCTCTACCAGAGATCAATGTCATCACAACACAGCACCAGGGATGTCTCTCACCAGATGCAGAAAACCTTCCTGTCTCTCACTGTGTCCAGAAGCCATCAGCATATTTTTGCTTCCTTTTCATTGTGTCTTGGAGTTCTAAATGCTTATTTTCTGGATATGTAATAATTGTATTGCTCACGATCAAGACCAAATTCTTATGTTAGTGATCCATTCCTGATATATTTTGATTAATCGGTGGTATTTTCGACTTGTACTTTAACTAAGTGGACTTAACTAAGTAGCCTACCTATCTGGAAGGTTATATTGAAAACACAATCATTTCAGCAAATTGCAGTCTCTTAATTTCATAACAGTTTGATCATAGGATCAATGTTGTCGCAGCCATTTTCCGTACTAAAATGTGTCCCACTCAGTGCTCACCAGTTAACCATGTACAGTAAGTACAGTAATGTGTACCTCACCAGTTAACCATGTACAGTAAGTACAGTAATGTGTACCTCACCAGTTAACCATGTACAGTAAGTACAGTAATGTGTACCTCACCAGTTTACCATGTACAGTAAGTACAGTAATGTGTACCTCACCAGTTTACCATGTACAGTAAGTACAGTAGGCAATATTCCCTCACTGTGTGACTCATAGAAATTTACAATTTTCCAACCAACAAAAATGTAAATTGGAAACCATGTACATTACTTTATATACAGCGCCAGTTACATAGATATTTGATAGGGTCCATTATCTGCTACTTGGACTTTAACACAATCTTGGTTCAGAGCATGGCGCAAATTATTATCCTGCCCAGAGATTCAATCATAGCGCTTCAAGCTGTTTCCTTAATGCAGCATGTTTCATTGAGGCAATCGATGGACCAGGAAACAGATTCTAGTGCATTCTGACAATGAAGCAAAGTGTGTGATTGGGAGAGAGGGAGTGCATGTACATGTGTATGGTGATGTGCATAGAGTCAGTGCATTGTCTTTTAAGGTACAAGTGAGAAGCAGATGGTGCAGAGGGGCAGCCAGGGCTAGTTTTCGGAGTTAGAAGTTGTCTCAGAACCTGCCGGTCCAAGACTGAATGCTCTGCCCCGGTTAATTACAGGAGTTCTGAGCAATAGTCTAGATAACATACTCGATCAATCCTACACGCGCAAAATCTTGGTCAATATCTCTCTCCACTGATAATGAGGTTGGCCAAGTCTACAGTAAAATCCTATTCATCCACATGGTTTTAAATTGCTTATGTGCTGCATTTTCAGTTGGTGTTAGGTTGTGATTTTTCTATTTGGTAGTGCTTCATAGGTCATTGTGTTGAATCACAGATTACAGCCTTGTCTACCGAGGCTCAGATTACAGGAATTCGGTTCATCTTCTGTCCATGAATCCATCAGTATGTAGCTTGCTCGGGAATCCCTCTGTTCTCCTCCCCCTCAACGGATTAAAGGAATGTCTTCCTTTCACTCTTCCTCAAGTGCACAACTGATTAATCTTTTATGCAGATTATTTATTACTATGATCAGTTTCGCACAGCTTTTATGGGCTTTTAGGGCGCGGTGAATGCACTACTTTCTCCGATCCTTCTTATGATCTCACACTCTTGAACTTAGTCATCCCAGCAGTGGTCCACAGGCACGATGTGACACTTTATTATACTTTATGTAATTACATGTCATTATTGCTTCAGATTTGTGTTTTACTTTGCTTTACATTTGACCACGTTTTTATTTTTTTCAATTGTTTATAGTAGGCTATGTACAGTTACACCAATTATGTCCGTCAATATGTTACATTCCAGTTACATGTCAGCTCTTTAAAATACAACTTGTGGTATTCTAATGATTCTTAAGTCTTGACTAAACAACAATGGTATTGATCTAATTCAATGATTACACTGTTACACTGACATCTGTTACACTGTTACACTATTACACTGACATCTGTTACACTGTTACACTGTTACATTGTTAAACTGACATCGACAAATAGTGATAAGCATGTTCACTATCGTTTTCAGCACTCAAGTCTGACAGAGTTAGAAGAGGAACCTCTGTGGCTCAGTTGGTAGAGCATGGCGCTAACAACGCTAAGGTTATGGGTTTGATTCCCGCTGGGACCATATATATACTGAAAAATGTATGCAGTCACTGCAATGTAAGTCACTTTGGATAAAAGCGTCAGCTAAACGGCATATATTATTATTAACTCCAATTGTGATTCTCAAATGAATACTGAACTTTGTCCCTTCACTTCCATGTCCCTCTATTACAATGTCGACCACGGGTGATGCCTACTGAACCACTGTTCGTCACTGAGACGGGCAAACCCATGACCAGATCTGACCAGATGCAAGTTCGCTGCATGTCTCCGGCTCCGGTGCCAACATTGTGAACTGTCTCCTGAAAATACACACCCCACTCCTTCCGCCACGGCACTGCACCTCAGTGGCCTCCACGTCCAAGGTGTCGACAGCTACCATGATGACAATGGGACGACGCTTAACGTTACATCAGATTAAAGACGTCGTCAAAGCCCAAAAAGTGCTGAGTGCTATAGATGTATGAACTGGAGGTGAGTCTGCGAAGCTGTGCAGCGATGAACAGCTGCAACACACATCAGCAGGTCAGCTGGGCACTGATTTCACAGTATCACAGCAGAACGACCGTTCAGATCTTGATTATCATCCATGTTGGGTCGCAGACATGTTCTGTGAACTTGAAGCTAGCACAGAACCACAGAGGTGGTTTCATGATGTCCCTCGGTCAGTCCTGAAACGTCTAGGAAGCGGTGGTCGATTCGCTGTGCACATCATTCCATTTATTATACTTCTGCATTTATTAAGTTACTGTATGTTGCCTTTGCTTACGCTGCGTGGGCGCTGCCGAGCTCAGGGTAGAGAAGCAGACGAGCCAGTTCTAAAGGAATATGAAGTAAGTCTCTGCACTAACGGGTTGCTGTGCTTCATGAGAAATAGTTAACAGTCGGGTCACGTAACGCTGGAGTGACCTCCGTTTGATCCAGAATGCAAGGTTCACATCGCCTCTGCATCTCTTTCAGGTGCGGTGGGACTTCCCGGGTGATATCAGGCCGCGGCGTGCGTCACCACTGGACGCCAAGTCTGGTATTTCACACAATGCCAGAACGACCTCCGTCTGATCCAGAATGCAGGTTTTATTTGCAGTGGTGAGTTAGGTGCAGAGGGACACCGGGAGGTTCATCCCGGGTGGGGAACATCATACCGCTGGACACATAGTCTGCTATTTCACATAATGCTTGAATGACCTCCGTCATTACACATTACTGGCTGACGGATGGCTCTCCTGTGTTTGGGTCTGATAAGTTGTGGCCTCCCTGCCATATTATAAATGTGCATGTTGCGGTTGTTTAACTCCAGACAGGGAGCTCTTAATAGCTGAGCCTTTCAATTACGCCAAGCTTAAATGTATTACCATTTCCATGCAATAAACGGATAAACTTGACGAGAGTGTTCTGACTGAAAATGAACCTAGCGTTAGTTCAGGCAGGGCACTCGAGGTCAACGTCACAGCTCTGTCAGGTGACAGGGCAGCCGGTTCATGCAGATGCGAAAAAAAACAGATGCACAATTTAGTCACATGTTCAAGGGACTGGGGCTGATAAGTGGCCAAGTTAACACGCCTCCATAGTGTTCAACTGTTGTTATGTGGTTGGCCTCCATAGTGTTCAACTGTTGTTATGTGGTTGGCCTCCATGGTGTTCAACTGTTGTTATGTGGTTGGCCTCCATAGTGTTCAACTGTTGTTATGTGGTTGGCCTCCATGGTGTTCAACTGTTGTTATGTGGTTGGCCTCCATAGTGTTCAACTGTTGTTATGTGGTTGGCCTCCATGGTGTTCAACTGTTGTTATGTGGTTGGCCTCCATAGTGTTCAACTGTTGTTATGTGGTTGGCCTCCATGGTGTTCAACTGTTGTTATGTGGTTGGCCTCCATAGTGTTCAACTGTTGTTATGTGGTTGGCCTCCATGGTGTTCAACTGTTGTTATGTGGTTGGCCTCCATAGTGTTCAACTGTTGTTATGTGGTTGGCCTCCATGGTGTTCAACTGTTGTTATGTGGTTGGCCTCCATGGTGTTCAACTGTTGTTATGTGGTTGGCCTCCATGGTGTTCAACTGTTGTTATGTGGTTGGCCTCCATAGTGTTCAACTGTTGTTATGTGGTTGGACTACGAGGGTTTTGTGTGGTGATCCCACCCACCAGTCCCAGCCTCTACCGGCTAGGTCGCTCTGCCCTGTATGCCGCCGACCCACATAGCGTCTGATAAGTTATGGGCTCCCTGCTATATTGTATTATTGCATGTACCCTAACACTAACCCCAAGCAGAGGTCACTGAAGAGCGGGGCCGTCCAATTACACCAAGCTTCAATGTTTTACCACTTTCATGCAATAAACTTGACGTGACGTGTCCTGACTGACTTTAATTCAGGGCTAGGGGTTAAGGACAACATAAGAGGGTTTAAATCGACATATCTGTGGTTCGAAAGCGTACTTCACTCGTGCCTTCCAGCGTGATTGTGACACAAGAGCTGTTAGTGACTCTGCTGTGTATCCCTGGGACTGAGGCTGACAGCTGAGCCAGCCTAACAGGACTGCTCTTTCCCCGCACAGGCAGGCAGTGTGTCAGCCAGACTCACCCGACGCCCCGCCTGGCCCCTCCGATTCTAATGGAGCACGAGTGTTCTGTTTAAATCATCCAGGGGAAGCTTCCGGAAGCATCATCATCAGGCACGGAACACTCTACATTCTAGAACGGGGCCCCATCAAAGACAAGACACCTGATTCAATGGTGCAGGTGCACAATGCTTACGTGGGCTAAAAGGGGACAAGCAGTCCTTGGGCGTGGAGATGGTCACGTAGAGGCAGAGGATCATGCCCTTGGCTACCCTGTCACGCGTTATATCAGATCTGCTTTGGCGGCAGTTGGCCCGCTAGTTGTGCTGGCAGTTGGCTCCACAAGTTCACAGCGGTGGCCATCTTTGAGCTGAGAGAAAAGGAGTCTGGTGAGGCCTTCTCGTACTGAAAACGGGAGCTCTGCCATCCGAATTTTTCATGTCATGCCCGTGAAAAATCAAATAAGTTGAAGCCATCTGTGGCATCAACATTTCTGGCGCCCAACGGAGGGAGCCTCAAATAAAACGGTTAATGAAGATCACATCCATTGAAAATTGATGCCGTCTCCACTTTGAATTCCTTTTACATCTATGGTGATAATGTGCACAGATGTTTCACTTCTACACACAGAGGAACCATCTCAGTGTCACACAAGGTTGTTGAAACTTCTGTATGAGTTTTACCGGCACATTCTATTAACTACCCCTCTTTATCCCCCGTACCGTCTCCCTAACTCGGAACACAGTTGGATCCTGGGTAATAATGTGCCTGGCTATCACGTTCCACTAAGAGTTGCCATAGAAACACACTGCCAACACTACTGAGCGTGCAAATATGTCTGAAACTCCTCTGAAAAGGCCTAGGAGCCAACTCCTACAGCACCAGTTAGTCATCAGAACAGTGTTTCCATTACCTTCACTGCTCTGCCAAAATGTGTCTCTGCAGCAGCCCCAGGATGGTTGGACCTGCGTGTCGTAGTCCTTTAACAATGGCAACTGAAGAATAATGAGATTTCTCCCCTGGATAGGAATAGTTGTTCCATTGTCTGGACGGTTGTCAGTGTTTACAGAACAACAGGTTTGTTTAATGTATTCCTGTTATGTCTCTATCCTTTTCATCTAAATTATTTTTAATCATTTTCCTTTTTTTTTTATGAAAGAAACAAAGACACTTGGTGTTTACAGAGTGAACAATGACAATGTCAGGATCATTCCCACATCTTAAAATAGTGTAGAGGCTATTCAGAGGGACAGCTATTCACAAGGGATAAAAATGGTTGTTTTTTTAAATAAAATACTTGATAAAGAGTTTTCTCGCTCATTTGTTTTACTTGATATTCTGCTCAGGTAGTTCGGATGCATGTTGAACACAAAAGCAGAGACAGACCAACACACGCACGCGTGCATGCACTCACTCACTCACACACGCCCACACACACACACACACACACACACACACACACACAACCACATATTTGACTATGTTTCACAGGGGACCATTTTAACAGCATCTTGCTCCTGACAATGCAAAACACTTTTTGGGTAATTTATCCACACATACATATTCTTAACCTGCTTAAGGGAATTGGCACCGTGACTGACAGCTGAAAGGAGGAGCCTAAACAAGAGCTTTCAGATGTCCAGAAACACGCAGAACTGGATGAAGCAAACAGGCACCCAGAGACAACACTGTACGGTTACAATCTTACAGGCAAACAGGCACCCAGAGACAACACTGTACAGTTACAATCTTACAGACAAACAGGCACCCAGAGACAACACTGTACAGTTACAATCTTACAGACAAACAGGCACCCAGAGACAACACTGTAGGGTTCCAATCTTACAGGCAAACAGGCACCCAGAGACAACACTGTAGGGTTACAATCTTACAGGCAAACAGGCACCCAGAGATAACACTGTAGGGTTACAATCTTACAGGCAAACAGGCACCCAGAGACAACACTGTAGGGTTACAATCTTCTCGGCAGGTCAGGCAGTCAGTTCACTACAGGGAAGAGAGGGTCTGATGGAGGGGGAGAGAGGAGAAGCATACCACAGACAGCACAACGTTAACCTCACCGTTTCACGCTGAACAAAGCGCGCTCAGTCAGGACTCTTACGTCCGGTTTAATCATGTTTAATGAAAACGGTGAGACATAAGCTCGGTGTAATTGAATCGCTCCGCTCTGTATAGCTCCCTGCCTGAAATTAAACATCGTAAAATACAGAATGTAACATAGGCAGGGAGCCCATACTATCAAACCCCAGCAAAAGACAACCATCAGAACAGCAGCTATGTGATCTATGTGTATCAGGAAAACCCTCCCGGTGTCCCCCTGCACCTTCTTCAGTGCAGGGATGAATGACTTGCATCCTGGATCAGACGGGGGTCATTCAGGCGTTATGTGAATGTAAGACTATGTGTCCGCGGTAATTGCCCCAGTACCTGCTTTTTAACAGGGTGACCCTCCTGGTGTCCCCCTGTATGTTCTTCAGTGCAGAGACGGATGACTTGCATCGTGGATGAGACGGGGGTCATTGTAGCGTTATGTGACCTGAACTATTCACGATTACCCATGTATCACAGTGAGCGCTCCGTTGTCCTTCTCATCTGTATCACAGGGCCGGGTCTTCGAAGGACGACACCATCCAACACAATAGTCAATAGTTAACAAATGTACCGTAAGCTAGACGTTGATCCATACATTTAACACGACACACTGTTGTCTTTGTTAAACAGAGGGAGGCTTTTCTCTACCTTCTGTGACCAAAGGGAAATAATCTGGGCTACCAATAGCTACAGTACTATCGTACTAACTCGTACAGTAGCGGAAACACTGTTGAACCATGGTGGAGACTTGCGTACTTCCCTCTTGCCCCTGAGACATGTGATGATGTTTTGCATACGTGTTAATCAGCTGCGGGTCACCTGATGGACAGCTGCACCGTTCGACTTA
>NC_139660.1:2436502-2456502 GCF_951799395.1 Argentina silus | reverse complement strand
GTATGTATGTATGTATGTATGTATGTATGTATGTATGTATGTATGTATGTATGTATGTGTGTATGTATGTATGTATGTATTATTATTATTATTATTATTATTATTATTATTATTATTATTACTATTATTATTACTATTATTATTACTACTACTTCCAGGCAACATATTTGAGGTGTTAGCCAATCCAGAAGCTAACTAGCATGACACATGAACATTTCCATAAAATAGAGCTGGCTCCCAACTATCAAATTGCTCATGTCTCGACCTTGAAAATTATAGCTGCTTCGTCGCTAAGGGCCAATTCTGGTCTGAACACACAACTAGAAGGCTATCAGTTGAGAAACTGTTGAGAAGCTGTTGAGAAGCCCTACATTGTACTGTACAGTGTATTATTATCAATCAAACGTGTGTAGGCTACAGTATCCTTGAACACTTTTCTCCTGAGGTAAAGTATTACATTTATTTCTACAAAACCATCTGTTGTTCCTATGTTACAGCACTGTCAGCAATCAAGTAAATGTGACCAAATTGACCATTAAAGATAAGTCACATTACGATCAAATAATTTGCACTGCTACAGCACTCCTGTGTGAATACAGTAATGAGAAACCGTTTGTATTCAGAAAAGCTTGTTCAGTTAAAAAAGGCATCCTGCTAAAAAAAAAAACATTGAAGCAGCTGATTCTGCATAAACTAAGTGGGCACCTAGTGAACTAACTAGGAGTCGGGGGTACGCACTACGTTTCCTTCAAAACAAAAGCGTCTGAGTCAATAATTTGCCTCCACACACAACACGCATCCACACAATAACCTCAGAAAAGGTTGTCATCCCTGGCGAATACATGCTCCTCTGTTCTGTAGCCCCCACTCGTCAAAGCAGAACACATTCACAAACACCCAGACTTCATCCGCCTCCCAAACAAACAGAAAGGCTGGGTAGCGAGCCCGGTAACCAGGCTTGACAGATATTCCTCTGTGGCCAGGCAGAGTGTGGGCACCGCGCTGGCAGCACCTGCAGAGGGCCTGTTACGTCACAACATGTCACCTGCAATAATGTTCACCTGCTAAAAAGACTATGTGTGGGGAGAGGTGTGTGTGTGTGTGTGTTTACAGTATAGGGGTGTCATGATGTATGTTTGCATGTGTGTGCGTGTGTGCGAGTACGGGTGAGAGTGTATGTGTGTGTGTGTGTGTGTGTGTGTGTGTGTGTGTGCGTGTGCGTGTGTGCAGGAGGGGGTTGTCTCAGCAGAGTTAGAGAAGTGTATAACGAGATTATCACTCCCACAATGCATTTTTAACCATAGGAAATCGCTTTAAAAGACTGTGGCCTCCAGAGTCTTTTTGGGCGATTTCCTATGGTTAAAACATGTGAGTCAGTCTTTCTTTCTCTCTCAGAAATTAGCAGTGTGCCAATGATGCATACTATTCACTACATATATTCTATTATCTACAGTAGAGTGTCATTATGTAACTTACAGTATTATGTAATCAGTATTATACATTAAATTCACTTTGTACACACACACATAGTCAAGGACACCCTTAAAGCTCTGGAGATCCTCTCTAAAACAATCAGAATTCACCTCTGCAGCACTGCCTGACTGTTGGGACGGACAGAAAATCGAATCCAAAATTCATCACGTCGAGCCAAGAGGGAGGGGCTTTACAAGGAGAGGACAGTAGAACCAAACTGCCACATTACTGCCTCTCATCAGGAGCTCATCACTGGGACCTGATTGCTGTTGACAGGGCAGCCCTGGAATGAAGAGGAACCTCACCGTTCTCAGTGCCCTATCTCTCTACACAGATGTAGATGGCTGTGGCTGTCTCCAGGGAGCAGGGGTGGCACAGCATGGATATGAGGGAGAGGGCCCATAATAAAGATGCATCACTGCAGTTTGTCTTCAAGGCACAACTTGTCTCAGGAGGGGGAGAGAGAGAGGGAGAGAGAGAAGGAGGGAGAGAGAGAGGGAGATAATTCTAACCATGTTGGACCACTTGCAGATGTTAGATGTACCCAGTAGCAGAGGAACAGCTTTTCAATAGACCTTGCCCCGCGTGCAGCCCCGTCAGCACCTCCACTGCCCGACTGCGATATGATTTTTCTATGTAGATGTTTCCCGAGAAGGGGACGCTTTGGAACCCAGTGGTTAAATTTGAACACGTTAAGTTGATTTGACAACATTGGTGATAAAAATCCACTTTTGACAGGCCATTCGATTTTGCACAGTATTCAGCTTGTCACAGGACCTATGATTTGGCAAGCCTATGAGGTTATGGACAAATGTGCACAACATTTTGCATGGAGTTTCTTCTATACGGAAAAGTTCACGGTGTATTAATGGTGTATTCATTCTAATAAGGCCACTTATTTAATCTGTCTACAGTACTGCATGTACTGTACAGTCAAATTGCTGCAGAAAGACGCAGGAAAGGTTTACAGTACAAAGATAATCAGGTATCATGACACAGGAGATAAAATTATGAACTGATCAACGCAACAAACCATAATGAGAGATAATCTTTCAAATGATTAATTATTTGTTGTTGTTTAGCTAGAGAAAACACTTTGGCAGATGACTTGATCTCCGATGAGCATGTCAACAAATACGCTGGCTTCGTTGCAGAGACAGATTTCAAACAAAAGGCTTTCAAAAGCCAAACACACAGACTCGACAAGGCCTGGTTAAACAAAAGTGCTGTGTCATGGCTGCCTCTCCTGCATAATGGAACCACTCTGCCACAATCCTCCTCTCTGTGGTCATTTCCAAGACAGAGTTTAAGTAGTTTCACAGGGGCAATAACTCCTCTGAATATCCAAACAATACACTGAAAGTGGAATATGGACTGCAATATGACTTCTAGACACCCAACTATCTGTATGCCTTTTAAATGCACCCTAATGTATTTTTTTTTGTTACTATTTTTCCAAAATAACAATCTCAAAGGGGAGTCATGAAGATTTCTACTGATGCCAGTGTGTGAAACAACTCATTAGTTGGCTTGCTTCAGGAAGTCCAACTATTGTTCTTGCTCATAGTGTTTAGTGGGCTTGCCTTAGTAAGTCCAACTATTGTTCTTGCTCATAGTGTTTAGTGGGCTTGCCTTAGTAAGTCCAACTATTGTTCTTGCTCATAGTGTTTAGTGGGCTTGCCTTAGTAAGTCCAAGTATTGTTCTTGCTCATACTTCTTCTTATTATTATTCCAATTCTTCTGGATTTTCTCATTGCTACTCTTCTTACAATTGTAAGCTATTCACACCAATTCAGCTTTAGAACCTGCAGAGACTGACTTGACTTGCCTGAATTCGGACTTTTCAAACTCATTATAGTTTTTAAACTATACAAAATTGAAAGTGCACATTTTAACATGGGTGTCTATGAAAACCAAAACGCTGCTCTGAAACCTTTCAAGCTATTCACACCAATTCAACTGTGAAATGTGCAGGTTCATCCTATCCTATTCCATCTATCTATCTGTCTGTCTGTCTGTCTGTCTGTCTGTCTGTCTGTCTGTCTGTCTGTCTACCACCAATCACGACTGCATTACAACCCATACTGATTAACCTCTTTATTGTATTGATCTATCTCTATTTCCCCTCTCTCATCTATCTATCCATCTGTCTGTCTGTCTGTCTGTCTGTCTATATATATATATATATATATATATATATATATATATATATATATATATTCATTCATCTTTCATCTATCAATTCATCCATCCATCTAACCAACCAACCAACCAACCAACCAACCAAACCATCTTGAACTTCATCCGTCACCATAATACGACTATCTCACTTTCTTTCATCTATCCAGCAAATCTATCTTTCTATCGGCCAAACCATCTTTAAACTGTTTGCACTCCCAAAATAAGACTTTGGAAGCCCACAAAGTATCTTTTGGAACTTTTTAGTTCACTTAATTCTTAGCTTCAAAGATTACTCTGACATTTGTGGTTTGGTATTAAATTCAGCAGTCGATAATTCATCCGAATCATCAATGTCAGACCTGTGTATCAAGAAAACTATTTCTGATGAAAAACAATATGAGTGATTTCATGCGATATAGTGTTTGTCCTGCTATAACTCAGTATCATAATAGACCACCAGATAGTCAAGTCAGAAAATAAGCTAAAGGCCCCAAGATATTGGATCATTGCTATGTCCACACAAGACTCAGAGTCATTTTATTGTACGTGTGAGTGAGATAATTTAATGTCTATAATGCAAGAAAATATCCATTGTAATCACATAATATCTTATCATCAGATATTATTACCATAATGAAGGTTCATATTTTCTGAAAAGAATATTTCTGATAGAACCCAGCTTAGTTTGAATATTTAGATTGAGTATATTAAATAGATTGCATAACCATGGCCTTAATAACTATAGATAGAGGTTTTAGAATGAATTACAATGTAATGCCTTGCATTTAATTCCAGTCATAAGTGGCATTTGAGGTGAAGATTACTCCTTATGTCTGTTATTACAAAGCGCTAGCTCAGAACATTTTATTTCAAGTAAAACTTTGTTCAGCGGTGAAATGCTGCAGTTTAAATGATTGGCAATAGGTCACTCTGACATTATGAGCATTTTAGGTAATAATTTTCTGAGGTGAAATATTTGCTGTGGCTGACACAATCTGGCCAAGTTTCAATGAGGCCCTCTAAATAGGAAATGTAATCGTCTTTGATTGAATAACTTCGAAATTGGCTGGCTCAGCTCGGCCCTTCTAAAAGTCTCTTATTGCATTTCCTGTGTCCTCCTCACTTTAGAAATATCTCCCTGTGCTCCGACAGGCCTGGCTCCGAATAACCCGCCAGTCTGATCTGCTGAAAATTCAAATCTTTATTTAAATCTATTCATTTACCACCCCGACAATGCGGCCCAGGCCACCTGGACACATGTCATTACCACGCTTCCTTTGCCAGCTGAAATTGCAGATGCTGAGAAGAAAACATCACATTTTCATGTACCATTTCCATATCGCAGCAGGTGGGGTACAATGGTAGTCAGGGAGCATTGCTATGGAAGTGTAGACAACTGCTGTGCCTCATACCTTGTCCTCAACTTGGCTCTGCAGCATCAATCTCTGTATGTAAATGTCAGTGTGGTCTCTTATAGAATCCATAGCGTCCATCGCCTTATGAACATGTCACAGCACTGCTGCGCCTCAATCGAATGCAGCAGCTACTGTACAAGGCTCCCGAACGGGGTCAAGAGGCTATTTCTGGAGGAGGTATTTTTATGTTCAATTGTTCTGAGCTGCAAGATATCAAACCGTGGCAAATTCAAATGACCTTTCTAAGTCAAAGGGGGCGTTTCGATAGCTGATAACACCAGGACACAGAAGACAGAAGTGACTGCAGTAAAATTCAGATATCTATTTT
Source organism: Argentina silus (assembly GCF_951799395.1). Lineage (NCBI taxonomy): Eukaryota > Metazoa > Chordata > Actinopteri > Argentiniformes > Argentinidae > Argentina > Argentina silus. Next base: position 2,451,105 of record NC_139660.1, on the reverse strand, counting down.
TCATTTTGTGTATAGTCTGGTGACTGTGTCTGTCGTCTGCTGTTATGATAAGGTGTGGTTGTGGTGGGTTAGATAAATGGCTTGCTCACAGAACCGCACGGAATCAGCACAGATGCTCGGCCCTCAAAAGATGCCTTTGCTGACAAGCGCTGTGTCCTCCCCATAGACAACAGTAAGCCATCAGAGGAGCGGCCTACCCCCTGACTGTCCCTTTAACCCCTATAAAACCATATCACTACGATTACAATCACCCATCGTTGAATTGACTCCAGTTATTTCAAGTTGTTCGAAACAGGAGACAATTTTTGCAGCACTTTATGACCGTGTCCCGCTCTCCCCCAACAAAGAAAAGCATTCAGGGAAATAGAAATACAACAAGAGTTATATCTACTGTATGACACCTTCTTCATACCATCAGAGATAATGCAAACCGTGACTTTACGGAGTCAAATACCTGTCATGCAAATAACCCATTTAACCCTCCCTGGATCCCATCTCAAACTCCCCTATGGGTGTGACAACACACGCCCCATCGCCCCATCCGCTTTTTTTCATTATCAAGATTCAATTCATCTCATGAAATAAACATATAAAACAAGTCCTTTAATAGCTCTGACAGCGTGTGTGGTGGGAATCTATATAAAGCTAATTGGCAGTTGGGTTATATAAGGGGATTTGAATTGCATCTGGCACTGGTGCGGTTTCACTGTTAGGTCTGATTAAATACCCGGGCCTCCTGTTAGACACAGTTGGGTTGGCACCAATTGTCTCTGCTTACTGGTGGCTCTCCTGGGTGACTCTCCCCTCGCCCATCTGGCACCTCCTTCACTGCCAGTAAGCCAGCCTCCCCCCTGCCCCACGCTGTCTGTCAGTCAGTCAGTCAGCCAGTCAGCCAGTCGGCCAGTCGGCCAGTCGGCCAGTCGGCCAGTCAGCCAGCCAGCCAGCCAGCCAGCCAGTCAGCCAGTCAGCCAGTCAGCCAGTCAGCCAGCCAGTCAGCCAGTCAGCCAGTCAGTCAGTCAGCCAGTCAGCCAGCCAGCCAGTCAGCCAGTCAGCCAGTCAGCCAGTCAGCCAGCCAGTCAGCCAGTCAGTCAGCCAGCCAGTCAGTCAGCCAGTCAGCCAGCCAGCCAGTCAGTCAGTCAGTCAGCCAGTCAGTCAGTCAGCCAGCCAGTCAGCCAGCCAGTCAGTCAGCCAGTCAGTCAGTCAGCCAGCCAGTCAGCCAGCCAGTCAGCCAGCCAGTCAGTCAGCCAGCCAGTCAGTCAGTCAGTCAGCCAGTCAGCCAGTCAGCCAGTCAGTCAGTCAGTCAGTCAGTCAGCCAGCCAGTCAGTCAGCCAGTCAGTCAGCCAGTCAGTCAGCCAGCCAGCCAGCCAGCCAGTCAGTCAGTCAGTCAGCCAGCCAGCCAGCCTGTCTGTCTGTCAGGCTGGCTGGCCGGCCTTTATCTCTTGGATGGCTATGATTCATCATTTCATGCTGGGGCTGAATGTGCATGGGTAGGCTTTGGCATAATCTGCCGGGAAGTATTCTTATGAATAGGTTTTTACAGTATTGTATGTGCATTCAATTACTTCATCTGTACCTTTATACACTGTGGTGCTGAATTGTGTTCTGCATTCTGTTTGTGTGTATTGTATTATTGTTAGTCCCACTGGTTTTTGTCATTTCAAATATTTTCTAAAGGAGAGGAGTCTTTCTCTACAGTTGTCATCCCAACCTAGAGGAGAATGGCTCCCCCTCCATGCTGTGGTTGAATATTTAGTTGTAATACTGTAGGTATTTCTGTCCACAGTGTGTGACTAGACTGTGGAATCTGCCATGTTGAGTGAACAAAAACAAAACTTTATGCAGGAGTTTGTTTTGCCTTGAAACTTGATGGAGAAGCTGACTGTCAGTCAGTGTAAACAGGTGATGTACTGATGTACTGAACCATGCTGTACAGTAGATACATGCACAAGGAACTGGAAATACTAACAGAATTGCTAATAGAATATATATATATATATATATATATATATATATTACTGGAAGTAGAATATGTAAATGTAGGAGAGTCAAACCTACAGTGAACTAGTATTATTCTATGCTGTTTATTAGGACATTCTGCATCAATTTAACATGTTAAGACTACTACTATAATTACGTCTGTCACTGCCTCCAACAATTCTGCATTACAGGTGAAATTACTCAATAAAGTCGTGGATGGATTTTAATAAGGTACACATTAACGATACAAAACATAACAACACATTTGTTCTCTAAGAGGCTGTGGGCAAGCAGCATGTAAACAACACGTATATACAACTAATGACATGATGCACGCAGATGACACACGTCTCTGAAGCCTACTGCAGAGGTGAGGATTATGGAGTAGTTATTTTGCGCCTGTTCATCGATACACATACAAACAATTTAATGACCTCGGTAAATGTCTGACTCTGCGACACTGACATGAGTCATCATCAGGGGGCCGGTTGCACAGAAACTACTACATGATTTAGTAATTTAGTAATATGAGACAAGATACAGATCTCCAGTAGGACCTCCAGTAGAACATCACACTGAGGCTTCACTCGCGTAGCCACACCTCCACAAGTCATCCATGCTTTTTGTTTCTTCTCGACTAGGTTGCTGCAACTCGCTGTTCTCTTGCCTCAGTCAAAAGGCCCGAGGCTGCAGCCAGTGCAGAAGGCAGCTGTGAGGCTTTTAACCAGAAGTAAGGGAACTGATCACATCACACCAATTGTAGTCTTGTTACACTGGCTTCCAGTAGACTTCAGTATTGATTCTATTGATTCCTTATAAACAAGATACGGTTTAGCCTCAGTATATTGGCACATTGCAGATCTTGTAACACCATATGAACACCATATGAACAGAAGCGCAGCCTCAGATCTCCAGGCAAGGCTCTACTCGCTGTTCCAAATACTACACTGTTAATTAAAGGTGACCAGTGTTTCAATGGCCTGCCTGATTCTCAATGATATGTATTATTTGAATGTTGTTTCCTTTCTGTTTGGAATTTGACTTATGCGGATGTATTCCTATGATCTCTTCTCTTGTTTAGTAGCACTTTGTACGCTTGTTTAGAAAAGCACTATGTACATAAAGGTGTTGGGCCACTTGCAACCAAACGATCTGACTTGCCGGATTAGTGCTTACATCTGGTTAGTTAATCCAGGAAGGCAGGGGAACACGGGGAGAACGTCTAGTGATGACCATCAAATGTGTCCAAATTTCATTCACTTGCAACCAAAAAGCTGCCCAAATTTAGCTGAAGAACAGATGGTCTGTCAGACATTGAAGTGTAAGTTCGCTTTCATAGCAGACGGCGGGAAAACACCGTCTCTGAGGCTCTCTACCCACGCCCATCTGAGTCGTCAACCAATCAGAAATTCACATTGGAGGTCCTTGAGTGAAGTAAGAGAGGGATGTGTGAAACATACAGTCTTTGATGAAGTTCATACTTTCTCTGATGTCCGATAGAAGATTCCATGTTGTAATCGTTTATCACATATGAAATCATTCCTAAGGACGAAATAGATCAATGATTGAATAAAATCCTAACATAGATCCATCGTTGGTCAACCTCAAACAGAAGGGGGGTTGATCAAAATGGCTACATTATTGTAACAGGGGGGAATGCAGGGAGGAATGCAGGGAGGAATGCAGGGAGGAATGCAGGGAGGAATGCTCATTTAGTAAAACGATACATTTGAAAGAGACAGGTAGACAGGTAGACAGGTAACCATCAAATAGGTAGAGAATATCGCTTCTCAGCTCTTCCTCGCTTCATGAAATTTCACGGGCAAAAATCTGAAATATTGTTTTTATTTCCAATGAGTGAGAAAATAAAGACGGAATTGTCAATCATTATCTTGAATTGTAATTTGTATTCAATTAAATTGTTGTGAAAATGGACAGAGGATTTTCTCCAACTATGGTGAAAGGCACGCTTAGTCTGGTCAAAAAGCAGGTTTAACATTATGCCTGTTAGAGCGCCCTCTGGAGGGCGCATGTCGCTGGCAAATGTGTGGTACCAACTGGATTACCTAATAAGGAGATGAGCCCCAGGTGCATACTAATTGATGCTCTTGTCACAGGGGGAATCTTGGTTGCAATTAGGATCATCTCTTTCACACCTGTATCTTATTTAACAAGAGACCAGCTTATGGTCATTCCATTCTGAATTTTGGTTACTATAGACCCATTATTATTATTATTATTATTATTATTATTATTATTATTATTATTATTGTTGTTGTTGTTGTTGTTGTTGTTGTTGTTGTTATTGTTATTGTTATTGTTACCCACGTGGGGATCAGTGAAAATGATGTTTTGACTGACTGACTGACTGACTGACTGACTGTTTTGAGCTGCCTATTGACTGGTTGGCAGTGTAGCACATTACAGGTCTCCACCCCCCTCACTCACTCACTCACTTCTGCCTCACATTTCCCCAGGCTTTGTGAATGAGTGAAAGCCTGGTCTTTGTGAATGAGTGAAAGCCTGGTCTTTGTGAATGAGTGAAAGCCTGGTCCTTGTGAATGAGTGAAAGCCTGGTCATTATTGCAGTTGTTTGTTTTACACAATTGATGGCGAGTTATCAGGTTTTTGTTAACATGTTCCTAGTTGGAATTATCAGGTCCACTAGCTCCACCATAAAGAGGGGGGAAACACAACATGACTGCAATGACAGGCTGAATGGAGTTGACTGGGCTCTGTGCCTTTTACATCAACTCAACCACTCACAAGGACTTTTTCTTTGTATCAGAACTGGAGAATTGGCTCCCCCCAAATCTGCACAGCACGAAGACAATCAGAGCTCGAGATGCGCGCCAATCAAGTCAGCTTTCACTAGCAGGGAAAAATCGATGTGTGCTAACCTGTCAGAGCAGTGGCGCTGACAGGCTGACATAATCTCAGCAGGAGTCAGAGCTCTGCGCCTGGGATGAAGCCTGAGGGGGTAGGGGACGGGGTGGAGGGGTGGAAAGTGAGGGGTGTGTTAAAAGCTCTCATGCTTTCAAGCTCTCTCCCTTCTCTCTTATTTTTCTTTTTTTTCTTTTTTTTTTTTCTTCTTCATCCTTCTCTCCCTCTCGTATTCCTTTTGCCACCAGCTTAGTATTTGTACAAAGCTGCTTTCAACTCATTTTAGTTTGGGCGTGATTGTGAGTGACAAGGCATGGCTGGTGCGTTACGAGGCTCTCTTTGGCGAACCGGCAGAGCTGAGACAAAGGAGGACAGGTGGGGAACCTGTCAGGACTCACCCCTGCTCAAGCTAACCAGTCTCTCTCTAGTGCCTCAGTGATCACACACACTGCACACTCAGGCACCGGCACCGGCACGCACACAAACACACACACACACACACACACGCACACAAACACACACGCACACACACACGCACACAAACACACACACACACGCACGCACGCACGCACGTGCACACACACACACACACACACACACACACACACACACACACACAGACACACACAGACACACACACACACACACACAGACACAGACACACAGACACACACACACAGACATACACACGCACGCACGCACGCACGTGCACACACACACACACACACACACACACACACACACTCTCTTCTCTCTCTCGTCAGATAAGACAGCTCTGCATCAGGGATCAGTGCTCACAAGACTGAGACCAGTCAAATCCTTTTAGAAATCCCACTGCCATTGATGCCGGCTGCTACTGCTGTGAACAGCTTCTTGTGTGTCTATACGGTAGTTCTGATGGAACAACCAGGGCCTGTCACACCCGATAAGGAGGGGCTCTTTATCTCCAGACTAAGCATTATCCTGATGAAATGTAGGCATCTGTACGATGACATTTCTTAGGCAGCACAGCCTGCTTATGCTCCACACTCAAATCTAAGGGCCCAGTCATCATAGTCACAGGGTGTGTTATGTTTTTCTACCCCCTACCTAATAATGTTTCCCTCCAAAAACACATTGCATATATCTCAAATTGGAACATACTGTGCATCATGTTCTTGAGTTCAGGATATCAGTTCACAAAGACATTCCCACCTGCTTGGTCTTTAGATGACCGTATCGACATCATGAACACTCCATAATATCATACAAGTGGAATTGAGCGTACAGATGGTGCTTTCAAAGAAGTTCCCCCTCAGCATAATAAATCAATGTGGGTAAGGTTAGTCCACATCTGTCTATCTGGTGAAAATGAAATTACTTATACATTATTCCTTTCGGTAATTATCACTCTAGATCGAGTTTATTTGGAATGAATATACTCTCTGATGATAATGGTCATGTACAATCAAGAGCAAACACAGAGAACACTAATGCTCGTACCGATGGTAGTCAAATGCAATAGCCTGTCCTCTTTTTGAGGTTTTATACGGGAGTCGAAGCACCAACGCGACTTTACTCCGCCTGCCCCAGCATACCGTATATGTATTCTCACCCCCGGCCGGCCCCACACACAAGTAAATCACATTATGTGTATTATGGTTTCTTATAGTCGTCCACATCTGTTTGTCTGGTGAAAATGAAATTACTTCGTACAGTATTTCTTAGGTAATTATTATATCAAGTTTATTTGGGATGAATTACTGTGATAAAGCAGTACATAGTGCAGGAGTAGTGGTTGTGTGAGGGGAGAACAGCCAGAAGGGACCCACAAATACTGAAATGAATATCCGGTAATTGACGAAAAAGGAGTGAAATTAAATGCTGTCCTTTCCAGGACTCTTCATAAGATACTCTATGCTCTCATAATGTGTCCATCTGGTGAATGAGAGAGAGAGTGTTTGTGTGTGCGTGTGTGTGTGTGTGTGTGCGTGTGCGTGTGTGCGTGTGCGTGTGCGTGTGCGTGTGCGTGTGTGTGTGTGTGTGTTTGTGTGTTTGCCCGCATGTCGATGACCTCCTGCCTTAGTTCCCCTGGAACAGTACCAACCACAGCTGTGGCAATCAGGAGAGTTTGAAAATGCAATTTCTGGAAATAATGAACCAATTAAAATGAAATGCCACTCACAAAACAGACTAATCTTCAACACATAATTTTTTTGTCATTTATTGTATAAAAACAGTCAGATTAAGAACACAATGTGTTTAATACCGACCGATCTTTTGAGAGAGGGCTGACTCGTCTGTAATTGCACCACCGTAATTCCTATTTCTCACCTCGTGACAACATTTTTTAAAGAGAATTGACATTTGAAATGACAGGTGAAGTCGGGACTTTTTCAGTCATGTAAAACAGGTAAAAGTGTGCTGCTCACAAACAGTGTTGCTGATTTCCATCCATTAATTTCCTGATACTTCTCTATTACTCTGTGTCCACTTGGACCAGAGGGAGCAAAAGTGGACACACACACACACATGCACACGCGCGCGCGCACACACACACACACACACACACACACACACACACACACACACACACACACACACACACACACACACACACACACACACACACACACATACATACATACATACATACATACATACATACACACACACACACACACACGCACGCACGCACGCACGCGCACACACACACACACACACACACCACACACACACACACACACACACACACACACACACACACACACACACACACACCACACACACACACACACCACACATACATACACACACACACACACACACACACACACACACACACACACTGACTTATTTGGGCAGTGGTGGCGTGCTTGGCTCAATACTTATATAGCAGTTATCTCTAAAAGCCCATTGACTTTGGTATTTGGGACCATAAGGAGGCTGTTGAAAGAGAGTAGTGATTTTGCCATTTTGCCGTCGCTTTGACAATTATCCCTCAAATGAGATGAGTATTCTGATGGTCTGTGTTTGTTGGTTCGTTCAGCAGAGGCCTCATACGGATTTGCAAAGGCAAAACACATCAACAGGCTTTTAGAGCACATCTAGTTTGAGCAGCGAGACATCCTCTCCGCCTCCATCTCCCTCCACTCTCTGGCGATAATGGTCATGTACAATCAAGGGCAAACACAGAGAACACTAATGCTCGTACCGATGGAGGTCAAATGCAACAGCCTGTCCTCTTCTTGAGTTCTGTATACGGGAGTCCAAGCACCACCTCCACCTCACTCCGCCTGCCCCAGCATACCGTACATGACAAGCATCCTCATCCCTGGCCAGCCCCACACACAAGTAAATCACATCCACTGTGTGTTATGGTTTCTTGTGGCCATCATCTTTCAGTGTTCCTGAATCCACCAGTGACGCCAGCAGTGCCTTTTGAGGGGATTTCAATTATTAAACAGCAACATAAAATCTAATTCAGAGTGATGAATGAAATTACATTAAGTTGGAGCCCGAACCCGTGGAAGTGGATCTGTGCTTGGAGGGGGTTGGAGTAATGGCAGAGCTGCAAGGTAGTGTGTGTGTGTGTGTGTGTGTGTGTGTGTGTGTGTGTGTGTCTGTGTGTGTGTGAGTGCGTGTGCGTGTGCGTGTGTGTGGGCGCGTGTGTGTGTGTGTGTGTGTTTGTCATGATTAATGCCCCTCTCCAGCTGTGGCCGTCCTCCTGAAACAGTGGGCCTGGGTCTACACTACCACACGTACTGTACCACACTCTCCCCTGCCAAGACAAATCCCTGCGCACTCACCCTTGCTCTGGCGGTTTAAGGTTCTGTCGGGCAACCTATAATTTAGTCCCATTGCAAAGGACAAGCTTGTTCTTGCTGACCAGGGGGGTATAGCCACAGAAATCCACTACAATATCCCTGACTCTCTCTCTGTATCTCTGTCTCTCATTCTCCATCCCTCTCTCCCTCATAAACACCTACAGTACAGTACACACATACACACACACACACACACACACACAAACACTACCTTGTGTCGCTAGCCTCAGCAACTCTACTCACCTATACCTGGAGGGCAGGTGGGTTATTCATTCCTCCGACACAGTGTGTGTGTGTGTGTGTGTGTGTGTGTGTGTGTGTGTGTGTGTGGGTGTGTGCCCTGCCCCGACGACAGTGTGTGTGTAAGTAGGTGTGTGTGCCCCGCTCCGACACAGTGTGTGTGTGTGCCCCTCTCCTCACCTGTGTGATGTCCACCTGAGGGGAAAGGCCTTACCGCTGGGTGAGGATCAATGGGCCCCTCTGTTCTGTTCAGCCAGCGCCGGATCTTATTTAGGAGCCCTCCAGGTGGGTAAGATCAGCGACGCACAGCCACAGCCACCATCCATTATTCATTTCCCCATTTAACTGTGGCACCAGCATCTCTCCCACTCGTATTTGTTCAAAGAGTTACTGGGGGGGGTTAATCACACTACATTGGGAATCTAATTGGATTCTAGCGGAAGTGGGGTTCGAGGGTGGGGGGGTGGGGGGGTGGGGGGAGATAAGGGCTGTTGGTGTGTAAACATATTGCGTAGCCGTCAAAGATAACAGATCTATGTTGTGTTCTTTGACTACGACAACAGATGCAAGGAGCCACTGGTGTTATCGATCGCTGGGTTTTCAATTAGACCAATGAAGAGCTTGCAGATTCCACGTCACTCCGACACAACAGGAAGCCTCTGTGTGCACTACTTCTTTTCATCTGTCAATCTCTCCACGTGTCCAACAAACCATCCATTAATTTATGTCTCTTCCTATCGATCTGTCTGTCTGTCTGTCTGTCTGTCTGTGTGTCTGTCTGTGTGTCTGTCTGTCTGTCTGTCTGTCTGTCTGTCTGTCTGTCTGTCTGTCTGTCTGTCTGCCTGCCTGCCTGCCTGCCTGCCTGCTTGCCTGCCTGCCTGCCTGCCTGCTTGCCTGCTTGCCTGCCTGCCTGTCTGCCTGTCTGTCTATCCATCCTGAGAGAACCCTCTATATTCCGTTTTAATGAGGGCATATAAACCCAAGTTGGTAGGTAATAAATCCCCATTAGGAGAAGCCCACAACACAACTGACAATCAGAGTCCCCGTAATCAACCGTGTGACTTCAAAAAAGAGAAGAAAACGTGGTGCGTCATTAAAACACATTCCTTATGATAATCCCCACTGCAGCCCAAAAATCACTGAACAGTTAGCATTAAACTTTTAAGCTGTAATTAAAAAAGAAGAAATACATTCAGCCCGCCGTGCCCCAGGGGAAGAAATCTGTCTTCTATCCCATTGTAAATTGGGCACACCTAGCAGCTCACTGCAGAATAATCGGGAATTAGGGGATGAATGCACCAACTGTGAAGAGTGATAGGGCTGTTATTGCGTTTGTATCCTGAGTTTATAAAGCTCCTCATTCAGGAGCTTGCGAGTATGCTTCTCTCTTTGAATATGGGGATTTGAAGTCCCCAGAGAAGCACAGTGGGTGAATAGAGTGTTTTTGTCATTTTAAAAGGTGGCACTCAAGATCTCTTCTGTTCCGTTCACCCCCGTCTCCCTGCTTTTCCTGATGAATAGAACTGGAGTGATTTCAAAATAGCATAGTCAGGGTGAAAGCGTATATGCACTGTCAAAAACAGCTCCTCCGAACACTGAAAGAAGGCATTGTGGTGCCTCAAACAAACACGTAGGTGCTGAAATGCCACAAAGTCTACAGTACATACTGTACTGCACTGAACGGCCCAAACATTGCCATGAAATTACGAGAAAACAATTAGGTTTCTCTCCCTCGAGTCACATGACGCAGTGTTGCTTAGGGAACAGATTTCTGCTCTGCTTTCTGTTTCTCTTCCTTCACTTCCCTCAGCTATCATTCTTTCAATTCACTGTCTCCCGTCATGTCAGCTTAACCCCCAGTCGTATATGATATACTACACTGTAAAGTATGCATTGTCAGCTTCTCAGGTATAGAGTAATACCATGTCACTGAGAGGCGTCCCAGGCTATTTACTACCCTTATCTTCAATCAGGAGCCTTCCCTGAACCTTATTAGGTTCCAACATGGAGGTGATAGATATGAAGGAGGCCAGGCTCCACCTCCCCAACCTCACCTCTCCTTCACCAGATGGAGCTGACCCTGGCGGTGACAACCGCCGCCACGGCCCTCCAAGGCCTCGCTGGAAATTGTTGTGTCAGGCGTTTACTTGAGCGGATTAAGCAGTGGCCTGAGATTGTATAGGTTATTGCTCTAATCCTAGCAGTGCTGCCTGTTGTGGTGTTGCCTTCACACAGCGGCTGTACCGTACTGGACCACACCGCTCGGAAAAAACTCGACCGATTTCAGTTCAGCCTCATAATGCCAATTACTCACGGTAAATGCTTCCGTCATACATGCCACTTTGTGTGTAGAGGACACACACTCAAGGCCGTTGTCGTTTTGTTGAACTGTGTATGAGACTAACAAACACCTGAGGTACATATTAAAGTCAGCGTGAGGTTTTATGTTTACTGTAAACTGTTTCACTACGCAAAGGATAGTACAGACAGCCGACAGGCAAGTTCTGCTGCTCTTTTTTGTAAATTTGTAAATTTGTTATTGCTATTTTTATGGATACTTTGCTATTTTGTAAATTTCTTGTCAATATTTGCTATTTGTTTTTTATGTCCATGCACCAACCTCACCAAGTCAATTGCCTGTATGTGCAAATATACTTTGCCAAATTAAAGAATTCTGATTCTGATTCTGATACTAACGTAGTATTGCATGTAACAGGGTCAGGGTTTTTTAAGGTCATGATTCAAATGTGTGAGAGTGTGAAATTGTTTGTTTATCACATGTATTGAATCAACAGAGCTGAGCATTTCTGCTTTTAAATAACCAAAGTCCTCCTCGTTGGAATTTATAATGCAGTACCATCGGAAAGTACATGCTGTGTTCATTAAACATTGAATGGCTGCTTCAAATCAGGGTTGACTAATGTGATATTGATTATGATACTGCTTGACTGACTTTGGTGTTGAATGGATTAATTTTTTCAGATATATACACAGTTTGGACACACCTTGCCAAGAGTGTGCAAAGCCGTCATCAAAGCAAAAAGTGGCTCCTTTGAAGAATCTAAAATATAAAACATATTCTGGTTTGTTTAACACTTTTTTGTTTACTACATAATTCCATATGTGTTCCTTCATAGTTTTGATGTATTTTTGTTTATATCAAATCTTGAGAGATTTTTTGTTTAGAAATTTGATTTAGGTTTACCCATATTGTCAACTGATAACTTCATATCAGCCATGTATTTCCATGGGTGTGTGCAAGCATCATAACTGAGATAACATCAGCCCTAGCCCTAACCCTAACCCTAGCCCTAACCCTAACCCTAGCCCTAACCCTAACCCTGACCCTGACCCTGACCCTAACCCTAACCCCAACCCTAGCCCTAACCCTAGCCCTAACCCTAACCCTAACCCTAACCCTAACCCTAGCCCTAACCCTAACCCACCCTAACCCTAGCCCTAACCCTAACCACAACCCTAGCCCTAACCCTAACCACAACCCTAACCCTAACCCACCCTAACCCTAGCCCTAGCCCTAACCCTGACCCTGACCCTAACCCTAACCCTAGCCCTAACCCTAACCCTAACCCCTACCCTTACCCTAACCCTAACCCTAACCCCTACCCTAACCCCTACCCTAACTCTAACCCTAACCCTTACCCTAACCCTAACCCTAACCCCTACCCTAACCCTAACCCTAACTTGCAAAGCAAGAACAACAGCTCTAGATAGCGATTCTTGGCACTGCAGCACCTTCATGGTCTCTATGGAGCATTTCAGCTCATTGCCCACACTTGCATAGCAACATCGTAGGGTCATGAGTCATAGAGCCAACAGCCATTAGAACAACTAGGACTGAAAGAGTTGGCTCCTCTGTGTAGATTCAACCCTATGCTTATCAGCTCTCTTATGTAAAGCAGTAGCGGAAGGGCACCTGAGCCATCTGAGAATGCCTGGTGGCCTACAGGTTGACCTGAGGAGGTGGCTTCCTGGGCCACAGAACCTCCATGTGACAGGCACGCAAGAAGCTTCTATGATTAACTATTATTTAGCCTCAACAGAATGCACTCATACGGTAACACAGTAAGACATTTTTTGTCCAGCGAAGACACCTGCGGTGGTGATTTCTTGAGTAGCCCTTTAGTACAGCAGGGTAGCACAGAACTCACAGGTGTGAAGGGTAGGCAGCAAGCCACAGCACCATGACTAACTATCATTCAGCCTCAACAGTACAGATTGTAAAAAACAATTTTTTTTTGTTATTTTCAATAACTGCCTGGACTTGTTCACCAGACCCTCTCCACTGTTGCAAATAGCATGTAGCTTTTTTGTCCAGTGAAGACAGCCCAGTGGTACAGTGGGGTAGAACAGAACTCACATGTGATTGGCAGGCAGCAAGCTTTGTGACTGCAGGCGGCCCCTGATCCCAGCATAGATTACTTTTTCTTATGATGACCGATGGATAGATGATAGATGTAATGTAAATGTAAGCCACAGCACAATGACTAACTATAACTTGGCCTCAACAGTACAGACTGTAAAGACCTCATTCTTTGTTATTCTCAATAACGGTCTAGAAATTGTTCAGCAGACTGTTTCGTAACTGTAACAAAGCCATTTTTTCTCCATTGAAGGCACCAGGTATACAGTCCCTCACATAGACAGTTCTAGATGGAAGAGGACGCGTTGGCAGGATTCTCATAGTTATTATTACTCTTCCAGAAGGATACGATTTTCATTAACAAGCCATACTGGCCGGGCTGCTCAGAGTGTGTTTGAGACATGATAAATGCTTGTCCACTGGATATCCTCTTTCGACTCCTGCATTACAAGCACACACACACACACACACACACACAAAGACATATGGCTGATGTATTTTAAAAGAAATGTAATTGAGACAGTGCACTGGACATGGATATTAATTTCTCCAAGGGCAGCCTCTGCCGGAGGCCATCAGATAAATGTAATTAGGAGCACATTTCATTTGAGAGCTACTGCACTGCAAAGCCAGACCTGGAATGAACTCTCCTCAGATGATAGGCCATATTGGATGCCAAACGACGTGCCAATTATTGCTTGTACTTAGTTTTGATTCATAATTGTGATTCATTCATTGGCAGAGCTTTAGAGTACAGTACACTGATAGCTAATAGACACACACACACACACACACACACACACACACACACACACACACACACCTACAAACACACACACACATACACACACACACACGCACACACACACCTACAAACACACACACACACACACACACACACACACACACACACACACACTGGCTGTATCTGTTGATAATGGAAAGGACTCGTTTGTATCTTTCATGAATAGGCTATCACAAGTAATATTTTACTGTACAGTGACAAAGGAGGCGCATCATTGCTTAATCCCACATTCTAACGCAGCAGAGAGAATAAATAATATTTCACATTTACGTTTCAGCTTACATTGCACTTGCAGATTTCAAGCCATTTTGTAAACCAGGCAGACACATTAATTTAAACTGTGAAACAACCTCCCTCGCTCCCCTCCGCACGCAAAACAATCTGCAATCTGTTTTCCCGATGGTGTCTCATCCTGACTTATGCAGAAACCCAAATCTTGCCAGAGTAATTTATTACTTTTCAGCCCAGCTAGATGAATTTACACCCTTTTGCTGCAAGGAGCTGAGAGGCA